>NW_022196904.1:106615786-106644366 GCF_008632895.1 Mastomys coucha
TCTTCTTCTTCTTCTTCTTCTTCTTCTTCTTCTTCTTCTTCTTCTTCTTCTTCTTCTTCCTCTTCTTGACTTCTTAAAAGAGCTCAGTTTCGAGCTGAAACTTGTAAAAAGGCCACTTAACCCATGGGAAGATCTTGAACATTCTGAGTGGAAGGCAGCATTGGCAGATGCCCTGAGATTCTGGGAAGGAGCTTAGCATGCTGAAGAAGAAGCAAGACTATTGTGAGTGTACATGGTAAATGAGATGATGACCAAGGCCAGTGTGACAGTCATGGTAAATGAGCTGGAGACTGGTGGAAGTCATGGTTGAAGATGACAGGGCTAAGCCTGGGAAGCAGCATGGTAGACTTGAGCATTTATTTAAACTTCTGCAATAGCTCATTTTGCAGTGAACGGTTGAAGACTCCCACTCTAAGGCCAAGTGGAAGATAACAGACAAGACAAATGTGACAGAAAGGGAACTCTATGTGAGGGTAATCTTCTCTCCTAATGCTTTGGGCAGGGGGTAGGGGACACTCTTCATGCTCCTTGGTTTAAGAGAAGACCCTATTTTTTTGGAATTCTGTGACTCTGTTTGAGAATACAATTTCAAGGTAACTGCCTACCTCCATTTCTTTAAAGAACATAAGAACAATGTTCTAGAGAGCTGTGTGAACAGTTATGAATTCATTCTATATGACCTCAGCATAGCTTTGTAGCCATTCTTTCTGTTTGTTAGTAATGCTACAAGGGCAGGTGTCCAGAGTGTGGGTATACAGAGAAGTCCATCTGCTCAACCCTGATCATTAAATATGTGTTCATCTTTGAGATGTGGATGAATGGATAGATACACAGACAAAAAGAATGCCCAATGAATGATAGAGTGGTATACAGATATGATGCATGGATAGATGGATGGATGGATGGATTTCCTGGTTGATGATACACAGATAATATATGCATCAGAGATTTTTTCATGAAAAATATTACTGTGAAATAAATAATTGATAGGTAGTTCATATTGACAGGAGATTGATAGATGGATGAATGGACAGACAGAAAGACAGAAAAATAAATGACTGCTATTAATAGAGTTCCTGGACTTCCACAGCAAGTTACTAACTCTGAGCATCAGTTTCATCTGCACAGGGAGAATAGTGGCAAGGTTCTCCCCTTCCCAGATGAGACTGTCACATGAGCAGGTAGGTACACCAGATGCTTCACCTCACACTTGGCTTGAGTGAGCCTTCAGTGTTGGCTGGGGAACTGTGAAGAGTTTGCATGGTGATTCCAAATAAGGACATGGAGAAAGAAAAGCATCTACTGTTTGCTGTGCATATACAGAAGCCTCTCCAGAGTTGTACAGTTGTACAGTTGTAAGTGTGCGCGAGCACACTTACACACACACAGACACACACACACGCACACGCACATGCACGCGAGCACACTTACACACACACATGTGCGCATGCGAGCACACATACACACACACACGTGCGAGCACACGAACACACATACATACACACACACACACGAGCATACACACACGCACGCGCGCGAGCACACATACACACACACACACACACACACACACGCGCGCGTGCGAGCACACATACACATACACGTGCGAGCACACAGACACACACACAGACACATGAACACACATACATACACACACACACGAGTACACACACACACACACACACGAACACATATACATACACACACACACACATACACACACACACACACACACAAGCACCAGCTTTATGTTGGGTTCAGTATCTGCCACTGGCATGCTTGTGTGCATGACTTTAGAAGCAGTAAGTCACCCCTCTTAGAGAGCATCCACCCCCTTTTCTTTTTAGTAAGAAGACCCCTCATCTCTCTATAGCTCAGTACCAAGGTTCTGTGTGACTAATTCACTTTTTTTGTCAAGCAATTCACTTACTTATTGGGAAAATATTGCCTCAGCACCTACTATGTGCTTGTCCTACTTGTAGGAACCATGAAAGAGTTGAGATTCACACAGAGCAGGCTCTTCCCACAGGGCCTACATTATGATGAAGGGAAGGGGTATGTTGAGGTTTCAGATAGCCCTAAGGAGACCTCCCGGATAAGGGCTGGCTGGCTATGCAAATGAGTGAGAAGATAAGGCATTCCAGGCAGGGAACATGGCTCCGTACAGAGAGGATGTGGCTTGGTAGGTTAGAATGAAGGAAGGAAGGAGCATATGGAGTGGGATAGGTAGGTGGTGGTGGGTTGAAGAAAAGCCTGAGGACCATAGTGAGGGGTTGGCTTAGACCCAGGGACAGTAAGAAGCCCTGAGCAGTGAGGCACAGTGTGATCGCTCCAGATTCTCAAATGTAGAGTAGCTTAAAGGTATCAGAGTGGAAGGAGGAAAGCCAGGGGATTAGCCACCCGGCTACCCTGCTGGTGTGGGGAAGGGTGGATGTGGGACATGCCCCATCACTGCAGTCCAGAGCAGAGTGCTTTGGAGAAGCCAAAGCTGGATCTCCATGCTACAGTGGTGAAGGTTGCTGGCCTCGTTTCCAAGCTTCTGATGGGTTGCTCCAAAGCCAGGGCTCCATCCTTATTCAAAAGGAGCGCACCAAATTCAGAGTGCTATTTGTAGAACTAGAGGCCTGAGAAGTACCCATCCTCACTGGGTGAGTGGCGGGGTGTTGCTTGAAATGGCATGTAGTGTGGTGTCCATTTGCACTTGCATTCAATGCAAGGGTTTGGGTGTTTTGAGTCAAAGCACACAGAATGGCTTTGGCACAGAGGGATGCTGGTTTAATGGAAGCCTTTGAGTTGGAGTTCTAATCTGGTCAAGAATTCCATGTCTTCTGCTTACTAGCTGAATAACATGAGTCCTAGGTGACTTGGAACCTCAGTCTCTTCATAAGTGAAATGTATATGCAACCATCCAAGCAAGATCCTAGACTTTCCTGGGACTCTGGTTTGAGAATTTATTCTCTTGTTTCAGGTTGGCACTGACTGGGATGCCAAGGAGAGGCTGTTCCGGAACTTTGGTGGCCTTTTGGGGCCCATGGATGAGCCGGTGGGGATGCAGAAATGGGGGAAAGGGCCCAATGTGACCGTGACTGTTATTTGGGTGGATCCTGTCAACGTCATCGCAGCCACCTATGACATCCTGATTGAGTCCACTGCAGAATTCACACACTACAAACCCCCTTTGAATCTGCCTCTGAGGCCTGGGGTCTGGACAGTGAAGATTCTCCATCACTGGGTGCCAGTGGCAGAGACCAAATTCCTTGTCGCACCTCTGACCTTCTCCAACAAACAGCCCATCAAACCAGGTGAGTGCTCTCAGGGTCCCTGAGGAGGAGAGAGTCCATCCCATGGAGCCCTGGGACCATATGCCCAACATGGCACATGAGGCTGCCTGGCAAAGAGCAAAGCTTCCCCGTTTGGGGTTTTTCTTACTTGTTTACCCTATAGAGCTGGCTCATTTCCTCCTTGTACACAGAGGCAATGCCATCTGTGTGAGTGTTTATCAGCTGCTGGCCCACTGGACTGCCACAAGGCTCTGTTCATATTTAAGACAAGCTGGGGACTAATCCTAGACACACACTGAGTTTTATCGTGGCTTTTTAGCTGTTTGGAAAATAATTACTGATGGAATTCTGCTCATAGAATATGTGATACCCTAAGTAAAAAGGACAAACCACACACTGGTGGAAGATATTTGCTCCCCAAAATATACTCAAAAAAATCCCATAAATAAGAGTTTGGCAAGCTATGAGCCCCAATTGACTATGGCCATTTCTGGTCTTTATTAAAACAAAAACCACCTTACAGGGAACATGGCCATGGGCACTTGAGGACACAGTGCCTATGTCTGCTTTAGGGCTTTAGTGGAAGACTCCAACAATCAGGACAGAGACAGTGTGGCTTAGAAATCAAAACCATTTATCCCCTGAAAATGATGACTGCCATTGGCAGCTATAAAAGAGAAAAGAAAGGAAAGAGAAAGATAAAAGGAAAAAATGAGAAAAAAAGAGAGACAGGAAAAAATAAATTCCCCATATGTATAATTAAAAAAAAACCTCACCCTCATTAATAATGAGAGGTAATAATGAAAATTACAAGCAAAAAGAGGTTCCAGAATAGGAAATAAATGTGTGTCTGTGACTGTCAGACAGTGCCACAGGGCAGGTCAGAGATGCATGGACATTTATCCAAGGCTCCTGAGACCTGAGTATGCAGGCTGAATTTGTGGGATGGATGACCCCCTTCTCATGGTGTACATACACACACCTACCACTCAGAACTCCCACATTCATGAGTAGGCATAGGAAGAGGCAAAGGCAGGAATTGTAACAGAATTGTTCATAGCACATAAGACCACAAACAAGCTACAAGCTGCCTGCTCAAAGGGACAGTGTGTGGCTGGTTTACACAGTTGAGTCCTGTGTAGCAGAGACAGCAGTAAAATCTGTCCCGTGCAACTGGAAAACATGCTGGATGAAGAAAACTGATCACAAAATAAGCCATACTTAGGATTACTTCATTTAAGGTTCAAAACCAGGAAAAGCCAACCATATCTTAACTATTTCAGGATTCACATGTGAGCAGGAAGCTAAGAAAAAGAAGGAGACAGCAGACATACACTTCTGGCTTTTGCTTCCTGTGAATACAGAGGCCAGACAGAGGGAGATTGAACCCCTAATGGCTAACTTGTTTTTATTCCAGGCAAAGGATTTACACTTGGATTTCTATTTTTTTTATAGACTTTCATTTGTCAATAAAATCTCTCTTGGCTAAATTCTTACCCTTCAGGGGTTACCACCATGGACAGCCTGCCTGAGCACATCTTTCTTATACCTTTAACAGTGTTTTAAATCATAAACACAAGCATGTGTCTTAAAGCACAGAAACACAGTTAGGATGCCGTGGTACATTCTGTACCAAACAGGCTTTTGTAGCTTTCTAAGTCAGTATGTAAGCTGCCAGCCACAGAAATTCCACCGTGTAGACCACAGTCTGTTCCTGGCTGGACACAGTACCTTCTGTTGTTTAATGATGGCTTTGTTGCAGAAAGTGCTAAAAGGAAGATTCTGGAACATAAAACTGTATGTTCCCACTCCCAGACAGACTCATAGAAACAGGATTTCTGAGTTTCCCAGTACAACTGACCCTTGGTGCCTATGGGAAATTGGTTCCAGATTCTTTCTTGTTTATAAAAAAAACTGCAGATGTATCAGTCCCTTAAGAGCATGGTATTTGCATATAACCTATGCCATTCTCCCATTCACTGTAAATCATCTCTAAATGGCTCCTAATGCCTAATACAATATGAATGCATATGCACAGCTATGGCGTGTTGCTTAAGAAATGATCACGAGAAAAGCTACATGGATCCGACCAGCACACACAGTTTTCCCCAGGAACTGCTCTGAGATACAGAGATTATCTGGACTGTCCGTCTGCCCGTTACACAACACAAGCCCAGGAGTTAGATACACATGACAGTCCTGCTAAGTGGGAAGCATTCCCACTTGGCAGATACCAAGTACCATACTGATAACACGGGCCAGGAAGACATAGATGTGGGATGGGTGCCTGCAATCCTGAAAATAGTGTCTTGGCATGAATCCTGGCAGCTTCTGCTAACAAACCAATACCTAGACACCTGGTGTCTTCTTGAAGTCTGGGCCTCTGCTCTAGAATTAGCCAAGATACAGCCCACCTGTTTAGTGTCTTCAAGTGTTCCTTCATGGGCATCCTTTCACATCCTTAAAGATCTAAAAGCCAAATGTGAAGAAGAGAGACCGGAGCCACACATCCTCCCTGCATCAGGTACAGCTGTGGGACAGCACAAAGGATGCTCCAAATCCACCCACCCCAAGAAAGGAGTGCAGGATCCTGCTGGTGGTTGTGATCTCTCCAATATTGTTTTTCTGTGATTTCCAAGGAGGTGGGAGCTGCTCCTGCTATCCCCAGAAAGACCTTGGGTCAGAAATACCCCAGGGAAGCAGGTCCCCTGTTGGCAGTAATTGTATTTGTTAATGAGGCAAGGAACACTGAGGTGGGAGTAATGCAATTTGTGAAATGATTCATCTTGAGTAATTTACTATTGATGCGTCCCTGGTAATCTAAGAAATCTGATGAGGTGGAATTGAGGAAAATTTAATTATGGAGGCAAGCATCCGAGCTGATGCCGTGATACCATTTCCCACATTAACCTCATTTCTCATAAAGTGCTATGGCTTTTTTTTTCCATATCAACCACAGTATTTTGCTCCCAACATTTCAATGTCTGTAAGCTGTTCCTCTTGCTTTGAATTGCCCTTCCGTTTGTCAGCCTGGGCATCTCTCAGTCACCTGCTCCTACCTCTGCAGAGTAGAAGCACAAAGAGACTCATAGAGCAATTAGGACATGCAGCAAAGACAGAAGGCCCTTTTTTTCCTCGCGCATAGCACTGATGCTACCAACCCTGTCTTCCCATATCCTGGCTATGGCCAAAATCTGACTTGTTGAAATTTCATTTGACCATGAATAAGAACCTCTTCAAATAGGAAACACCTTGTTTGTCTCCTTCACCCCCAAATGCTTACAATATCCATGTTCCTCCCTTTAGTCCCAGGGAGACTCAACAGTTCTCCCTTGTGTGTCCCTTGACTTGATTACAAACTACGTGAACTTGTAGCCAGCCTCCTGTAGATCTAACTAACTTGGTGGCAGGTTGAGTGTCATATGAGGACAACAAGGTTTCAGAACGCTGGTACCAAGATGGAAGGATAGCAACCCCACTTTAGCTGTGAGCTCATTATTGAATCTGCACAGAGCATCCTGGTGGACACCATGGCATTGGAGTCAGTCTACTCGGGATTGAACTGACTAGAGCATCTCTTTCTTCACCTATAAAATGAACAAGATAAAGACAAACCAACCCTGTAGGTTTGTTTGGTGGATTTGGTTTTTTGCTTTTGTTTTTGTTTTTGTTTTGAGTTAGAGGATCATGAACTAATAAAAGCCAACAATAATAGTGCAGAACTTAGCTTCAGGACCATGGCAGAACATTACGGTCAATCCATTACCCTCAGAGTTACATGAAGGCACAGTATGGGGGCGAGGGCTCACTGGTAAGATGAGAGGAGACATTAGAGAAAACTGAGGCACAAGTCAGAAGTCACACACCATGTATGTGGAACTTGGGTGCTGAGACCAGTCACCCCCAACTAGCTCCCACAGGCAGAAAGGCTGGCTGGCATCCAGGAGGTGATCAAGCAGACAGAGCCATCAGGAGGGTGGCCCAGCCAACTCTGGCCCGTTGCAGGCTTCTAAGGACCACTTTGCCGTGCTGAGTTCACACACTATGCTTTGTATCAGGGTGCCAGGAATCAGGAACCCGAAGCTTCTCAAGAGGTCACGGCAGTCACTTGGCAGTCCAGAACTGAACACTCTAAAGGCTTTGTGACCTTGAATTAATGTTCTGGCTCCAACTTCACTACTTGTGTGATTTGGTAATGAGGCTTTACATCTGCATTTACATTTACGTTAGCTGGAATTCTCCTCTCTGGCTTTATATATGTCAATCAACACTTCATTCAAATGACACCTCCTCAGGAAAGTCTCCCTGCCCATCCCAGACTGTTCTATAAGCAAGAGCAGAGCATACACTTCCCTCCTATATATGATATGTAGTGAATATTTTCAGCTTTTTGGGGAAAAAATGCTGTCTCTGTCTTCACTACAGACACCGGTTAGAGTACCAAAGCACCCATGGAGAATATGTCAGCAAGCAGGCAGAACTGGGTTCCTATGAAAATTTGTAAAAGTCAGAGGATGGGCTGGCTTTGGCTGAAGACTCATCCTGTGCTGGGCTCAGCTCCCTGTTTAAAACCTTCACTGCCCTTTTCCCTGTTTGCAGTGATCTTCATTTCCTACTTGTCTCTTTCCTTTTCTTTGTCAATCTCTCTCCACTCTGAACCTGATGTATGTGGACACCACTGTAGCACCACCTCTCTGACTCTGGTTCATCCCACCCTCTAGAACAGAAGCTGGTCACTATGTTCAGCATATCTGTGCCTAAGAACCTTTCAGACCAGAGAGGTTTAGTAGAAAGTAGATGCTGAAAATTAAGTGTTGAGGGACTGGGGAGGTACCTAAGTCTGTTACACACTGGCCTTCAAGCACAGGGACCTGAGTGTGCATCCTCAGAACCCACATAAAAAGCCAGGTGTGGAGACATGCACCTGTGATCCCAGTGCTGGGTACTGAGTTTGCAGATCCCTAGAGCAAACCACAAACAGACTAATTGGACAGATGAGCTGTGGATTCAGTAAAAGACCTGTCTCGATAGTAATAATAATAATAATAATAATAATAATAATAATAATAATGTATATTGTATTGAGATAGCTCATTGGGTAAAGGCATTTGCCTAGCACATACAGGGTGAAAGGAGACCACATATGCACAACTGCACACACTCAAACACCCACACAGAGATAGAGATAGAGAGAACACATACGTAAGAATAATATATAATTCTTTAAAGAATGTCTTGTTGAGTCAATAAATGTCTGGACCACTGAAGATGATCCATAAGTATGTGTCAGTAAGTAAATGTGCCATGCCTTGCACACATGAGACTGTCAAGTGAATTAGGTGAGCAGATGCCCAGTGTGCATGGCTGCTCTGGTTCACTGTGAGTAGACACCTGGTTGACAACTCTTCTAAACACATCAATGTTCCCTTTGGCTTTCAGAGGAGGCTTTGAAGCTGCACAATGGGCCACCTCGCAGTGCCTACATGGAGCAGAGTTTCCAGAGCCTGAACCCAGTTCTCAGCCTGCACATCAATCCTGCCCAAGTAGAACAGGCCCGGAAGAATGCAGCCTTTACTGGGACAGCACTAGAAGCCTGGCTGGACTCGCTGGTGGGTGGGACCTGGACTGCCATGGACATCTGTGCCACGGGCCCCACTGCCTGCCCAGTCATGCAGACCTGCAGCCAAACAGCCTGGAGTTCCTTCAGCCCTGATCCCAAGTCAGAGCTGGGTGCAGTCAAGCCTGATGGCCGGCTCAGGTAGCACTGGCTACATGGGACCAATGCAGCCTCAACCTTGGCCTCTGATCTTATATGAGGGAGGGGGATTCCTTTTGTACAAGGACCTCTGCTGACTGTAGGACAGTGGGGAGAGAGGATTTGGAGGCCAGAGAGAAGTCAGCCTGTATTTGTGAAGCTGGCCTCTGGGCTAGGTGACCCAGTCCCAGAGCCACAGTGGTCTCCCTCTACCGGTTGTTGCTCAGTCCTACAGACTCCTGCTCTTCCCCCTCCGATGGCCTGCACCCCTACAAGTGAGTTTTAAACTTTTATTTTGAGTGGCAGAACTTTGTTTACTCGGCACAGTCAGAGGTGGAAGTGCAAGACAAGATGAAGCCCAGGCTGCTCTGGTTGAAGCCCCCAGGTAGTCCTTTGCCAAGGGCATCTCTAAGGTACCTCTTCTGTACCCAAGGGCTCTGTTTAAGCCAGTTTGACAAGCACTGCCCTGACTAAGGGTGGGATCACCATCCCGGCCCTTCCATTTATCTCTTCATTTCTTTGGCTGGGAAACCTTGTGCCCAAGCTAAAAGCAGCAAGCTGCTGGAAGCCCTGCTCCTGGCCTTCCCAGGGAGGCGGAGACATGGGAGAATTCCAAGGTTCCTGTTGCCACTCTGTGAGCTGTTTTCTCTGAAAACCAGAGGTTCAGGAAAGCCTTTTGATGTGAAGCAGCCAAGGTCCCCAGACATGTGACTGCCAACTTGCCATCTGTCCAGATCAGCCTCTTCCAAGGCTGTCACAAATGGTAGCAGGAACAGGGTAAAGCATATAGAGCCCGAGCTTCAACTCTCCTACGTGCCCCTGGCCTAGGAGACAGCTACTGTGGCCTCTTTGGTACTTGAAAGTGGGAGCAATGCAGAACTGGGGCTCTGAATCTCAAAGGGGATTATGTGGGCCTGAGCTTCTGACCTGGACGGCTGCACAGTAACACCCCTTACGTTCTGAGGTCAGGTGCCCCAATCCTTTGTGAACTGTGCACTTGGGTGCTGTTGGCTGTGACCAAACTGCATGGATCAGACTTCTCCCACGCAGGAACACACATTTCAGATTGGGTCCTTAATTTCATATCCTTCCTCGCCTAGGGTGCCAACAGGCTCAGTTTGGCCACGCCACATAAAAGGAAGGTTGAGTTTCAACAGTGGGAAGTTGATTCAGAAAATAGTGTTATTCATATTGCTTGAGTTACCAGGAACCCAAGGGTCTTCTTGCCATATGCATTTGAGGGGCACTAAGGAAGAGCACACCCTTCCTCCCAGAGTCCCCCAAATGACAGAGTTCTCTAGAACAAGTTTCACCCGTTCTTGTGTCTCTCCCAGCACGGATAAGGTACTGATGTCCACCTTGATGGTGCATCTACTGCACAGCCCCTTCCCCATCTAACATGGCGGGCATAGAGAAGGGACCCTTGATATTTATTATTTATATGTTTTAGTCAATGACTAATTAGTAGGTGCTGTTTTTGCAGCTTGTCAATTATGTTATCTTATTAACTGAAATTGCCTTTATTCACAAAAGGCTCTCCCCTCCCTTTCCCTGGTCTGCCTGCCTTTCTCTCTCATCCTCCCTCTGTCTGTCTCTCAGTGTCCACCTTACATCCTTCACAGTTTCAACCAGTGCTCCCACTCTCAGGAAGCAGACCTGCTTGGATGGCTGGAACCTCCTCTTTGCTTACACAGGATGCTGATCTCATCTGTCCCTCTGAATTCAAGTGTTAAAATGCCTGAATTCCCTCCTTACCCTGACCGCTGGCCCGTGGACAAGGATGTGACGGGCTTATGGCTTAAGGAGGGAGAAGTGTGCCAAGAGTACACCTATAGATCCACCCAGTTGCCCCCACATCAGGCTTCTTGTGACCAGTTTAACCATAAGCACAAGCTTTCATTAGCAGAGGAAGACAGGCTCCTTCCAATAGTGATTGATCTTGGGAAGAGGGATGGGGTCAGACCCAACCAGGAGAGCTCAGGAGGTAGCTACTGTCTGTGCTGGTGGTAGAAACTTTGGGTGGCTTCCTCTAAAAACTCATAGGATTTACACCGCTTTTACAAACCCATGGGAACCATGAGCCCGGTGCCCCATTCTCTCAATGCCCCATGCTTTTGCCTTGGTCAAAGCTTCCCTTGGGACTGTGGAACCTCTTTGAGTTCCCCCTTGACCCCTCTTGTTTTAAAGATTCTGTCCTGGAAGGTCCCTGGGAACCACAGACTCTGAGACAGGGTCTGTCTAGACCCAGTGACACTCAATGACATTTTTCATACTGGAATACACTTGGAAATGGCAGAGCCCACTTACTCTGGAGATACTCTGCTCCCTCTTTATTCACCACAAGTAATTTGGGGATATTTGTTTCCTCTGTTTTTGGACCCAGAGAATAATTTTTCTTTTAGTAAAAACAAACAAACAACAAAAAAAATGGAGAATTTAAGTCAAGTTCAGCATAATTTAAGAAAAGATGTTTTCCTATGGAAAATGGCTTAACTCCTTATTTCTTGGTATTTTCCTGCCTGAAAACCATATATTTGTTGGAGGCTATTGGTGAAACAACAGCCTTAGGAGGTGGCTCCCCAAGAGTTTTGAAAACATAGAACCATCATCTCCGGGAACCTTAAAGTCTGCAGCCTGCAGAAGCTTAACTGCTGACCAGGTCCCGAGTATCTGGAAGGGTATTCCTTATTCGGAGAAGTATTTGAGATGGCGGCTATCCATGCCATTTGGTAACTATCCTTCCCAAAGGCAACTTCCTAGGCTGTGCAGGAAGCTGCAAGTCTCTAAGAGGGAGGGGAGCAACTCCCAATGCCCCTTTGCTTTAGCAATGCAGTTCTTTTTCTGTTCCCTAAGGGCATTTCTGGTGGAGATCAGGGGCCTCCTGGTTTCACTTCTCATTATTGGTTTAACTTTTTAAACTGAGATTATGTTTAGAGGGTATAATGTAGCATGGGTGTTTACAGAACATAGCCCCTTCTGGTTGTCTAGTTTTCAGATAGATAAGAGGATGTTGATTGAAAGTGTGACCTCTCTCCCAAGACACTCCATAACAGAGAAGAGCAATCAATGGAGCCACAAAGGGTAGGGTACGAAGAAGAAACCATTTACAACCAAGTTCATGAGGGTTCAGATCAGCAGTTCCTGATAGCATTGGGAGTAGGCTGGAAACCAGTGTCAACCTGGTTAGCTTGAGCATGCAGAGAAGGCTTGCCAGACCAGAGAAACTCTGCTGCAGGGGCCGTTAAAGCATAACGAGGTCCAGGACACAAGCATAGATGTGTAAAACCACAGGTGAAAGACAAAAGGGAGGGGTGGGGAGTGTAGTCTTACCAGCATGCACATGACCCCTCTGGTAATAAAGGCAGCTGTGGCTCAGCTCCCATCTTATCACAGCAAGAAAGAAAGCAAAACTCATTGCAGTGAAATCTTTCAGCTAATAAGAGAAGCCAGATATCCAGCTCCTGTTTGTTTTTGTTTGTTTATTTGTTTGTTTGTTGTTTTTTGTTTGTTTTGTTTAATAGGAAATCTAGTTATTCAATGTTGGCTACTCTTAATTTTATTTATTTATTTTTTTAAAGACGCGGGCAGAAAAGTAGCTTCATAGTTGTGCTCAGGCAAAATCATCTTTCTGGAAAGGTGGTTTGAAATGAGGGAAAGAATTTAGGGGTAAGGAGTGGAGGAAAGCCAGAGCTAAGAGTGCAAAAAGAACAGCTTCCATTAAACTGTGTAAGACTGTTTCTGCTTAGCAGTTCCCTCCTGAGAAAACACATCTTCTGCAGTAGGGCTGGCTCATGCACTACCCTGGTCTGTACTGACAAGGAAAGAGTATGATCTGGGGTCTGGGGTCCTACCTCAGACACAAAGAAGTTCAAATCTGCCCAGGTCTCTACCTTCTGGCATATTCCATCAAACCAAGCTGAGACGGCGAATGGTGCCATCGCATAAGTTGAGTAACAGGTCCCATTCCTGAGTCCACATGAGTTACCATGCTGCCACTGTGCTGGAAGGTTCTTCAGAAACCACATGGGGCTGTACTGGCTTAAGTAGTCTTCTTTGCTTCTGCCTCAGTTACCTTATTTTGCCCAAGGGTCAACCCCAGGCACTACCTCAATGTCTGCTGAGAAGTTTACCTGGGGATGGGGCAGAATGAAGGTGGGTAACCATGCTGAAGCTGAATGTACAATCTATGCAACTCTCTCTCTCTCTCTCTCTCTCTCTCTCTCTCTCTCTCTCTCTCTCTCTCTCTCTCTCTCTCTCTCTCTCTCTCTCTCTCTCTCTCTCTCTCTCTCTCTCTCTCTCACTATGTCTCTCCCTCCTTGCCTACTCCTTCTCCTTCTCTCCTTTCCTTCCTCTCCCCAGCCTGACTCCCTCTCTTTTCCTTTTACTTACAAGTGTGTGTGTGTGTGTGTGTGTGTGTGTGTGTGTGTGTGTGAGTGTGTTATTTTTTTAACCTTATGAACAAGGACCCTCTTAAGACTGAGGAGGGCTCTCACCCACCACCTGTGTCTATCCCTCCTGTTGTCTTTGGTTTTCTGTTCTTGCCAAGCCCCACACTGGGAGAAAGTGGCCTCTCTCCTCCCCTCACTTGACTAGGAATATTCTCACAGCTTTGGCCTGCAGACATCACCAGGAAGCAGGCACCCCATCTCACCTCCCCCCCCCCCCCCCCCCGCTCCCAGCTCCACCGTCTTCTCCTTACTGCATTTTTCTCCTACCTCCCACCTTCATCCCCACCCCTCCAAAAAGCCTTAGGTTTCTCCTTTTTGAAATGTGGCCTTAAAATTATTTTTGGAAAGCTGACATCCTCCCCCTCTAATTTCCCCCACCATCACAGAAGAGAGAACATCTTGAAGCCTGGGTGTGTGGCGGCCTCCTGAGCAAAGGGACTGCCAATCTGTAGTCTGCAGATGCACTAGGAATGACTTAAATGTCATCTTTAAGAAAAAATGTTCTCATATTTTTTCCTATGGGCAAAATGAAGTCTTGGCTGTTCGTGCAGTTCTGAAGCACTCTCCGTGTTGCCGTGGCAGTGACTGGCACCACCAGCAGATGTTCACTACAGCTTCTCAGTCTCCCCTTCCTTCAGGACCCAGTGACTTTAGGTACTTCATTTAAGGATGAAGGAGGAGTGTCTCTCAGTGTATCGCTCTTCTTTCTTGCCTGGAAAATGACAGCATTAAGTATTCCCAGTGGATAGGTCATGTTCTTGAAGGGGTGGTCCACTCTGTCCTTCAGACTCCACTTTGAACCCCCTTCCATCACTCCAGTGCTGATGGAAGCCAAAGACAACCCCAGGGTTTTCATAGGAAGTTCGCTGGTATTGAGCATAATTGTCTTTATCCATTGATCTTTACTTTTAAAGAAAAAAAAAAAAGAAGAGACTCATGTCATCTGTAGCATTTGTCTTGATGTTTGTTTTAGAGGCCTGGATATAAGTTATTACTGCCTCCTTCTTTGTTTTCAAAGACATGTGGTGATATAGTTTTTAAAAATAACTATTTTGTTATAGATCATAATATGCATAAAACTGTACAGAAATATTTTGTAATGTATTGATTTTAAAAAAGAGAATCTGTAAATAAAAGTTTAAAAAAATAAGAGAGAGTTCACATGGCACACGCTGAAAGATGTAGATATTTTGCTATTTATTTAAAGGAGTAAGTATTTTAAGAGATATTAAACTATCTGAAATTGACCAATAATCAAAGTTCTAATCATCTGAATACTTGTTATCCAGGTAGAGTCCCGTTTTCACAGACAACTGTGTTACCACCCTTATCTGCCTCTTTCCTGTCTTTTGATTTAGCAGAAAACAACAACAAAATTGTGCCTTAGCTGTATTTCTGTCTAGGGGAATTTGTTTCTGTCCAACAAAGCAACTTTTTTTTGCAGAAAACAGTGGATTATTAAATACTGTATTATACCAAAAACACCACAGGTGTACATAGACGCTTTCTGCCATACTGTGTTTTCAGATGCAGAATTTTAAAATAAAAAAAAAATCTCTCTATGAAATCTCATTTTATGGTTACATTTTAGCAATTGCGGCGCCTTCACACACCCTTCCATTCTGTTCTGCACCCTGTCCACAGCAACAGGTACTGTATAATTTGCCACCTCAGCTGGAGGACTCTTGAAAGTTGACACCAACTGGAAGGATCCTGAGTTCATAGATAGGAGCTGGGACATGTAGACACACCTCCTTTTAGGGCCGCTGTCCTCTCCCCAGTGGATAATTTTAGCACCCTCTGCAAGTGTTTCCTCTAGCTAGGGCAGAAGAATATAATTTTAAATACAATTTCAAACACCTCTTTGCAGAGAATAGGGGTGAGATGCTGTCCTGTAAAATAGAAGTTTTTAATATCCACCTAGAATCTAGGTCCTAGATGGACATGGAGCAAGCCTGGTGACTTGCCCACTTCAGCACGCAGCTGGTCTCCATTCCCTAGATGGCCGTACCCTTCCCTGTGACTACATGACCAACTGTCAGTCAATGAGATGCTGGTGAAATGGGCTTCTGATAGGTCTAGCCCTGTCTCATCTAACCTCCCAGGAGCCCCAGGGGCTCCACCATTCACTACTCAGCTCAAATGCTTTGAATTTAGTGTTTTTTAGGAGACATCACAGCAATAGTAAAGAGGCCAGAGCCACAACACAGAAGGAGCCTGGACCCTGGATGGACATGAAATTTCACCTGGCCTAAGTCACCTCTCTTAACAATGACAGGAAAAGAAGCCTGTGGGTGTGGGGTAGGGAGGGTATGTACATGTTCATGGGGGCATTCGTGCAGGTATGCATAAGACAGAAATTGACATTGGGTGTCTTCATCGATTGCTTTCCGCATTTTTTGAGGCAGGATCTCTCATGGAGCCTAGAGTTCATCAGTTCAGCACAGATGGTTGACCAACAGTTCCATAGACAGATCCATCTTGGCTTCCATCTGCCCCTGAAACATTTTAATGCAATTTGCTGTAGCACCTAATATTACCTCAAATCCATCAAACACTAGAAAACCAAGTCATAGCTTCTTCATTCTGTAGGCAAAGCTATGGAGAGATACATGGCTAAAGCCATGCATAATCATGTCCAGAACCAAGAGCAAGTCCCAGAGACCAGTTCATCCATTTTTATTATGCTCATATGAAGTTTCTAAAAGCCATGACCAAAGGCTGGGAATGCCTATCTGAATGTGTTGCGAAGATCCCTCTGACTCAGCCTTCGGAGTCTTTATAGGCAAAGAATAGCATGAGATCCAAATATTAGCAACAAGAACAAAATCTGCCGGGAGCTTTCTCTTTACACGGGCACTGGGTAAACACAGAGAGAGCTGCACCAGCACCGGCCTCCCTTGAGCTGGACTTGGGGAAAAGGGTGAGCAGCTGTACACTGGTGAAGATGAATGGACACGGGATGATGTGTTTGCCAAGCATTTTCCACTTGTTCTTGATGCCAACTTCCCCTTCCTTCTCCCAGGGGTAACTTCTCAAAAATATGCCTGGTAGCAAAGAAAGAACAAATTTCCAACATCTCTGTAAGAGCAGGGGTCACCAGCACCTTGGTTGTTTATTTGGCTGTTTCTAATATTTAAGCACAGGGGGTCCAGAAAATAGACACTTTGTGACAATTTTCATGAATGAACAAGCAAATGAGCCCATTTTTCTTAATTAATACTACAGACATGAGGTCATTTGTCCAAAATACTATGTTGACATTCATCATTTGATTGATGATACTTGTCAAAGCATGGGTTAATAGAAAGTAAACCTTCATTTTCACCTCTAATAATGAGGTTTCTTGGTACATGGCATTGAAGACTGCTTGGAATTTCTTTCATACCTCATTTGAGCAGAGGTTCCTTCAAATGTAGAAATGTGGTAAATACCCCAGTCCCTCCTGGAACATAGAGAGTAACAGGACTAACAGGACTTTATTTAAATCTATCACACTCACTAATAGTTGAAAGGACCTTTCTTTCTCTTTCCTTCCTTCTTTCTTTCTTTCTCTCTTCCTTCCTTCCTTCCTTCTTTCCTTTCTTTCTTTCTTTTTGTTCTTTGACAGTGTTATTTGTTCACATGTGGAAGTAGTCAGTTTGGGTCCTCTCCACCACTCCCATCCTCTCTGTATTCCCTTTTCCTCTCCTAACTTGTCTTCTCACACGGATGTTTCTTGTTAGTGGCCTGCTGAGTTCATTTCTGGTTGTTTGCATGAGCATAAGTGAAGGGTCATTTACTGGAACCATTTCTTAAATAAAAGTGTATGTCTATTAAAGCCCCAACATATAGGAGAGATTTCATATGTATATCAGAGATTGGAAGAGTGCCCCAACTGGAATTGAAGCAGAAAGTTCTGCCGTAGCAGCCAACCCTTTGGCATTCCCAGGTGTTAACAGATAAACATCCTGGTGAGCTCAGTGCTTTACCATACCCATACTTCCAGTGGGAGGAGCCATGTCTTCCGTCGAGCTCTGTAACCTTTTCCTGGGGACTTTATATATCTATTGTGTCTGTGTGTCTATGTCTGTATCTATGTGTGTCTGTATGTGTCTGTCTGTCTATCTGTGTGTGTCTGTGTCTCTCTGCGGTGTGTGTGTCTGTGTTTCTGTGTGTTTCTGTGTGTGTATATATCTGTGTCTGTGAAGTTCTGTGTGTCTGTCTGGTCTGTTTTTCTGTGTTCATGTGTCTGTGTCTGCATGTGTCTGGGTTTCTGTGTCTATGTGTCTGTGTCTATATGTCTATGTCTGTGTGTCTATGTGTGTGTGTCTGTGTCTGTCTGTCTATATGTCTATGTATACGTGTGTCTGTGCCTATGCATGTGTCTGTGTCATCTCAGATAGAAAAGGCAATGACAAAGCAATGGAGTAATTCTATCCAATTCAGTTTGATAAAGCGATGAGTTAACTAGAGATGGTTCCAGGATCATGAGTGAGGATCTACTTACAGAATCATGGATAAAGATGAGTCCTTCAGAGTATGGATGAGGGGTTACTCATGGGAATGGGAATGCATCTTGCCTTTTAACATTGGTTGAGGGAACAGACTTGGTAGTCAGGCATTCATAGTGTCATTGATAAATTTGCTTCTCAACTAGACACACCTGAGAAAAGTGAACCTCAGTTGAGGTATTGCCTCCATCAAATTGGCATGTGGGCATATGGGCATGTGGTGACAGCATTTTCTTGATTTTGATATTGGAGGTCCCAGGCCACTGTGGGCAGTACCATCTTTAGAAATGTGGGCCTGAGTTGTATAAGAGAGCTAGCAATGAAAGCCAGAAGGAACAAGCCAGTAAGCAAAATTCCTCCATTGTCTCTGTTCCATCTCCTGCCCTGACTTCATTCCATGATGGGCTATGGCTTACTAGCCAAAGTCAACCCATTTCTTCCCAAGTTGCTTTTGGTCATGGTACTCATCACAGGAACAGAAGACAAACCAGGACACATGTCAGTGCTTTTACCCACTGAGCTGTCACTGGACCTGCACAGAAGTTTAATCAGTAAATAATTTATTGAAGATTGAGCCTGTGGGAAATAGCAGTATTAAGCTCTAGAGTTCAAGGCATCCACAGGAAGACTAGAGAAGGGTGACTGGACTTCAGCCCTCACAGGCCTCTTTCTCCATGATTGGTGACTGACTCTACTGGGTATAAAAAGAAGATCCCAGAGATTGCTGCTTCCTGCCCATCAAATTCCCTCATAAAAGATATCAACACCCCTTGTTCTTGTTTCAAAAAAGAAAGGATGAGTTTGACTCAGGAGCTTGCTTTGAAGTCAGGCAAACAAGAACTATGATTGGCTAAGTCTAGCTCATGTGCCCACCTCAATGGCCTGAGGATTGGATAGGAATTCATGATTGACAGGTCCATTCCCACAGCAGGGTTCAAGCAGAAGAGAAGCAGATCCCATTAGGGAAAAAATGGCATTGAATGTCAAAAACAACAGATGTCCATCCATTGCCTCCAACTCCAGGCCCAGTGGTTCTCAGCTTGTCAGTTTGATTCGTTTCTGCATCTCAAGGACCAGTTGGTCTTGTCCAGCTCTCCACGTGTCCCTAAGGAAAAAGGTCTGGGTTGACTGAAGCAGATCATTTCAATAAATACACAAGAAGAGTGCTGACAAGTCCCCCACTCCCCACTTAATTAGGTGTAGAGTATTCATGCTTAGGGGATATGATGAATTTCTCCTTTTATCCTTGTAGTTTAGACATGTGGCTCCTTTAAAAGCCAGTGAAAATCCCTTTGGTAATTACAGAGGCCAACTGGAACTTGAGCAGAAAACAAAGGTGTGTGCCTGGCCCAAGAAATAATACATCACTCCATGGTTCTGAAGTTTAGCTTCCCAGGATGGCATGGGTCCTCCAGTTCCTAGAATCCTCAGCCGGAACTTTATGGCCTACTGACTTGACAACTACACCTCTAAGAGTTGAACCAATCAGAAGGCCCTGGTCTATCCCATTGTAGAAAACATGAGAGGAGAGAGGGCCATGGGCTTTAGGACAGAATATGTGAAACAGACAAAATCTAGCAAATGCTTAGGGAACATTGCAAGCCTGAAATACTTACTGCCAACATTCCAATATCTCCCACCAGAATGAATACCTGATTGAGTTTTAGGACCAGTTAACTCCATGTCTAGATGCTTGTTTATTATGGATGAGCTGAGTCAGCTTTGAGCCCTCTGGACCCACGAATCTATCAGTCAGTACTTTTGTGACCATAATTACATATTCTGCTCTTCAGAGACATTTAAAAGGAAGTGTGACATGGCCTACATAACCTACTGGCTGTATCCAGAAGGAGTACAATAAATGTCTTTTCTTTTTGCCCTCATATTCCAAATAAGTTCCTACCAGGCAGGGATGATGTCTATGTTCTCAGCAAGATATGTAAGATCTGTGTTCCTGTGTTTGATGAATGAGTGAATGAGTGAATGAGCTGGATTGCTGCTCTATCCATCAATTCCAGGGGCATTCCATTCAGTCTTTATATCCATTCTCTGTTTGAAATGTGATGCCTCATGTTTCTGTTTATAGCAAAGTAGCATTATCTTGATTCTAACAGTTAGATTTCCTGGAGACACTACATGCAGCAATGTTCCCAGATCCTAGCCTGGGCTCCCCTTCTCCTAAATCAGCTCATTTTACAGTGCTGTCTTATTATGTATGTTTGTCTACATTTTCTCCTCTGTACTGTACAGACCTCCTAACAAGCATTCCAACTCTTTTGTTTCTTAGAAGACTATTACGGAGATGCATAGATTTCACACTGTAGCACAAAGTAGGACTAAACACTAGATATGCCCTTGTCTAGCTGAGACTGGGCATGTTCAATGTGCGATAGGCAGAGATATGACAAGTTCATTTTCAGAAGCTTCCAATGGACTATCTCTCACTAGTCACCTGTTTGCATAGTCCTCAGCTCCCAGACAGCTTCCTCTCTCATACCTCTCTTGTCTTCTTCCCTCCACATCCCTACCCCCTTGTTACCTCTTCTCCTGTTGCTGCTGATGCCTCCACAATGTAAAAATCATCTGAGAGGGCTATGCAAGTCCTGATGCCCAAGGTAATCTCCAGCAGAGACACAGTGCATGGAATCCAGCCATCAACCAATTTTGAAGCTTCCAAGTGGGCCCAATGTGCAGGCAAGGCTGAAAGCCACTACACTAAACTGAATGTGCAGCCTACCATCAGATGCAAAAGATCATCATTGCACCTGGTGTGTGTGACAGCCATTTCTCACACAGTGTGATGATCAGCTTGAGGCCACAGGTCTTCCATGTTTACACCAGAATGTCATGTTGCTAAAACCAGAGTCAGAAGGAAAGATCCACAAAATTCATGGAAAACATCTCAAAGGTTCTGGGTTAACTAAACATCCTTAGAGATGTGAACCTTGTACTGTACCAAGAATCCCAAGGAAGTGTCCATGTACTTCAGAAGGGAATCCAGGTAGGTAATACCTTCTTGGTTGCTTCTGGAATATTCTAGAACATAGAGCTTTCCAAGATTTCTTAACATGTGCAACATTTGCTTATATGACATAAGCAGTCACCTGAGAGAAACTGAGCAAACTGCCTTCTAGAGTATGAAGGAGTTGGATGGTGGTGGGTTGCCAACTTCCAACCCAGAACATCCATAAAGTCTTGTCTGTCTGGAATGCTAACAGCAGCTCTGCTGCTACTGGCAGCAGAGGCCTAGACTGTCACTTTCTGAGTCACCTTCATCAGTCCGAGATGGTGGAAGGACTATGAACTAGGCAGATCTCAGGGGCCTACCACTCAACTGATATTATCTCATGGCTTTGGGATGACTTACTGGCTGAAACCAGGTGCTCATCTAGGTTGTGAAGCTCAGCTAAGTATAACCCCATGTCTTCAGATATGCCTACCTCAAAGTGTGGTCCATGGAGCACAGATCAGCTCCAAAAGCTTTTGGGTCAGAGCCTCATTTTCATGAAGCTGGTTTGTATACAAGTACACTACAGTTTGAAAAACACAGACCTCTCCCATTTTGTGTGTCCAGAGTAGATGGTTGGCACACCAAATAAACTATGTTGTGCAAGGAAGTGTGACACAGATCAAGTCCTTATCTCTGAGGAACTCAAGGTGAGGGAGAGAGGCAACTGTGATTCCGTGTGCTGAGAATCAGTTCAGAGTCTGCACAGAATGTCTTGGGAGCATGGACAAGGGGCACTGTAGCAGTTTCTAGATTTATCAATAAATAGAGCTTAATATACTTGCTTCTTGTGTATGAGTTAAAGCATATAAAAGTTTAAAACTTTTTAAAGCTAGGTATGGTGGCTCAGGCAATCCAGTACCTGGGGGAGAGACAAGAGAACTGCAAGTTTAAGGCCAACTTTCAAAAGGAACCATAAGGCAACCCCAAAACATAATTTCCTCATAGTTAGTAGATAGTATACAGAAATATCAGATGAAGGGGCTGGACAGATGGCTCAGTAGTTCAGAGCATTGGCTACTTTTTCAAAGGACCCGGGATTTAATTCCCAACAGCCACATGGCAGTTCACAAGTGCCTATAACTCAAGTTCCAGGGGATCTGACTCCCTCACATGGACATACTTGCAGCTCAAACATCAATGCACACAAAATAAACATAAATATTTTTTTTAAAAAAAAGAAATATCAGGAGAAAATACTGCTTAGTGTAATATTAGTCTCACTTGAGCATTGCTTACCAGTTGCAGCTAAAGTTGACCTTCCTCAGGATGGTCCTTAGCTTGCCATGTTCAGTGCTGATTCCTTTAGAGAAAAATGCATGAGTTAAGTAATGAGAAGCTAGATGAACATTTGATCAAGCCATGTAATCAAATCCTCTCTATACCTCAACAGGAATGTTGTCCCTGCACTTGGAGACCAGTGGGCATGATCATCCTGTCTTCCACCAACTATCCTGGAAACCACTTTTATGAGCGGCCTATGATCTTGAGTTCCAGTTGGGAAATCAATTCCCAAGAGCACTGGGCTCCAACATGAGTGTGCTCCTGTTCTTCTCAATGCTAACACTTTACACTAGCTGACTCCATGCCAATTAACACTCATTAATTCAATTTTCATGAAATTGGACAAGCAGAGCCAGGTCACAGAGCAGAACAAATTCCTGCCTGCATCCCAGCCTCCTGAAGGATGAGGAGCTCTCCCTGAGAGAGTTGGAAATCAAACTCAGTTCAGTGTCACCTTGAGAGCACAGATTTCTGCATTACCATCAAAGGCTTAAGAAGTGGGTGCTTGTAGATAAGCCCCATACACACACACACACACACACGTACACGCACACATGCACACACATGAGTGTGTGTGTGTATGTGTGTGTGGTCATACTTAAGACGGGAGCAGATGTAGACTCTTCGCTCTGGTGAGATGTGAAGGCACAAAGCATTGCTCCTCACTTCCAAGTTCAGAGTTAGTGAAGGAATCCTTGCAGGAACTTCAAGTAAGACCCAAGTCTGAGTACAACGCTGCTGCCACCACCTGACCTTAGCAGGGCAGGTTCATATCTCCAGGCCTCTGTTTCCTCATTTCCAAATTAAGCATCCTCTAAAAACCAAATTTTTGGCATTTAACAAAGCATTGAGCAAAACCTTTCTCACAGATCCTGGCAAACATCTAAGAGTATGTTCTCAATAAATATTAACCTAAAAAAACCTCTCATAGCACCCCATGATGTTTTATAATAAACAAAGACATTTCCACCAGTAATTTACCATCCCAAGTCTTAGCTTTCAATTCCTAATGGACTCTGGCTTAGATGGTGGATCTATACTAACCCTATAATGTATGCATCTATTTGTTAGTGGAGCTTTATTGAGTACTTACGCCATGCTAGGATCTGAGCTAAAATGTGGCTACGAGTAGCCTGAGAGATAGGGGCTCTGTGGATCCCCTCAAATTGTCCATCAACTAAGTAGGATGATGGTTCAAGTCAGAAGGCACAAGGTCAAGTGGAGCAGCACACATTTCTGGTGTTTTACCTGCCCTGTTCCTTCTAGGTTAGGAGTTTCCTAGTGTCTCATCCTTAGTCCTTTGTCAGCACTGATTAGCACGCCTGGCTCCACATAAGTTCAAATTCATAAGTACTTGTAACACACATATGGCTGGACTGTTATTCTTTTAGACTCAGTACTTATAGTTTTATTAACTAAAGTATTTAATTAAGAATCACTATAAAGAATAGATAATAATATCATGTAACTTAAGCCAACCTTTGGTTCAAATGTTAACAAAAGCCAGAAAGAATAGGAATGCCAGATAAATGTACCACAAATAGATATTAGTATAAGATAGCATCTTTTGTTTTAATATCCTTAAACTAATTACAAAAACAGTTAATATCATGAAAATCAAGCAACTTATTTCACATTTCAAGAGATTAAGCAGATTAATTACAAACTGAAATATATGAATATTGGTAAAATTTTTTATTTTTTTAAATAAATTAGGAAAGTAGTACTAAAATGTAAGCATTTTATATTTAAATGATATAGTGTGTTACTATATATATTCATGTTGAAAGGCAAATAAACTATGCTAATGTGTTAATTTGTTTTATTATAATTATTATCAAATCAGCATGATTTCAATCAGTTAACTGCATAACTTAATGCATGTCACTGAGATATTCACATATACCATAAAGTTTCAATGGCTGAGGCCTATCCTCTTTTTTCCTATTTCATATACTTCCTCTCCTGCGATCTCCTTCCAAGTCTGCAGGAATCCCTTGTTTGTTTTCTAGTTATCTGTTTCACTGTTGTTGTATATGAAAGAAAAAATGTGATAGCTGAACTTTCATGTCTATTTCATTTAGCTTATCATGGTGCTTTCGAATTATAAATGTTTATTCAATTTTATTGCTAAAACAACTGATATTTAATGGGCACCTGCCATGCACCAGACACTAAATACTGAGTTCAAAATGATAACAGAGCAGACAGTGTCACATTCCTTGTGGCACTTAGAGTCTCATCTAGGAAGCAGCTGTGAATAAAGTAAACACATACATAAACATAAGATCACAGCTAGAACGCAGCAAATGAAGGGATGCTAGGTTGTGAGAACCCTTATGAGGAGATGAGTACTTGACTGAGATGTCTTCATGAACCGAGAATGCTGAATCTTGGATCCTTGATAAAGTTACAGTTGGTGCAACCAGAAGAGAGCTTCTATGAAGGCACAGGACTGGAAGGAAAGCACCCATGATAGAGGGAGCCCAGCACACAGAGGGAAAGCAAGGACTCTCAGGAAGTGGACCACAGAGGGAGATTGTGGATAATGGTTTCACAGTGTAACTACAGAGCCTCAGTTACGAGTCTCTCCCCTCCAGAACAGTGGACCACCAGAGAAGGTGTGTAAGAACCCAAAGACTCCCACAGGGAGAGACAATCAGAATTGTGTTTTGAGGTGCACATCAACGAAGAAGGTTGGTGAGCAAGGTTAGGTGAGCATAAAGGGAGATTGGCAGATATTGACATTGGAGCCAAGAGAGCAGTCACAACCCTACAGAACAGGCAAGGAGTTTGCATTTAAACCCAAGTTTAATGGGAAGGCTTTAATCTCTGATTTTCAGAGACTAGGTGGAAGAAAGCAAGAACTGGAGTCAGTTGGTAACTAAGCAACTATGATAGATAGTTCAGGTCAGGTTGGATGGTAGCTTAGCAAGGACAGGAAAAAGGGAAAGAAGAAAAACAGTAAGAATGGAAAGAAAAGTTAAGATTCAAGAGCCACTGTGTTGAGGGTAGTTTTGACCACTTACTGGCACTCTCACATGGTTGGGTAGCTTCATCTCCTGCCACTACTGAGTCCCATTCTTCTTCTCCCAGTCCTGGCATTTCTCTCTGCATCCTACCTGTGAAACTCTAAGTGTCCCACCCCTTGCCCAACCACTGGCCACTGGCATTTTTATTGATAGATCAAAAACCAATTGGGGACAAGGATCTTCAGCTTCTGGATAAACAGATTCAAAGCATTAGCATCAGTTTCCAACACCACTGAAAACATTACAGGGTCTCAGATCACCTGTATTTGGCTCCAGTATCTATATGCATGCAGGGCAGTGAGGAGCAAGCCAGCTGAATTATCTTGCTGGTATTCAAACAACCTTGAAAGACACTGTCCTTGAACAGTGCCTTAGACCCAGATGGCTGCTTTGAACTCCTCATTTCCAGGACACCTTAAAAGGGAAGTGTCCACTGCTATCATCCCTCCTGAAGGATTATGAGTTACACTTTGTGGCTATGACGCCATCAACAGAATCAGAGCAGAATCCAAACCACGCAGCCTTGCCCTGCATTCCATGTGAATGGTGGTTCTCTGTCATAATGGAGATTCCAAGAAGCCTTGAGATGTTTGTTGAATGAGCTACAGTTCTCAGAGGTGATAACAAGAGTTCCTGAAGGTGAGATTTTTATTTCTGATTTTGAGAAGTTCCCAAGTCCCTTTCTGCTTTCTAACACAAAACTGTATCTCTCTAGGAGACACACACATCTGAAAAAAAAAAAAAAAACTGTTCGGTGGAAGCCCAATCCTTTTTCATTTCTCAAGAAATGGGGTACATTCATTTCTCTAAGGAGGGAATTCTGATAGACTGGAGATTACTAGCTGGAGACAATTTTGTTCTTCAAGGGGCATTTGACAATGTCTAGTAAAGTGTTTGGTTATTGCAGGATGAGGGTGCTTCAGGACACTAGTCGGTAGAAGCTGGCAGTACTAGGTGCTGATCTGTAGCATACAATCACAGGGCAGTCCTTTCTCCCTCAGACACACACACTCAAAGACAACAACAACAACACACACACACACACACGATTACATAGCTTTGAATGACAGGGACATTGATGTTAACAAACTGTGTCATGAGCCTTGGTTTTTCCTCGCCTTTGAAGTGGCATTTATTATGTTGGATTAAGGACCCTTTCATCCTTCTCTTCAGAAAATACAAATGAAGAACAGAGAGATGTGTGTTTGGACTGATGTGTCAGTGACTGAGTTAGCCATTGAGTTTCTAAAGCAAGTGAGTACAAATATATGAATGAGTAATGACATCAGCAAATTAATGAAGAAAGCTAAGGCATAATTAATATGCGCTTGTTAAGGTTGTGGCTAGAGCTTGTGATTGTGCTGAGTGTCATATCCACAAAGAGATCCTTCATGATGCTCTCAACACCAACTTCTCAATCTCCCACCATAGCTTCCTTAAACCTATGGGTAAGAAGTTTTGTCCTATTCTTTTGATTGCCTTCAGTACCAGGGACAGTGCAGGACAAAGAAAATCCCAATTCCTCATCTCATACCTATTTATTAAACCAATGACCTGTCCTTATGCTTGAAGCAAGCTAATGAAGAATGCATGATCTTTGCTCTTGAATCATGAATCACAAAAGGAAGTGCAGGACAATCTGCCCATGAACACGCAGTAAATGAAAGAGGAAGGAGTCCTACTGACACTCTGACCTCTCACACAGAGTCCCCTCTGATTACAATGAATAAACACACGGGTCAATTGTTTTGAAAACTCTATCAACTTCCTTTGACCTTCTGCAGAGAACTAGCCTTAATGTGTCTCCCCACCTCCCAACTCCATTTCCTTTCCAGATGAAGCAACGATAGAATAAGGATTGTCAAGCTTTAGTGGGGAAGAAAAGGAGCAAATTCCCCAGGCTAGCTCCCTCAGAGACAGGCTAGACTCAGGAATGTGTGCAAGGAGTGATGGGCTTTGGGTCTCTTTGTTTCAGCTTAGGAACTTCAATTGGTTGCTAAGAAACAGTACAAAAGGAAGCCCCATTAGAAGCCCTCAGAACCCACAGGCAGTTACATAATACCAGGCCCTTCCTTTATGGAAATTCAAATCGTACAAGCGCAAGCCCTGCCTGCAGTCTGTGTTGCATGTGATAAGGGGATTTTCTGTTTGGGGCCCCTGGGAAAGCCTCTATGGTGGGGGATGGGCTGTTGAGAAGAAACCAAATGGCTGAAGAGGGCTCTTCACTCAGTTCCACTTCCCACTTCCAAGGGACTTCAGTATTCATTAGCATGCAATGCAATCCGTACTCCACACAATAAGCAGATTTTACGCAGTTACCACCCTCGCTAATTAATTCAATGATCCTGTTGGGTTTTTTTCCCAGTGTTCCTTACAGTAATTTGCAATCAGTAAACAAGGAGAGGACTTAGTGTATGGCCTCAAATGGTGTGAAAACATGACCTCCTCTAAGCAGCTTGGGTAAGTTTATTCATGGAATATGTTCTGGTTTGTGCCCATCACACATAATTCAAATAAGGGGAGAATAGGGGGCAACTGAGATGAGCTAAGTAACAGGCAGGAAACTCTGTGTACCTCTAAGCCAGCTTTGGTCAAAACCTCCTGATTTGGAAAAGAACATGATTCCGAATCATCTCAGAAGAGAAGGATTTGTGATTTTCTGTTCTCTGTGACAAAGGGTGTGTAGCCAGGATAACTAACCCACACTTCCATAAGCTACGGAGTTGCTCAGTGCCTTCCATTCAAGAGGTTTTATTTCACATGCATTGATTGAGTGTGCACTGTGTGTTGAATGTTACTCAAGGATGCCATGTTGAACCAGAGAGTCAACAACCCCATTCCCCTGACATTCTCACTAAGCCAAGAGATCATAAACAGGTAAATATCAGCTAATGCCAAGGCCTACAAAGATAACAAACATACAATAGGGATGCTGAGAATAACAGGAGGTACCCATGCCAGGACTACCCTGCTTTAAGCTTATTGGTCGACTCCCATGTTACAGAATCCCCCTTTCACTTTGTAACTGTTTCAAATTGAACAGTAAATTATGTCACCACCTTATAGATACAATAGAATGATCAGACATTTTAGATGAAGTAGGAGGAAATAATTTGGAAAGAGCCAAATATGGAAATCAGTCATGGAGTTGACCCAGGGGTTAAAAACCTTTGCCCTGTGAGCATAAAGAAACAAGTTTAAACACCCAGAATGCAGGTAAAAGCTGGGCATGAGGTACTTACAGAGAGATGGGAGACAGAGCGAGAAAAATTCCCCTGGG
>NW_022196904.1:106644376-106720826 GCF_008632895.1 Mastomys coucha
GGGGAGTTTACAAGCTAGCTAGCCTGCTAGGCACAGTGGGAAAACAATAGAGACCAACTTCAAACATTGTGGCAGGTGAGGACAGACACCTGAGACTGTCTTCTGACCTCCATACACATCCTGTGGCATGTCCATGCCTACACAGAGAGAGAGAGAAAGAAAGGCGAGGAGAGAGAGAGGGAGAGGGAGAGGGAGACAAAGACAGACACATAAAGACAGAAACATAGAAACAGGGAGACAGGAGTGTGTATATAGGACTAGAGGGTGATTCTTGCAGGGAATGAATGAACTCTAAGGGAGAGAGCTGAGGAGGGTCAAGGAATTCATGTGATATGAAAGCAAATGGAAATACTTGGAAGTTTCAAGTACTTGGGTGGAGGTCAGGGAGATGAAGGAAAAAGCAGGCAGGGAAGGACCAATCAAGGAAACCTGGTAATTCTCATGTTAAAATGAAAAACAAATCTAGCCTTCCCTAGAGCAGGCTTCAAGATGCAATGCTTGATCAAGTGAAGTCAAGATTCCCAGAAGACCCTGAAAGGGAGCCAGTAGTGATGTAACTGAATCCCAAAGGATCTTCTCCCAGTAAACGGAAAACCAATGAGCAGAACCAACAAACACAGGATCAGAGAGAGAGATGCATTGCTTGCATTGCATATGGAGAGCACTGGCTAATTTGAAAAAAAGAGCTGTGCCTGAAGAAAGACCATACTAGGATTTAGCAGGGAGAGGCATCTATCTAAGGATGCTGGATTTAAGACATGCATTTTTGAGTATGCTCAGTTGAGCATATGTTAGTTTTATAACTAAGCATTATAAAATAAAAATGGCTGATATATTTCCAGTGTGCTCAATTCAAGGTCTTAGAACACACATTCAAAAGGGAAAGATGGCTGACCTGAAGACTTCTGGACATGCTCAATTCTTTCAAATGAGCTAAATTTACAGTGGACCAAGTTTACTGTCGTTTGCCTAAAAGAATGACCTAGTGACGTTAGCTAATTCCTCTAAAGTTTCTCCAAACAGTTTTGGCTGAAACCACAAGAAAGAACAAGTGTGTTAAGAGTGTTCTTAAAGGGCTTTTTCCTAAAATAAAGAAGTTTGTAATGAAAGGTGCCTGCCTCCCTTCATGGCTAATAGTGACAGTTTATAGAGAGGTTGTGAAGCATCAGGCATGGCAGCAGAAACTTGAATCTTACTTCAGCTTGCACAGCAACCAAAAGGTCCAGAGGCCATTGTTGTCTGCTTTGCATGTAGAGCAGAGATGATAGAGCCCATGACCTGTGCATAAGTGATCAACCTGTGCAGGGATCATGCAAAGGTGAACACAGCATCCAGGGGGCGGGGCAGAGCCCACGAGGATGCTTCCAGCCCTACTTTCTTCAGTCAGAAGTTTTGCTTTGAAATGAAGGGTTAACACTAGCCACCGTTTAGGGCAATAGAATGTGTATGGTGATTGTTTGGATGGGAACATAGCTATAATTTTACCTTCTTTTCAGACTGAAGAAGAGGAACTAAAGCCAAAATATTGAAGACTTAAAAGAATTTCCGAAATGAATATCTCTCAGAAAAAAAAAGCAGCCTGTGGAGAGGACTCTGGGCTCCTTCCCAATGGTCTGTATTCACTGGACTGGGCAGAAAGCTTTTCTTTAAGAAATTCAAACTCTTAAGTTGAGTAAACTTTTTCCCCAGTGAAATCTCAAGTTCTGTTAATGTCTTCCCAGCCCTGAAGGAGACTGATTGTGAATCTCAGAAAAGCCTTCGAGGGTCCACGGAAGAAGACAAGGATCCTGTGCCCTGGAACACCTCCCTCACCTAGATGGGATTGTGCCTCTAAGCCTTCCCTTCTCACCTCAGGTTGACTTTGATCCAAACCGCTCCCGACCAGCTTGGCCTTTGGTGACAGTGCTAGCATTTCTCCAGGGATGATGTTCCCCCCAACCATCTGGCAGGTAATTAGTTTATTAGCAAAACTACAAGGAAGTTGGCCTCAGGGAAGAGGAGACAATATCCACTGTGGTCTCAGGAAGCAAGAAGCAATTAAATATTTAGTCGGAGACAAACCCTTTCTTAGCAGTAGCATGGATCTACATAGAGACTGTCTGATGACTCCAACAGACAAAGTGTGACGGTTGAGACGTGCCCAAACTGTGTAGGTTAAAGAGTTAAAAAGAATGTTTAAAAGGCTCACTTTCAATGTTCTTATACGGAATCAACACTAATATTCCACTTGCTTTTAGTCTGAAGGAGAGGGAGTCAGGCCACATAGTGCTTTCCAACTTGTCACAGATCCTCCTAAAGCAATGCTGCCTTTCTCTGATTTATTGTTTTGTGTTTTATGTGTTATGTTTGTGCATCTATGTGTTCATCTGTCTGTACACTGCTATGCACTGTGGGCCAGTGCCCGGTATCTTTCTCATTTACTCTGCACTTTATTCTTTTGAAACAGGGCCTCTCATTGATTTATCATGACTGGCTGGCTGGCTAGCCCGGAGATCCTCCTGACTTCATGTCCTCAGTCCTGGCATCATAAGTGCACCCTCTATAGCCTTCCCTCCATCCATGGTGGTTCTAGATACAAGAACAAGTTCCAGCTGCTTCATCATGACTTCTATATCCACAAACAAGCATTTGCAGACTGAAATACATATAATTTTATATAAATTGCCCTTCTTTTCATTCTTCTTTATAATGCTGTTAGGTCATTACATTAAGTTTTATGCAATTATGTGGGTATGGGAATTCATAATCAACAAATTTCACTTAGGAATAGTAAAGTGAGTGTCACAACATATTAGTTATAATGAGAAAGCAACCAGCCTGCTAGGATTGAGTGCAGTAAAAATACCATGAAATATTACTAAAGAATATTTCAAAGGAGAAGAAAAATCACCTATTTCCAGTATTTCTCTCTGCATACGTCCTTTGACTAAAAGTTTCAATTACAGTTGACATTAGTATTTATTCCCATTTTGTGGATGCAGATAACGAGGCTTGGGAAAATTAAGCATCCAAGAAAAATTTGTGAGTAGCTTACCTGGGTTTTCACTCTAACTTGGGTTGCAAACCAGGGGACTACAGAACCAAAGTCCATTTCCAAAGCAATTATTAGCTTTTGCTGGAGAAAAAAAAAAGACTTTTGGAACAATAAGAATAATAAGGATTAAAATATTTGGAGAAAGAGAAAGTAGAGAATAAGGAGAAAACATGTTTTATTTTTTAAGGAAGCAGAAGAAGCGGGATAAAGGAGGTTAATGTGATAAAGATGGCAAAGGGAGAAGGACAGGGAGGAGGAGAAGGAAGGAAGGAGGAGGGAGGGAGGAGGAGGAAATGCAGTGAGAAGAAATTGAAAAAAAATAGGAAGACCCACAATATGGACTCTTACCCGTTTCTGTGCCCATAGGCAGGTCAATTCTGTCTGTCTCTCATGAGAGGTGACAGAGAAGGTAACCTTCTCCCTGAGCAATTATTCACTATTATAGCCAAGCACATGAAGATAGAATGAATTCTAGATGGTTTCAAGGTCTAAATGAAGAAAGGCTTTTTCCTGGCTTGCATGAGACCTACCTGGACCCACTAGACATCTGAATGCTCCTCTGTCTCTCTCTCTCTTTCTCTCTCTCTCTCTCTCTCTCTCTCTCTCTCTCTCTCTCTCTCTCTCTCTCTCTCTCTCTCTCTCTCTCTCTCTCTCTCTCTTTCTGTGTGTGTATTCACAAAATGTCCCATGTGTGCCTCTACTCCCACACAGAGGTAATTTTGTATGAAGCCATGAATGTCCATAACCAAGTAACCTGCAAGCTCAGTTTCCTTTCTCCTCTGCTGCCAGACAGCTCTGGACAGATCAGGGAAATGTGGGAAGCATGTTATCATTGAGGTCCATTGAATTTTATTGGCAATTTTCTCCTTTGTTAGCAATTTCACATTGTATATTAGCATTTGTTTTCATATCATATTAGCATTCATCACAAAAGGCTAATCCCATTAGCACTTTCACATTGTATTAGAGAAAACAAACAATCTCATGGTGCCAAAGCCTTCCTGAAACAGGGTGGCCTTTCGTCTGCTGTTTTCCTATTGACTCTGCATCAGCCCACCTTCTCTGTCTGCAGGGTTGCCTGTAGCTCACAGATAGCTACTCCACAGCCACCACAGCCTCCAGAACTAGGGTTTGCCCTTCTAAACATTCCCAGTTATCCACTCATTTCTTCATTCTATTTATGTTTATTACAAATGCCCGTCCTTTCTCTCATATGTAGAATCTAGATCAACTCATGACATCAAAGTCAAAAGGCATAGGTGTGTGCCATACCCAGCTTTGCACAATTTAAATCAATACATGAGGATCTTTTCCAAATGTTTTGTTATGGAAAAGTTTAAACATACACAGAATGAACCTAACAGTCTAATTAAATTTGTACAACCATTACTCTAACTCCATTACTCTAATCCACCAAGATTCCACCCCCTTGTTCCATCAGAATCCCTAGTCTTTTCCTCCCCAAGCACCATTATTTTTGAAGTAAACATACATATACACACACACATACATACACACACACACACACACATGTGCATGCTCGTGTGTGTGTGTGTGTGTGTGTATGTGTGTGTGTATGAAAACACCTCCTTTGTTAAAAGAATCTTGTTTTATACTATACTACCAGAATTTGATACAATAACTGGTCAAGTATATATTAAATAATTTATTATTAATTTTCAAAACTAGCATACAGAAGAATATTTGGCTTCAGTTCATCATTCTAATATACTCATAGTATATTCTTTGTTCATATATACCTGTAGTATCTCTTCCCATCATCTCTTCTGTGGATCTCCTTCCTCCCCCCAAACACGCCCACTTCTACTCTCATGCATGAGAGAAAATGCACAGTGTTTGTCTTTCTGAGTCTGGCTTATTTTACTTAACATGATGGTCTCCAGTTATACCCATTTTCCTGAAAAAAAAATATAGTTTAATTCTTAAAACTAGATATCATTCCACTGTACATATGTACATTATTTTACCCATCCATCTGTTGGGTGGGCATATAATCTGCTGCTTTTACTTGATGATTGTGAATATATGATAGGGGAACTACATGCTATTTGTAAGTGTTTATGACACTGCTTATTTCATTGTGGGGCACATATGCTATAACATGCCTGTGGAAATCAGGGCATACTAAAGGGAGTCAGGTTTTCTTCCATTTTGTTGGACTCAAGGACAAAATTCAGATTGTCAGACTGGACGGCAATTGTCCTCATCGGCTGAGCCATCTTACTGGCCCAGATGGACACACTCTTAAAGGATTATAGGGTTAATGAAGACAACAGGGAATTGAAAACTGCCGAGAATTTAAATGGCTTACCAGAACCTTTGTGATACAACAAAGGCAGTTCTAAAAAGAAAGCTTATGGCAACATGTGTTTATATGAAAAACTCCGAGAAAACTCAAATAAACACCATGATAATTCAAGATTGTCTTTATACCTGAATTGTTTCTAAATGAGTGTTTTCAATATTTTGCATTTCGTGCAGGTAGTAGAGCATATATATAAAGAGAAATTGTCTTTCAGTTTCAAAAACAGCAAGTCTATACCACTGTATTTTCTGATCACGCTGCAGTAAACCCACCGCTCCTCACTCACTGCGTTCACACTGCTCAGTAAGAACAGAGTCAGAAATTATCACAATTTCTGGTAATTGTCTCGTTTACCACAGGCGAGCTATTAGGAAGCCAGCCTTCAGTCCTGAGGATGTCATCAGCGGATCTTCACTGCTGTGCAGATGAAATGTGACCAGGGAAGGAGAGTATTTGGAAACTGTAAACCTCTCTACAGATACACAGGCTATAATTCAAAGGTGTCTTGGCATCTCATGCCAGAGGAAGTATAAATAATGGGAGGATCTTAAATATTTAGTGTCAGCTATCTTGCTATGCCTGTGGACACCATCTATTAGAAAGAAGATATCTAGATGCATGCTCTAAAAAATGCATAGTAATGAAAGAGAAACTAACTATATCAAACTACAGTTACCATAATTTGTTTTGACATGAGGTTTCATTAGGTAGCCCAGGCTGGTCCTAAACTCTTGATCCTCTTGCGTTAGCTTCCCAGGTGCTAGGATAACATGCCTGTGCCACAAATGCCCTCATTGTCATAATGTTTTCAACTGTGGCTAAGGCATGGGGTTCTTTCCACACGTGTTTCATTATGGAACATTTCAAACACATCCAGAGTAATCAGAACGGCAGAATGAAATCCATGCACCAATCATGATTCTGCCCCTCTGACTCTATTAAAATCCCATACACTTTCCATCTCTGCTTCACTATTTTTGAAGTAAAATATACATACTTTGGAAGTCATCATTCTAAACTGAGCTGAACAACTTGAGCAAATTGATGTGGTTCTTACTGGAGTTTGAATACAAATTCTGCCCCACAAGCTCATCAATGAATGTTTGGTCTTAGTGACACCATTCTGGAAGCTTTGGGAGGTGGCACCTGGATGAAGGAAATAGGATACTGGAGCTATAATTTTCAAGGTTCTATCTGGCCCCAGAGTCACTTGCTCTCACCCAACTCTCTTCTTGTCTACTGGGAGATGATGAAGCTGCCCTGCACTTACTCCCAATCCCTGGTATACAATGTCTACCTAGGCTCAGAATCAGCTGAGCCAAGGACTCAGATGAAAGACCTGAAACCACAAGGTAAGTCTTTCTTCCCTTAATGGGTTTTCTCTGTACCATGGTACCAGGAATGAAAATACCAACACAGCCCCCTTGCCAGCTGCAGTACTTGGGAGAACAGGCCCCACAGCTTGCCTGGGCAGCACCATATAGCTGGCCCTGGTAGCATGAGTGGAGGAAAGCAGGCTTCAAGGGTATAATCGCTAGAGAGATGGCCTTGTCCCTTGCCAGGGCAGTGCTAGAGAGCTGACCCTGGTAGTTGGGTGTGGAAGAGACTCTGATGGTGTAAGCATGGAAGAGCTGGTGGGCTCACCAACTCAGCTACCATCCAGGCCCAGATCCAGGGTTTTGAGTTGGCCCACCCCAACATCTTTCCCATTTATGAACTGCTGAAGCATGTGAAAGATCTCCATGACACAGAACAACATCAGGATTGAGAAGAGTTCTGGTGAGGATTCAGTATTGATAGTGTAACAGAAGCCAGAGACCTCAAACAAGACCAATGACTCATTGCAGTGAACATTGCAAGTAAAGCTGCTTGGACAAAAGGGTGTACTATGGGACACAGCATGGCACATGGCAATTTCCATGGGAGATGGCTTCTTCTTTGTTGTTTTGTTTTGTGGGAGAGATTGCAAGGACAGAGAATAGATACAGAGGGACAGGGAGATGATTGTGATTGGGGTACATGATATGAAATTCACAAAGAATCAATAACGTACTTTGAAAAGAAAGAAAATGCTAATACAGTCTGTAACATGCACCCATATAAAAATGAAAACTGTGGTCATCCCAGAAGGCTCCCTGAATACCTTCCTGCTAACAGAGCATCCTCATTAACTTACTAAGTAACAAGATATGGTGGCAATTATAAAAGAATTATAAAAAGCCACAGTGAATTGGAAAACATGATAAGCATGGGTGCTATTTTGAGGTGTCTCAGGCAGCTCCTACTAGAATTTAAGTTTCATTATCAGCTGATAACAAAGATAACAAGGCAGAGACAAGTCCAGGTGTTCCTGTGCTATTGCTGCAGGATTTTTAAGCACTGAACACTGCCAGGCACACTGTATACTCAACTCTAGAAATCTTCAGTTCTGTGATCTTATCTTAAACAAGAGAAAACAGAAATTTAAGTAGTAACTCAAGGCTCTCAGGCCAATGAGTAGCTAAACCATAGCAGAAACATAAGAAAGAATAAAAAGATAGAGACTGAGTATGACTTGGAGTTCTGCAGTCACTGCTGAGAAGTTTAACTGTGCTCTCTGTTTTCAACTGCCAAAACCAGAATTCATCACCCTCCTCATGGAGACTGAGGTGACAGTCCTAAGGTTCACTCAGTGTTCCCATCATGAAGGAGTCAATCAGCAAAAGCTGACTCCAATCCGCAAGCAGAAATGAACATAGAAGTCCCCATCTGTCTATAGTCAAGTAGGACATGGAGAGGTCATGGTGTCTTTATCACTATTGGCATCAAGTAAGTTCCCAGTGTCTCTGACTCAACTAAAGCTGGGCACTGAGCAATTATAGAGGCTCACTGTAGACTTGATCAAGGATCAGTGTCCAGTGAGCCAAAGCAGAAGATGTTAAGAAAGTCACAGACCTACTAGGAGTTGAAATAAGATCCTTGGACATGCTAGACTATAGCTCTGAGCTAGTTTCTTGGTTTTCTTTTTACTTTTTATTTTGTGAGATTGTCTTCCTAAATTGCTTAGACAGACCTTGGATTCACTTTATACTCTAAGCTGGCCTTGAACCTATGATCTTTATATCTCAGCCTCCCCAAGGACTGGAAAGAAGGGGCTGTTCTGCCAAGATCTGCTCACCATAATCTTTTTATGCTGTGTCTCGTGTAGTATGAGCAAGGACTCAAAGTGAAGGGTGAGGATCACCCTTCTGAGAAACATGCACACAAGAGCTGGTCCCAGAGGCAGATTCCTAGGCTCCACCCAAGACCAATGAACTATAGTCTATGGTTTGTCATCTGAGCGCCTGCATTTTAACAAGCTTTCCCAGGTAACTGTGATGCAGGCCCCTTTCTGAGACAGGCTCCCATAAGAAACATATAGAATGGTTCCAGTATGTTTGAATTTCTCTCTGCCTTCCCAGTGTCTATCACAGAGTTACAATAACCAGTGAACTCAAATTCAAAGGCAGGTATTTGCTTCACTGATGTAACCCTGGTGCAAAATCCTTAGTGGGATTTTGTCTGATAGGCTTTAAGCATGCTGTTCAACTGCTGTGAGTCCATGTTTCATACAACTTCTGGGCTGCTCCCCAGAAAACATTATTTCCATGTAATCATCTACTGGCTCTGATTCTTAACACTGTTCCTGTTTCTCTACTGCAATGATCCCTGAGCCTTTGGAGGAAGGAATATGATATCGATGTTCCATTTAAGTCTGAGCATTCTGTAGTTTCTTATTCTCTGCACCTTGACCAAATCTCTATGTTAATCACCATCTGCTTCAAATAGACGCATCTCTGATGGCGGCTGAGAGCTGCATTGATCTGTGGGTAGAGTGCTAAGTCATTAAGAGCTGGTTTAATGTATGTTCTTTAGCAGAGATAGAAGGTTCTCTCTAGGGCCGCAGGTTGCATCAGTTCAGTTGAGGGCACATTAAAATGGGAAAAGTCTTTACCAGCTATGCATCTGACAAGGGGTTAGTATCTAGATTACATAAAGAACTAAAAATTACATAAAGAACTAAAGAAAGTAAAGAGCCCAGTTAAAAAATGGGGCATGAAACTAAAGAGAGAGTTCTCAAAAGATAACATGAAATGTCTAAAGAACACTCTCAAAAAAACCCAAAAAACCAAAAAAAAAACCTTTAGCCACCAGGAAAAGGCAACTGCTTTGCTTTGAGATTTCATCTGACCACAGTCAAAATGGCTAAAATACTAAAAAAAAAAAAAAAAAAAAAAAAAAAAATGCTCATGTGAACGTGGGGGAGGGGAACACTTACTCATTGCAGGTGGGAGTGCCAACTGGTGCAGCCACTGTGGACATCAGTGTGGAGGAGTCTCAAGGGAGCCTAAAATAAATCTACCACATGACACAGCTACACCTCTCTTGGGCATATACCCAAGGATTCTATATCCTACTACAGAGATACCTGCTCATTGCATATTCATGCTGCTCTTCATCTCTCTTTGTCATATTCTTGCCATAAAAGTTTGAAATCCCAGGAACAAAATGTGGGGTATGCTTCTCTGTTTCTTGAATTTGAAATTGACCACTTGACTTGCTTTGTCCAGTAGGACATTCAGTGTGATCCAGGAAGACTTGAAACACACTTTTGTGATTGGATAATGTCTCAGCCATCACCAAGGGAACAACTTCCTTTGTCTAGATGCTTCTTCCTGATACTGGGAATAAACATATAAAAATAGAGCTCCAATCTGTCTGAGGGTGAAATTTACATGCCATTGGGATATTGTGCCATTTGTTATGCAGCCATAGCTAACTGATAGTAATGGTAGCAATGGTAATGAATATATCTACTTCTATTTGCATAGTGTATGGACTGATATACAGAGAAGATAGACAGTACAAGGGATGTGGAAACTGACATGGAGAATCTAGGCTCTGCCCTAGACTATATATGGTTAAGATATCTCACCTCTCCTAACCTGCATTTACAAATGGAGAATAACAATCTCTACCCACTTGGTCATGAAGAGTAAGATGATGACTATTAGGGGCTGAGAATAGAGTGTTCACTAAAAGCCAAGAAGGCAGGGAGGATTTCCATGAAAACAGAAAGTTCATCTGCAAGAGAAGCCACTGCTTACAGCTCCTGTGTACCAACAGTGCTTCTGTGCTGTATCTAAGAAGAATGTGTGTTGTTCTCCCTGAGCCTTCCTAGGCCTGTGACCATCCCAAGAGCTCCATGCCAGGTGTTTGATTCTTTTGTGGGCTTCTCTTCTTTCCTTTAAACCTGTTGCCACAAGGATGGAGGTCCTGTGCTGGTTACAGACTGGCAGAAAGAAAGAAGGGGGTACCCCACCCTCCTCTATTCTCACTGGGAAATTATCCTCAGTCCTTGATACATTAAAATGGAAGAGCTGTAAAGGCCAGTTGCCATGGCAACACTTTGCATGCCGCTCTATGATTGGTGGTGTGAGTTCACTTTCCTTTGGGTGTTGCAGCCTAATTAACTGTTATTTTTGTCAATGTGGAGGAAGAACCCACACTTGGGGGCTTTGGCAGTGATTGCAGCCCCTGTGGACTGAGTTAATTTTCATAGACTACAAAGAGAAATGGCTGGACCCCAATAGTATTTACAGGCTCAGAAAAGTTGCCAATGTTTAAGTAAGAGTCAGAGAAAATACTCAAGTACTCCCCAAATTCTCTCTAGAAGTTTCAGCACCTCTAACAATTACTAAAGTTGTTTGGGCTAGATTAGGGATAAAAGGCAGCTATGTTCCCAAACTCAGAGTCCATACTTCCTCCATCAGACACGTACACACTTGTGTGTACTGGAATGTTCGGCTTCGCACTTCTTCCCCAACAAGCTGACATGGCACACCGGAAGTATTCAAGCATAGCTAGCGGGGTGTGTGCAGTCTGTTGGATATGTTTCCCTGTCTTCACACCCAACAATGCCATCCTTACAGCCCCAGCCTGGTGGACCCAGCCAATCCCCTCACCACTTCTGGGAAAGGAAATTCCATGTTGCCACAAGCCTAAAAACTAGGAAGCTGCCTCGTGGAGGTTCAGCCAATCTGTTTTCAATTTGGACTCCTGGGTGCACTGACTGCAGTCCGGGTCTTAACTGAACTGTTCTACTCATGCGCCTTCGCTGTTTTTAAAACTGTTGCTTCTTGTCATAAACTTTTGAGACACCAAAAGCTCCTCCTCTCTAGGAAGGGGGTAGGGGGGGACACATTTTTCATTGCTAACAAATGAGGTCCCTTTTGAATAACAAAGTAAACTCTCTCTGAAGGTCTTGGGAAGAGTAAGAAGTGAGCCATCAGATTGGGAGCCAGTCAAATGGCTCAGTGGGCAAAGTGCTTGCTGTACAAGCATGAGAGCCTGAGTTCAGATCTCCAGCATCCAAGGTGAGAAAAGGAAGAAAGGTGGATTTCTAGATGATCTCAAAAATCTCTTCAGAGGTCTAGTGAGAGCTTGAAATTCATTTTCATGTCTTTGCATCTTGAGTTGGGAGCTCATTAGTTGGGATCACCCTCTCCCATATTATATCAGAAGCTTGAAACTCTTTCCCATCAGCCTTTGCACAGAGACAAAAGTATGTGAGTTAGGCTCTACCTATCAATGAAATAGAAGCTGTTTGCCACAGAGGAATCTACCGCAGTTGAGGGACAAAAGGAATAAACATTTTCCAGAATTCACAAAAGCACAGAGCCCCTGACTTCACAGTTCCATGCCCAGGGTCCATTCTACAAGCTATAGCATAGCTTCCCAGTGCTTCTCCACACATGGACCAGAAGCCAGGTCCTCTTCAGAGTCTATAGGTATGTGCAATCAATACAGCTCAGTAAGAATCTGTGTGTAAAAACACATTTGCATGCACACTGATGTGTGTGTGCATGTGTGTGTGTGCATGTGCGTGTGCATGTGTGTGTGTGTGTGTGTGTGTGTGAGGGGGAGGGGGAGGCAAGGGAAGATATTGTGTGTCTGTGGGTAAGTAGATCAAGACCAACCCAGGATGCTCATTGGAAAGAAAACTTTTGGTTCCCTCTTCAAACAGGTCCCAGCTCTTAGCCAATAAACCACTTCACTGGGGTGTTATGATGTCCACTAGAGTCATGTTTTACAAAATAAGTAAGACTTATTCATCTCTCTGTCACTTCCAACATGGGCATCTCAGATACTTCATTGCACTCTCAGCCATTGGCCAACCTCTGAACTGTAAGATGGTTTTGCAGGGTCAACACTACATCCTCCTATGGTAAGCAAATGGCAGAGTATTTATGCAGTGCAACCTGGGACTCAGACCTGCTCCTTAAGGATAAGGGTTTTCTTGAATCTTGGCAACTTGAGTTTAGCCCTAAAATAACCCAATCATTGATTCTCATACTAGACTTCACACCTGAGCCTCACACACAAGTACTTTACATACATTCCCTGGACTCATCATAGGGCAGATCTGGTGGTGTACATGTTGCTGAAGGGATGATGCTCCCTCAGTGTGAATCCCCTGCTACCATTCTTTACCTCTTTCAACTTATGAGTAAACAGACATGACCCAGCTTCAGAGGTGCTTCTCCTGTGCTGCCATCAACCGGTGGTCAGTGAGACAGAGCCAAATTCTTGGTGCTTTCTACTGACTGAGGTCAAAGCTGAAGGTTGGCCATCAGGGACAACAGGACAGAGATGGGACCCAGGCATTCTTAAAGCATCAGTAATGATCAAGTGGTATTCTGCTATGGCAAAGCACTGAAATATCCCCTTCCTTTGTCAGATTAGCCAGTGATGTCTACTGGGGCAGCTAAGAGCTCTAACTGAAGTAGAAGGGCTGGACTGCCTGATGTATTGTGACACCTATTCATTCATTTACACTGTATCAATCATCTTTGGCTTCTACACTGTAAAGGCACAGTCATGAAAGCCTAGAATAGTCACTATCAGGTTCTTTACAAAATCATTACTTCTTTCCATGTGTGTGATATGTGTGCATGTTTGAATATGTGGGCACATTTGTGTGTACATGTGGTGGCCCAGTGTTCATGATGGGAATATTCCTCAGTTGTTCTTCCATCTTCTTCATGGAAGCAAGATCTATCAATCCAACCTAGCTAGTCTCCCCAACCAGCTCGCTAGGGAATCCCCTGTTTCTACCCTACAAGGATGGAATTGTAGGGAGGTCACCATAACCTCCTGACATTTACAAGCATCTTGGAAACCCAAACTGTGGTGCTCTTGTGTGGCAAGTGCTTTAGGCACTGAGCCATTTCCCTTGGCCCAAGAAAATATCCCTTAACCTCTCTTCTAGGACACTGTTGCTCAAAGCATGAACCAGCCAAGGAAGAGCAAAGTCCTCAACTTGGAGCTTGTTCGAAATGCAAATGGCAGACATCACCCTAGATGTGCTGAATGCAAATATCTGTGCAGGGGTACGTGCTATGACAAGCTCTCTGGGTGGAGCTCACACAAACTAACATGTCAGAATGCAGTTCCAAAACGTTTAATGTTCATATTGCATGGAAACCTGTCAGCTTAGAGCACACATGGTATTCCTAGTTTTCCCTCTAAAAACAAGCCTAAATAAATCCAATCCCTGTCTAAAAATGGTGCTCAGAGATCTAAAGAGGTTTCTAGTTTCCTAGAACATCTTTTTTACTCTCCTTGACAACAGACTCATTGTCTACAAAAGTTCCCTACTCCCCCTCTCCCCCCCATCATCTTCATTGTGAGCATCTCAGAGGCTTCACTGCTCTACCTCTATTGCTAGAATTCTCGTCCATAAGGTGTTTTTGCAGAATCAATACTGGTGTACTCTCCTGTAGTAAGCAAATAGCAGAGTGCTTGTAGACTGGAACCTTGGACTCAGACAAGCAGAATTTATACCCTGGACTGGTCCTATTAGAGGCCTGTGACCTTGGCCAAGTGCCTTAATCTCTTTCAGCCTGTGAAATGATCATAGTAATTATAGCATCTACCTCTTGGGGCCATTATGAGAGTCAAATGAGCTAATGCATGCATAGCTCCCCTTGATGGATGCTCAGAGTGGTATTATTAACCAATGGCCCATCACAAACTCTTAGCCTGTTTAGAGTTTTGTCACGGCTAAGAAGGGAATGGAGATGGTCAGTTGATATTGTATGCATGACTTAGCCTTGGACTGAAGAGATGGCTCAGTAGTTAAGAGTACCTCTGCTGGGTGGCACACAACCATCTGTATTTCCAGCTCCAGAGGATTCAACACCTTCTTCTGGCTTCCATAGGCGCCTACACACACATAAACACACACACACACACATGTGCACACACACAAATAAATATAATCATGTTTAAAAGACAGCCTACCACCATTCCATCACGAATGATGTCATCACTTCTGTATTTGTCCCCACCCTTGATTTGAGATTTTGTAAACCATACTTTAGCTTATTGTCTTTTTGCAGGGATCATTCAGCATTTTCAGATACCTGGTGGTTCAGTAGTTATTAAGCGGCTGCTATATGTCAGGCACTGCTCCATGGACCTACCAGATGGAAGTGAACATAAGCCTTTACTCTCAAGACTGTCTTAGTGTACAGCATGCCTACCAAAAATCACAAAGCAGAACTGTGGAAGAGAGAATGAGGATGATCTGGTGAAAGCCAGGGCAGAGTATGAACTCCTGGACCCTAGGGAGGTTCCTGTAGAGCATCCCTGAGTCCTAGAAACCTTAAATGGAAGACCACACCTCTATGTATTATAGGTTTGGGAATCAGACTAAACTAAGTCATTCTGATTCTTCCTGAATTCTGTATTTCTGTTCCCAAGCAATCATTCCCTGTCTTCTCTCATGGTATAAATATGAAGCCCATCATTCTCTGCAACAAGTGTTCATGTACTGAAGGGCTGGTCTACAGTTGGTAGTAGTGGTGAAAGGAGATGGGATCATAAATTTGTCAACTTTATCAATGGGTTAATCAATGATGAGTTAATAGCAGAATAGACTATTAGGAGGAGTGGCCTATTTAGAGAAATTAGGTTAGTAGATCACTCACTGGGGCACACCTTCAGAAGGTACAACTCAGAGATGGGGAGATGGTTCAGTAGTTAAGAGCATTTGCTGCTCTTGCACAGGAACTAAGTTCAATTCCAAGCACCTATGTTGGGCAGCTCACAACCACCTGCTCCAAGGAGCTTTCTTCTGGCCTCCATGGTGCCTACACTCATGTGTACACATCCACTCACAGACACAATACATTTACATAGTAATTAAAAATAATGTATTAAAATCTTAAAATGTACATATTATTCCAAGTGTCTCTCTTCTCACTCTCTTTCCTTTATAGCTTCCATGGCATGTACCTTTCACCATGACTGTGCTGGTTGATATTTTGTCAACTTGCAGCAAAGTCACCTGGGAAGAGAGAAACTCAGTTAAACTGCCACCATCATACTGGCCTGTGAGCACATCTATGGGGGTATTTTATTGATTGCTGATTAATGTGGGAGGGCCAAGCCCACTATGGACAGTGTTACCTCTTAGCAGGTGGACTTGGGACAAAAAATAAAGCAAGAGCAAGCAAGAGAGGACAAGCCAGTAGACAGTACTACCCAATAGTCTTTGCTTCAAAGTCTCTGCCTTATCTTCCCTTGATGGTAGATGATAACCTACCAGACAAAAGAAATCCTTTCCTCTCCCAAGTTGTTTGTGGTCAGTGTTTAATCACAGCAACAGAAAAGCAGTCTATGGCACTGATAGTCTGCCTCTACACAGGTTCAAAATAAACAGATCCAGACAGCTGCAGATAGAAATCTCAAAATCATCGGCCAAAATAAATGTTTCTGTTTATAATGGAAATGTCTTTCTTAAATATTTTGTCACAGTAATGGAAAGATAGCATACTTCTTAGCTTTTATTACATGATTCTCCTCTCTGTCTGTTGCACTAAAAACCCAGTGACGATGGGAAGCAGAGAGCCTTCTCTGGTAGACATTTGTTGATTTTGCCTCATCAATATTTCTCCCCTTTCTTCTGCTCATACCCTAGAACTCTCCTAGGAAGGATCAATGTATTTGTGCTTCTACCATAGCTTTGTTTACAGCTTTAGTGGTACTGATGGGACTCACTCTTGCCAGTCACAGAACCAGCCCTCCTTCAGCCTCAGCCTTATCTTATTCTTTAGATAATCAGAGCAGAGACTCTTGACAGACAGCCTAAAGCCTTTTACCTGGGTAGGTTTGGGGTTTTAACTTCAGTTGTTCCAGAGCATGATGTCACAAGGACATGAGTCCCACACGGGTGCATTCTCTGGGTCCAGTAAATACTGTGTTCCATGGGGGAGGTTATGGAACTCAGTGGTCCAATTCTAAGGAAGATCCTTGATCAAAGTTGTACTTGGTGAGATTTGGCAAAGCATCTTTAAGAAGATATCCTCCCCCCAACAAATCCAGTTCCCATCATTTATTCTGCCTGCATTAGGTTATAATACATTAACCCCAGAGAAACAGGAACATGCCTGAGGTTTGTTATGGTTTGAACAAACAATGTTCTTCCATGGGTTTGAAGGCTTGGTTCCTCACTATGACGCTAACTTGAGATGATGCAGAAACTATGGAAGGTGAAGCCTGACAAAGGTAAGCAAGTCGTCCACACACAGTGGGAATGTAAAGGCCCTTGGGTCCTTTTTCTGATTCCTGTCTTCCATGAGGTGAAAACCTTCTTTACTACACATTCCTGCCATGATTTTGAGCTTTGGGCCAAGCAACAGTGTGTTAAAGCTTTTGAAACCATGAGCCAAAACAAACCCTTCCTCTCTATTCTTGCTTCTGTCAGCCACTTAACAGCACTAATAAGAAGGTGTATCCACATATCATCAGGTGTAGAACTTTAATACGATAAAGGACATGTGTTGTCATAGCACCTTGTGCTTTCACAAGCAAACATTCACAGGTATATGGCAGATAGTCCTCAGCTTCCAATGCTTCTATTTACAAGTTTTCAGCTTTTGATAATGTAAAACTGATACACATTCAGTGGAAATGCCCTTTCGAACTGGAATCCAGCCTTGGCTCTCTGACAGCCAAGCTATTTATAAGGTCAACAACTATCTTCTAACCATGCAGTGCATTGCTAAGCAAGCATGCTTGAAAAGTTATATGTGTTGCTGATTTCATTTATGATATTTTCAGTTTATAGGAACTTAGCAGGGCAAGCCCTCACCCTAAGTCAATGGGTGTCTGTTACATGACTATTTGTAGGAAAGCATAAACAAATGTCTGCTCACCCCAAGTAGGAAACTAAGGGCAGAAGTAAGAAGACCACTGAAGTCCAGTTTGGTGAACCAGTGGAATTTATTGGAATTACAGGAGTATAGTTGAAATAAAACTTATTAAGAGCAGAAATGACTCAAAGACAGCTCTATCACCAAGTCCTACCCCAACATGAGTGACAGCTCATGAAAACCGGAAATGTGAAGCATATTGCACAACCTGCAGGCAAATCAATAGGTTAAAGAATGCCTTTCCAGGTTACTCAGTCTGTCTGAGTCTCTTCTGGGTACCTTGGTTGATCTGTTTCTTCAGGATGCCTCCTTCTGGGTCTGAGCCTCTTTCTAGGCAGCTCAGCTTATTTAAGAGCAGTCTTTTCAGCTTACATAAGTTTGAGAAGAAACTAGTGTATCTGATCAGTTTCAGGGATTTCCTGAAACTTTCCTGTTGTTTATTCCCTGAGTTTATCTAATTTCCCTACAGGCTTAGATTTTTCAGTTGGCCTTGGAATATCATGTGTCTTAAAGACCTTTTCTTCAAATTGTGGGGGTGGTTATCTTGTAGGAAATAGCAAGTGTGTTAGTTTGCTTTTTCTTGCTGTGACCAAAATGCCTGGCATAGACAGCTTAAACAAAGAGGGTTTATCTTTGATTGTAGTTTAATGAATCTATTCATAATTGCTTGGTCCCATACACTTGGCCATAACATCACAATAGTGGCAATGTGTGGAAGAAGAAAGCTGTTTATTTCATGGGTACCAGAAAACAGAGGAAAGGGTACTGAGATGGCAGAATCTCCTTTTCTGCCTTCTATTTCACCTACATTCCAGGCATATGGGATGGTGTTGCCCACATTAAGTATGGACCCTCTCAACTCAATGAGAATTCATTGAAATGACCTGAGAGACCAAAGGCATATTTCACCAGTCTCCTTAGATATTGTAAATACAGTCAAGTTGACAATGAAGAATGACAGTCATAAGGAATGAATGAGCATCTGTGTTAGCTGAAGTAAAGAGTTGAGAAGGAGCTAGGAAGAAGGGGGGAGGTATAGTGGGACTTTCTCAGACCCACCAGCAGTATAACTAAGACACAGAGGCTTCTCATGTAGTTTAAAGCTTAGGCCTTTTGCTTAGGCAGTCTCTCAGCTAGCTCATCTAACTTAACCTGACTATCTAGCCTGTGATTCACATACAGTGGCTAGCTCTATACCACTTTGCTCTGGTGCGGACCTTGTCTGCTCCCTCTATGTCCTCTCTCAATTCTCCCATTTCTGTGTCACCCCTCTACCTGGAGGTTCTGCCTTCCTACTTCCTGCTCCAGCTACTAACCATCAGATCTTTATTACAACCAGTCAGTAGTGAGACAGCCTGTAATACATTTTGAGACTGCCTTTAGGCATGTGAGGAAGGACGAATATTCACAAAATATAAAACCCAGAGACAGGCCATAGAAATGACCATACCAAAATCCTGCCACCACTTAGCTCTCTGCCAGGACCAGATTAACAATAGAAAATCCAGAGGTACACCTTCATACAATGTGAAGAAACATTATTCCAACAAGGAGGGGAGGGAAAGGGAAAATGACAGGAGGGAAGAGAGAGGGGAGCATCACGGTATAGGTAGGTGTTCAGGTTCTGTAAGAGTGTGTTCTCTGTGAGCTTTGGATGAATGCTCTGTCTTAGTTAGGGCTCCTATTCCTGTGATGAAACACCATGACCAAAAGCAACTTGGAGAGGAAAGGACTTATTTGGCTTACATATCCTGAATCACAGTCCATTAGAGAAGCCAAGGTAGTAACTCAAACTGGGTGGAAACCTGGTACTAGAAGCAGATGCAGAGGCCATGGAGGGGTGCTGCTAACTGGCTTGTTCAGCCCGTTTTCTTATAAGACCACCAGCCTGGGGGCTGGCACCACCTACAATGAGCTGAGCCCTCCCACATCCACCACTAATTAAGAAAATGCTCTACAGGCTTGCCTATCCTTACGGAGGCAATCTTAAAGAAGAATTCATTCCACTCTCTCAGATGAGTCCAGCTCATGTCAAGTTGACATAGAGCAAGCCAGCACAAGCTCATTACGTGGAGGAAATGAAAGGACAGTTTATTCCAGCATTTGGAAGGAAAATGGACTGAGGTGGGAACAGTGATGGTAGGTATCTAGAACTTTGAGAAGTGAGTCAGTCCCGGTTTTAGAGAAGCTGCAGGCCCTGGATAGTAGCCACTCTGACTGTCTTATTTGATGGGTGGAAGTGGCCAATTTTGGTTCACAGTCTAGCAGTGTAGCTATCACATTACTACGCTATAAATTAACATTTCCACAAGAAACTGAACTTGAAATGCAGCTCAAATCAATTCTACCACCCCCTCCTCAATCCTGCCTTGCAGTGATTGCCCTCTGGTTCTTATTGAACAGTCAGTGAACCCAACTGGCCTCCACTCTGTTTCTTGCTGTCAGCAGGGAAGAAAAGGAGGACTCTGTTCATCCTACAGTAATAACTCAATCCAATGGTGTCGCCTTTGCAACCGACTGGCTCTTTGTTTTTGCTATTGTTCTTTTAATCCCGGTCATTATAATTGGCTTCTTTTGTGAACTCAAGCACTGTTTGAAATGCCACCCCCTTTCATTTCTCTTCTGCTTTGAAGGAATCTTCTGTGCATAGCCACCAGTGGGAGGCGTTCTCCGTCCTCTGTCATTTTATGCTACGTTACACAGCAGTGTCATGATTCTCAAAGATGCTTCTGCCTTTCAACTTCTTGTGATCTATTTGTGCAATACACATGTTAAATTAGAAATTCATTTGTCACTCCTAGATAATAATGTTCAAAATGGTGCTTCCTGCATGAATCATTATCTCCAGCTTAGAGTTGTTTTACTTATGAATATTCATGAGGCCAGAGATGGAAAAGAGATTTGTTCAACCTGTTTCCTGGAGGAGGCTCAGATGGTTGAGTTCAATGTTTAAGTTTGGCCCTCTAGGACCAAGCCCAGCCTAGGCAGTGCCACCTGCAGCTCATCCAGTCTTCTGAGAAACCCTGCTCTCTCCAGAGAGCAGGTTCCAGTGCATGGGGCAGGGGCGTGGAACAGTGGGGGAAAGTGTTGGTATCCACATGCTCAGGGAAATGTCCTGCTTGTCCACTCATGGTGACTGCCTGGAACTCAGCAGAAGGTAAAGAAGCAATGGGGATGGAAGCGGCCTCACAATATCCATTACACATTCCAGCTGGAGAATCAAGGAACCATGTGGAGACACCTGCTGGCTCTGCCTCTGGGAAGCAAGAATGGAAATTAGGAGTCTAAAGAGAGATGAATTTCAAAGAGAGACATATGTTGTGGGACCAGCTGGGTAGAGGTGAGCAAAAGAGGCTATTACCAAATGAGTATCTGTATGTCAACTAAAGGAAAGGTGAGACCTTTAGCGTAACCTGAGCCACCTGGAATTTCATAGCAGCTTGGCCACATCTGGATGATGTCATACCTACCTGTGCCTTTTAGCTTACTATGGTTCATGTTTTGAGCATTACTCTCCAGTTGGTGGCATTATTTTGGGAAGCTATTGAACCAGTAGGAGGTGGAGACTAGCAGGTAGGAGGAGGAGTCCCAATTTAGACTTTGTTGACAGAGAAAGGCATACTTCTAAATCTGCAAACAACTTAAGGCAAGCACTGGAGTTCTGAGTGTCAAATATGCTACATATTATAAGACAGCGAAGATACAGCGAGCAATTTTACCTGGAAAAAGGAGAGAAATTTTGAAGGAAGAAAGAGAAAGCTAAACTCCAAGAGGCAGCTGCCTTACAGCGTATCCTTAAGTGGCTGTGCGAAGGCAGTGCTCAGGTAGCCAAGGCTGTGCTCAGGTAGCCATGGCTGAAGGGTGACCAGTGCAGCACAAGATGTCTCCTATAGCCACACAAGTCATGCCCCACACAGCTCTACACTCCACCACAGAGCCACTGGTCAGCAAACTCTGCCAAAAAGGGCAGGGTAGCAAACGTTTGGGCCCTAAGAATTGTATAGTCTCAAACACAACTGTGACTCTGCTGCTCTAGTACAAAGAACGTGCAAGCCTGTGGGGACAACTCCTACTCCACCTTAGCTGCAGAATTAAGTGACAGGCGGAAAAGGTTTGGCACATGGGTTGCAGTTCACTGCCCCTGATGTAGATTATGATGGTGTTGCCCAGGCATTGCTGTGCTATTGAAAACACCCATGATCCCTTCCTCCCATGCCTGCAGGCCTCATGAAAATGGATAGGCCAGCAGAAGCTTGACTTTCAGTGATGATACTGTGGAGTGGGGATTGTCAAGGCCATAGCGAATGATTTGGAGGCAGCCATCAGAAGAGTGACCAGAGAGCATTGGGGAAGTCCCCAGAGAGCATCTGGGAAGTCCCCAGCCATTTGCTATCAGACCCCTGCCCTGGAAAGAGAGTAGGTGTGGAAACAGAGGTGATGTTTCACCTTGGAACACCTGAATTTCTCTCTTAGCCAAATCAAAGCCAACAGGAGGAAGAGGGGAAGGAGTCCCAGAAAGAGGAGATAAACAACCCTGGGGACATTTGAATATGAATAGGCATTTGCCAAAACTGAGTTAATATGAGAGAACTTACAGAAAACCAATTTCTTGTGCGCACCTGTCCCGAGCACAGATGGGAATGAGGCCACAGATGAGAGTACAGAAAACAGAGAAAGGCACTCCTAACCCTTGCTCATCTGTGAGGTAAGGCCATGTGCTGGATCTGAAGCATCCCCCAATGGCTTACAGAGCCAAAGTGTGCTCCCTGGCTAGTGGTGCTACTGGGAGGTAATGGAAACCTTAGTCTGTCAGTCCGGTCAGGCTGGGAGAGGGAGCTCAATGGTGTGTTGGGATACAGGCCACATCTCTTCACATTACAAGGTGAGCAGCTTTTGTACCATGTTCTCTCTCCCAAAGTGATGGGGCCAAGCATCCATAGGGTGAAGCTTCTGCTACTGTGAGCCAGCATGAAAGTCTACTCACCTCAGGTTATTTTATTACAGTAACAGCTAATACATCTAATAAAAGTCTTCCACATATGGGATCCATCTAGGCATTCACTCGTTCCACTGCAGGACATCCCTGCCAGACAAGGTCAGGCAGTGCTGACCTAGGGCTGGAAGAACAATGCTGTCTTTTCTTCATATCTTATTGTGGTAAAATAAACTCAATTAAATTGATATTTTTTGCCATCTTTACATTTATAATGTGTAACTATAACTGCTATCTACCTCCACAACAGTTTACATACAAAGCTGAAGAAGCTCTTTCCATAATTCTCTTACAGTGTACCAGAGTTTGGCTCCCAGCACCCATCCTGGGAGCTCACAACTGCTTCCACCTCCAGCTCCGGCAAATTAGATATTGTTCTGGACTCCGAAGGTACCTATGTACATACTACCCCCATATATACATATTTAGTTAAAAATAAAATGAAATCTTAAAAAAAAACTGAGGCTTTTAATTCTTTAGTCATTACTATACAGTATTCCCTTGCCCTTGGCCCCAGCAACCACTATTTCTCTTTCTGTGCCTAGGAACTGCCTCTCTTCCATTCCTCACATAAGTAGAGTCATACAGTTTAGTTCCCTATTTGCCTGTCTCACTCCACATGGCATGACCCTAGGTTCATTCATGTTACAGATGTTAGACTTTCCATTCTCTATAAGGCAGAGTATCCCATTGTATGGATAGACCAGAGTGTGAGTACCCTCTGGTCTGTCAGTGGACACTCAGGTTGTTTCTAGGTTTCAGCTATTTTTAATATGCAGCATAATAACTACCAGAGGCAGGCTCACACTCTTTATAGTGACTTGATCTCTCGGGAACTAACCCAGTTCCAAAAGAACTATATTAATCCTTTTCAATGGCCACATTTAGGAAGGGCACCATTATGGGCTTAGCATAGTCAACTAGCCTGGAACAATTTGTTTTCTTTCTTTCTTTCTTTTTTCATTCTATGGCAATCTTTAGAGGTGTCATTAGTCTAATGGGAGAAAGACAGACATTATGTTCATAAGAATCTAAGATGAGGAAAAATACTACAGGGTTCTACAGATTTTCTAGGAGTACAATATAATTGCACTCCATTTGCTAGGGAGAAGTGAGAAGACATCAGGGCAGAGGAGCACTCTACATGGCAAAGTGTACAGCATCCCTGGTACCCAATGTGTGGTCCATGGACCCTGAACTAGTACATTCCCATTACTGTAACAAAATATGTGGATCTGCTTGCAAGGAAAGCTGACAGTTCCAGGAACACAGAGCACAACACCAGAATCCATTCAGCTCTAGCAGGACCTAATGAAAGACAGCAGGATGGGAATGGAAGCTCACAAGAGGCCAACCATGCAAGAAGTCAGGAACCACTTACCTTCTACTGCAACCTGACCCCTCAGGAACTAACCCAGTTCCCAAGAGAACTATCCTAATCCCTTCCAGTAAGGCCCATCACTTCCCAACATTGCCACTCTAGGGATCAAGCTTCCAACACATGAGGGAGGGTCTCACTCCCACTACATCTTAGCCCTGAGAAGTCTGCACCATCAGCAATGCCTGGGGGCATGTTAGAATTGCAGAGTGCTAGGTTCCACCGTGGGTATGCTGAATCAGAATCTGCAGTTTAACCAGACTGTTGAGCAGATTATATGCATGTCAAAATTTGAAAACGAATAACCAACCTGGTACTGTACTATAGGGCAAAGAGCCTGAAGGGTCCTGAGTTCCTAAAACCTTCATGATGCAGATACAGGCGGCTGAAATCCCACTGGGCTGTGCTTCTTGGGACCCCCAGGGGATAAGATGTGTCACCACTTTCCAGGACATGCGCCATCTGGGAATTCTCAGGCACCAACTATGGAAATCAGAATTTCCTCTAATTCCCACTTTACAAAACAAACATAGGAAGCCAGAGAATAACGCTATGCCAAGTCAAAGAAAGGGTGAAAGGAGAAGGAAGATGGAGAAAGGAAGGGGAGGAACGGGCAAAAGAAGACAATAGAGGGAGGAAAGCAAGAAGAACTGGGAAGAGGACGTAAGAGACGAAGACAATAAGGGAGATACACACAAGGAGGAAAGATAAAGGAGAGTCGTAAAAGAAAAGATGGGTGTGAGTCCCCGCCCCTCATTGGCCTTTGTGAACAGGCAGTCTCAGGATATGGGAGAGCTGGGAAGCAGGGTCTCTGGAGGCAGAGAGTATGGCGGGCATAAACTACCTGGGAGACTGTGTTGGAATGGGGGGGGGGTAGATTATACAGATCAACTCAAGGGGAGGGGAGGAAAAAGGAAGACAAGGAAGTGTTGCAGCAGTGGGCTGGGATCTCCCGATCTCCCGCAGACTGCCAGTAGTCACGTGACTTCTGAGATGCCAGTCCTCTAGCATGGAAACTGGCTTTATCATGATGTAACCTTTGTCTCAATGGAGTTGAGCAGCCCCGGAACTGGTCCACTCCTGGGGAGCTGAGAGCTGTCCCAGTTATGGACTGTGCTCTACGTCCCTCATCTGGCTTGGAAACCCATAGACGGGTAAGAAATAGAGGGAAGTTCAGGAGAGAAGTGAATGAGAGAAAAAAAAGGGACACAGAAAGAAGGACAACGAAAGGGAGAGGAACAACAGATGTGCTCATGGAGACAGACAAGGGAGAACGAGGAGATGATGACAGAGAAAGAGGGAGAGGGATGGAGGCGGAAGAACAAGAAACAGTGTGAGCAGCAAACACACTGTAAAGCTCTGTCCCCAGGAAGCAGGTAGGGTGAACTCACTCGAATTCAAGACTAAGGAACTTTCCAATCTCATCAGTGTGGCCCCTGCTGTGTCACACATCACCAGGAAACGGAGTGTGTCTGAAAGCCCCTTAGCTAATCCCGCCATTGGTACCTGTCCAGCCTCCCACCACCCTCTTCTTCTTTCAGCATTCCTGCTCTTTCCTTCCCTTCTCTTGATACTAAATGTAGTATACAATATTAACTGAGTGACAAAATTCATGATTTGCTCCCTAAATCCAAAGCATAAAAAAACAAAACAAAACCCCCAAAACAAACAAACAAAAAAATCAAACCCAGCTGCAACAAACTAAGAACAGAAGGAAACATCCCCTTATAGCACATCTTAATCCTCAGCATAAGGGATGTGTGTTACAGTCTCACAGCTACCGTCACACTGAGAGTGAAAATCCATTCCTCTAAGGTCCAGAAGCTGACAAGGATGTATGTTCTCAATACTTCCAACTAATGCAGTATTGGAAATCCTAGCCTAAGCAACTAGGTAAGGAAAAAAAATGTGTCTAAACACGACAGGAGGAAATGAAATTGCCTTTACTTCATGACATTATCTCAGATAGAAAATCTGAGAGATGTTATGGAAGATGGCCATAGTACAAGCCTATAATCTTAGTTCTTGGAGGCTGAGGTATAAGGATCTAAAATCTGAGGCCAGCCTGGACTACACAGTAAAATACAGTAACAGGCTGAGAAGATGATTCAGTACGTGAGGTGGGTTTTTGTTTGTTTCATTGGTTGGTTGGTTGGGTTTTGTTTTGTTTTGCTTTGCTTTGCTGAACTGTGAGGACTGGAGTTCAGACTCCAGACCCTATTTAAATGTTGAATTGACATGGCATCCTAACTATAAACACAGCATTCCAGAGGCGGAAACATGGGGTCTCCAGAGAAACCTGGCTAGCTGGAGTACTGGGTCAGTGAGCCCCAGGTTCAGTGAGAAATTCTGCCTCAATGGATCCAAGGAGAGCATCAGGAAAGGCACCTCATTGCCACTCCTGACCATCACCTGGATACACATGCACATGTACTTATCTGTGTGCACACATGCCCGAACATATGTACGCACATCACACAGTACACAAGTATGTTGCAACTAATAAATTTCACCAAAGTTTCAAATAATTATCTGCTCCTGTATCTATTTCAGTATTATTTGACAACAGTTAAGACATTGAGCATACATGTACCCATTGGCGGATGGAGGGATAAATATAAATAAAGTGTAATATGGGCTAACAAAATGATAGCCCTTGTCATGAATTCTAAAGACCTGATCCCCAAGAACCCACGTAGGGAAAAGAAAAAGTCAATTTTCACAAATTGTTCTCTGACCTCCATGCATGTGCAATAGCATGCCTCCCCTGAATTAAGCAAGATGTAAGCAAATTTTTGAATTTTAAAATGAAGTACCTCCTATCATCACAACACAAATGAGCCGAATTTAGCGAGATAACTCGAATTTAGCCAGAAACAGAGCGAGTGCTCTAATCTCTCACTTGTGTGGATCCCGAAGAAAATGCTTTCGTAGAGGCTGAGAGCAGAACAGTGGTCAGCACAGGCTAAGGTGGGGATCATGATGGGAGCAAAGGGGCTAGGTGAAGGATCTGCTGCCGTAAACATCATAGCTACACAGGGGCAAGGATTCTCGTGTGCTTCTGCAGAGTTGCATACACTTTCTGGTTGTATACACCAGAAAGCACCAGAAAGATGTTGAGTGTTTTCACCATGAACTGATAAGTAGTTGGAGAAATAGTTGCAGTTTGCTTCTCTATTGTGTGAAAAAAACAAACCACAGACCAAAAGTAACTCGGGGAGGGAAAGGTTTATTTCATTTTACAACTCCCAGGTCACAATCCATTACTCAAGGAAATCAGGGTAAGAATTCAGGGCAGGAACCTAGAGTCAAGAACTGAAGCAGAGATCACAGAGGTCACAGAGGTCACAGAGAACACTGCTTCCTGGCTTGCTCCCCATGGCTTGTTCAGCTACCTTTCATATACAGCCCAGGACCACCCATTCAAAGCAGGCACCATGCACGGTAGGGTTTGCTACTAATGTCAATCACGAATCAAGAAAACAACCACAAAGAGAGCTGACTTAGCGGTTAAGAGCACTCGCTGCTTTTCCAGTGGTCTCAGGTTCAATTTTCAACATACATGTGTCAGCTTACAACCATCTGTAGCTCCAGTTCAGGGAATCTGTGTATTTTTCAAAATTGTCATCACTCCAGCTACCAGTGACAGACAGTTTGTCATGCACCTGGCACTGTGCTGAATACTTGTAGTCTTTGTAACTGCATCCTCAGTACAAACCTATGGAAAGGTCCAGAACCCAAAGCTTAGAGTGCTTTTAGAATCTGCTAGAGTTATAGCTGTAACCAGTGGACTCTGCATCCTGCATCCTTCATCCCCATGAACCCCTCCCCTTTCCAGTCATTCTCAGTGTGGTTCGCTCCCATTCCCACTGTAGCTCATGCCCTTGCCATAATTGTGCAGGAGGAGCTGCAACACATTACACAATGCATACAAACTAGAGTTTATTTTTACTTCCTGGTAAAATTGCTCCCGGCACTGATTTACTTAGCAAAATGTTGGGTTTTTAAAACACGCACTTAAAAAAAAAAAAGAAAAAAAGAAAAGAATCAACTATCATCTTTTTGCTTTAGTTAAACCGATTGCCATTCTTTGCCTATAATTTTCAAATTCCCATTTTTCACTTCAAATTGACCGTATGGGTTCACATTAGGAAGACAGGGCCTGTGTGGCTCCTGTGAGCCTCCTGCTCAACCTGCCCAGAGTAGAAGCCATGGGAGCCTGATAGTTTAAGCTCCCCTGTTCCTTGCCATCAGTATCTAAAGAACACACACACAAACTCACAGAGAGAGGGCAGGGGGAGGGGCTTTTTGTTCTTTCCAGGGAGTATCAATTGGTGCAGTAAAAAAGTGGAGGTCAATATGTCTAAGCAAAGGTGGATTGAAGCTATCCTGACCTAGTGATTAGGTGGCTGAGAGACTCACAGTGAGAAGGGGGTGCTTCTGGGGGACTCCACTATTAAGTGCATAATTTATTAGGTTGCCAAATAAGGAAGTGGTACTGGCTCTTCCCTGGCAGTCTGCTGACAGATCGCTGCAAAGCCCTACTAGTCCACTGTGAAGACCCCTGAAGCAAATCCAGCATTTCTTTATCCAAGCTGGGTTGCCTTGGGAAAGTTAGACAACCTCTCTGGGCTTCACAGTTCTTATCCATGAAACACTAATAAAGATCTTTGTGCTAAGAAGTTGCAAGTTTCTATCATGTCAAATGTTCCATGTAAGCATTTGCTACAACTGAAGGCCATATTAATGCATCAGGATGAAGTGTGGATGCCAAGAACAAGATGAAGGCTGCAAGAAGAGGGAGACCCTGTTGTGGCTGTTCAGGGCCTTGAAGAGTATAAGAATCCGTTAAACTCAGGCTGCAGGACACAACTCTGTCCTGCCCTTAGCATGTCCTCTGCTGATGACACATAGGTAATAATAATATGATCCATCATAACATGAGCTTCCAGGGCTTATGTGTGCACATGTGTGTGAATGATACATATGTGTATGATGCATGTATATGTATAATATGTGTATGTGTGTACATGTGTATGATGAGTACATGCATGTATTTGCATGAATATGTGGGGTGTGTCTTAAGTATGTATACATATATGTATGAGTGTGTGCATATATGTGTATTGTATGTATGTGATGTGGGTGTTTGTACATGTATGTTTGTGCATATATTTGTGTTTGTGCTTATTTGGGTATGTACAAATGTGTACATTTGTGTATATGTAGGTGATGTGGATATGTGGGCATGTATGTGTATATATAAATATGTGTGCATATATATTTGTGCATACATGTGTGCATATGCTTATTTGTGAATGTACAAATGTGTACATTTGTGTTCATGTACATAATGTAGATGAATGGGCATATATGTGTCTGCATGTGCATGTATGTGTGTGCATATATGTGTGCATGTACCTATGTATATATGTGGAGATATGTATGTATATGCAGATATGGATTGTGTAGGCATATGTGTATGTATATGTATATATGTATATAAGTACATTGTGTGAGCCGGGCAGTGGTGGGGCATCCCTTTAATCCCAGCACTTGGGAGGCACAGGCAGGCAGGTCTCTGAGTTCGAGGCCAGCCTGGTCTACAGAGTGAGTTCCAGGACAGCCAGGGCTACACAGAGAAACCCTGTCTCAAAAACACACACACAAAAAAAGTACATTGTGTGATATGTGTATGCATATGTATTTGTATATGTGTGTGTACATGCTGTGTGTGTATGTGGTGTGTGTGTCTGTGATATGTAGTGTGTGTGAATGTATGTGTTTTTGTTGCATACGTGTGTGTATGTGAAACCCTCTGGACATGATGTCGCTGTTGTACCCATGAACTCAAAGCAGCAGTGGCTACCTGCACAAGATCTGCACAAGGCAAGTCCCGTCAATGCTCCATCACTGAGAGTGGAGTCTCGTGGGCCCCACCCCTCTCTGAGGAGTAACAGGCAGCTGAGGCTGGTGAGTTATTGGTGTAGCCACTGCTCAATTGCCCTTGCTCAAGGAAGTAACCCTCAGCCCAAGCTCATGCAGGCAACCCAAACTCTGCATGAAGGAACAAATAAAAATAAAAAGACATGTAAATGGCAGAGAGCATATCAGGAATAAGAAAAGGGTAAGAGCCGGGTAGTGGTGGGCACGCCTGTAATCCCAGCACCTGGGAGGCAGAGGAAGGCAGATTTCTGAGTTTGAGGCCAGGCTGGTCTACAGAGTGAGTTCCAGGACAGCCAGGGCTACACAGAGAAACCCTGTCTCAGAAAACAAAAACAAAAAACAAAAACAAAACAAAAAGAAGAAAAACAAAAAGAAGAAATTAAAAAAAGAAAAGGCTAAGGAGGATACTGGGTGGAACTAGAGAGATGGCTCAGTGCTTTGAAGTACTGATTTTCCTTTCACAGAACCCAAGTTAGATTACCAGCACCCACAAGTAGGCAAAATACACATAAAATTTTAAAAGAGAGTATAATGGGGAGATGATATGAAATTTTAATTAAAAAACACAAATAATGCTCAATTGAATGGGGAACTAGAACATCATTGAAAGACAGAGTGAGGAGGCTAGGAGGAACAGTGGCAGTCTCTGCCAGGTGACTGGAAAAATCCCCTTGAAATGTAAGCATGGAACACAGATCTGACAGAGAGGGGAGGAGGCATGTGGCATGTGCAGAGGCCCTGGGGCAGGAACTGCCTGGAATGCTCTGGGAATACCTCAAAGGCTGTGTGGTTGATGCAAATGTGACTTCCTTAGTCAGGATAGGTGGGAATGAACTGGGGGCTCTGGGTGCACAAGTATGGGACTGAGGCTCAGGATGGAGGGGGGTTGGCATCAGAGAAGTGGTATTCACACATCTGTGTATATTCTTGTAGTGTCACTGAGGTGGTGTTAGGGAAGTAGAGGGAGGTATGGATGAGAACAGAATCCGAGAGCCCCGGGAATCCAATAGTGTGGGCAGTGGGCTGCAGTAACAGAGCCATGCATAATGGGGCTAGCACAGGGCAGGGGAAATAGAGGGGCTGGAAGGGACAACCTCACAGGGAAAACTGCACTGCACTTTACACACCTCAGGCTCCTGATCTCACCCAGTGTTCACAAGGAACTCCCACAATGAGACTACCATCATACTCCATCGCTGAAGGAAGAACATAATCTCTTCCAGAAGACACACAATGAGCCTGTGTCAGACCAAGCTGAGGGTGTGAGTGTCTGCACCTCACCATGTATGCTGACTAGTTTCATATCAACTTGACACAAGCTAGTGTTATCTGAGAAGAAGGAACCTCCACGGAGAAAATGCCTCCATGATGTAAGACAGTAGGTAAGCCAGTTGGGCATTTTCCTAATTAGTGATTGATGGAGGAAGACACAGCCCATTCTGGGTGGGGCCACCAGGCTGAGCAAGCCACAAGGTCACTCCTCCATGGAGTTTGCATCAGCTCCTGCCTCCAGGTTCCTTCCCTGCTTGAGTTTCTTCCCTGATTGCCTTCAGTGATGAACAGTGATGAGGAAGGTAAGCCAAAGAAAGCTTTTCCTCCCCAAGTTGCTTTTGGTCATGTTAGCTCATCACAGCAATAGTTACCCTGAGTAACACACCAGGCATTCAGCTGGTCAGCATCTGTGTCTTAGTCAGGGTTTCTAATCCTGCACAAACATCATGACCAAGAAGCAAGTTGGGGAGGAAAGGGTTTATTCAGCTTACTTCCACATTGCTGTTGATCACCAGAGGAAGCCAGGACTGGAACTCAAGCAGGTCAGGAAGCAGGAGCTGATGCAGAGGCCATAGAGAGATGTTCTTTACTGGCTTGCTTCTCCTGGCTTATAGAACCCAAGACTTCCAGCCCAGGGATGGCACCACCCACAAGGGGTCCTACCCCCTTGATCACTAATTGAGAAAATTCCCCACAGCTGGATCTCATGGAGGCACTTCCCCAACTGAAGCTCCCTTCTCTTTGATAACTCCAGCTTGTGTCAAGTTGACACACAAAATCAGCCAGTACAATCTGTAACTGTTAAAGCACTTGGTTCTGAAGGACAGTGATTGCTCTGCATGTTCTCATAAAAGGTCCGCAAAGTTTCCAAGGCTGACCTGGACCACAGAATGAAAATGTCCCAAGAATCTGTGAAATAGGAAGAAAAAGAAAAGGAAAAGAAAAGGGGCAAGAGGAGCAGAAAGAGGGAATGAAGGAGGAAGGGGAAGAGAAGCAGGAAGTAGAGGAAACGGTGGAGCAAAAGGAGAAGGAAGAAGATGAAGGGAAAGAAGGAAGGGAAGGAGGAAGAGGAAAAAGAAGGAGAAGGAGGAAAAAGATGGAAGGGGATAGAGAAGGAGGAAAAGGAAGGGGAAGAAGGAGAAAAGGGAAGGAGAAGGAGGAAGAGAAAGAAAGAGGAAGGGGGAGGAAGGGGAAGAAGGAGGAAGAGGAGGGGAGAAAGAAGGAAGAAGAAGAGAGAAAGAAAGGAGGAGGAAGAGGAAGGAGGAGAAAGGGGAAGGAGGAAGGGAAAAAGGAGGAAAAGGAAGGAGAAAATGGAAGGAAAAAGAAGAGGGAGGGAAAAAAGAGCTGTGGACAATGGAGGATGAACAGGGGTAGAGGGAAGAGGAAAGAGAAAAAGAAGGCTGGGACAAAGGGTGTGACGGACCAGTACAGCTACTGAAATGCTTGCTTTGCAGGAAGGGATCAATTCCTCAGAGCATCAACCCCTTCTTTTACTGAGGCTGCAAGTGAAAATTTAATTAAACGTACAACTCAAATCAAAAGGGGGATGGAGGATGTGACACTTTTAAAAATATCACAGTGCTGGTCTTGGCAACTCCAAGAAAATGCCTGCCTGAGACTTCAGTCATCAGCACACTGGGTGATAGGCAGGGAGACTTCCCCAGCTAGAAGCTAGTCTGTAACACATGCTGTACCATAGAGTGGGAAGAAAGCCGCTTGCCCAGCCCTAACCTCCCAGCAGCTTCAGATGCATGCTCACTGCCCCAGCCAGCCTCTCAAACTGTCCTGACTCCTTTCCAACCCAAGAGATCCTGGCTCAGTGACTTTTCTTGATTTCTTATCTTGTTGGCTCCAACAGCTTTCTGTGCTTTCTGCCCTCTGTCCAAACTATCTCTTTAATCTGTTCATGTCTCAACACCTCCTCTTGCCAGGTTCCTGCTTTAGCCTGCTGTGGATGTTCTATCCCTCTCCACCTGCACAGCAGCCAGCATGATCTTTCTAAAACACAGTGTGTGGACCTGAGTAGGTGTCGCCTGGTTTCTGTGTGTTTGGTGGCTTCATGCGATGCTTAGGGAACACAACCACCTCTTCTTGAGGACCTGACATGAAAGCTGACCTGGCTGTTAATTTCTCTAATCCCTCCTCAGATTGACTCTCCCCCTTCCTTCCTAGCCACACGGCCTCTTTCTAATCCTTGCACATGGGGAAGTTAGTCCCCCTCCTCTGAGCTTGGCAACTGTTCTTCCCACCGACTGAAATGCTTTTGAGGCAACCTCTCTCATGTTGCTTCTCAAGTCTGAGCTCTCGGCTCACATACAGACTCCTTAGCAAGGCATTCTCAGATGTCTCCAGTGCTGTGGACAGGGCAGCGGGTTATCCTTTGCTGTGAGGGGGCCTGTTCTTGTGTGTTTTGGGATGTTTCGCAAAATCCCAGATGCCTATAGCATTCTTTCCAAGGTTGGCCAACGACATTATCTCTTGACATTGCCAAGTGTCTTCTGGGGTGAAAGTGTAGGTAAATCACTTTTCTGTGAGAACAATTCCCTATCTAAAAAGTCATTTAAAGCTATCCTTCGAGCTGGAATTGGAGGCACCTACCTGAAATTCCAGCACTCAGGACACAAAGTCAGGAGGATTATGAGTTCTGGGCGATACTAGGCTGCATATTAGGACACTGTCTCTCAACAACATAATAAAAACAAGACAAACAAACAAGCAAACAAGACCAGCTGCCCTTTCTTTCCTAGCATTTTTGGCTCCCTTCATACGCACCAGAATTCCCAACAATTAAGTTTTATATCAGTCTATAATGATATATAGTAATCATGTAACTTCCAAAAGCATATGAATTGTGACCATCTGATTTTCAGTCTGTATTCCTGGAACCTAAAGGTTCCTGGACTGTGGAAGATGCCAAACAGAAAATGAATGGATAAATCAAAATGCGGTGGTATGAATAATAGTGTCCCTTCAGGCTCAATATTTGAACAATAGATACCCAGTTGCTGTTTGGAGAGGTTGTGGAACCTTTAGAGCAATGGTTCTCCACCTTCCTAATGTTGCGACCCTTTAATACAGTTCCTGGAGTTTAGGTGAGCCCCAGCCATAAAATTATGTTTGTTGCTACCTTACAGCTGTAATTTTTGCTACTGTTATGAATAGTAATGTAAATATCTTTCTTTCCAAGGGCTTAGATGACTCTAGTAAAAGGGTCATTCCACCCTCTCAAAAAGGTCACGACTCTCAGGCTGACAACTGCTACTTAGCAAGAGGAAGTATGTCACCGGGGGCAGGCTCTGAGGGCTTTAGCCTTACCCCACTTCCTGTTCTCTTTCTTTGCTTCCTGTTGTGAATGAAGATGTCATCGTCCAGCTTCCTGGTCCTGCTTCCACTCCACGCCTTCCCAACTCCAACCCTCTGGAACTGTAAGCCAGAGTAAACTCAACCTTTCTCAATTGCTCCTGGTCAGGGTACATTGTTACAGAAAAGTATTCAGACTAGAGAGCCAGCAGTTGTTCCCATGAGACAAGATTTCATGGAGCACGAACCCTGTGCAGCTTATCACATATGGCTAACTAGGGAGGTTGCACTCTTACCCCTCACTTTACTGTGGGAAAGTGGGATGACAGTGAGGCCAGGACTAAGTAAATGAGAGACCCAGGTGCCAACTCTACATCTCCTTAAGAGCTGAATTACACGGCCCCTCGTAGTTGCATTAAAACCTCCCACCAGGGAGTCTTTCGGAGCGAATGAGTTGCTCCTGACTACCTTCCTTTCTTCTTTACCAACACACATGACCGATCCTTCAGTCTCAGTCTCTATGCCTCTCAATGCTGCACTAACTTCATCCCACAGTTCCATTCATAAAAGTCCTTGGCAATTCACAGCTGCTATCTACATCACTAGCTGCTAGTCTCTCTTTTCCACCAGTAGGTGGTGCTAGCACACACTTTCCCAATAGTTCAGGGCTAGTGTTGAAAATCCCCTTTTGAACCCAATTACCTATGCTGTTCAATGCCTGTGACCTGACCCTTGGTTTCTCTTTATAAGAATGTGACTGTGGGAGGATCATGGGGAGGTGTGAAAACACACTCAGGGAGCCCAGTGCAGATTTTCTGCCTTTACTTTTGCAACCCACTTCTCCATCTTAACTCCCAGCATCCCTCTTCCTTCTGAGCTATTATTTATCCTCCCAAGGGCAGACTCTCTCTGCCAAGGTCAAATCTCTCTCACCTTCTCTAGTAGGGTTGCTGGCCCATGCCCAACCTCCTTCTCAGTCCTCTGCTCTAGGATTTAATATACTGTGTCTTTCATTTTCACACTGACGTCGTTTATTGACACCTGTCCCTTCCACATCAGAGGGAAGGTAGAATAAGGAATTTCTACATTTCTGGATCTAGCGCCTGGGCCTAGCGTGTAATGTATGTTTAATAAATGTCCATCTTGTTTCCCCCTTTACAGTGTTTTTGGCGAGTGAACAAAGTGTGCCACTGCTGTTCCTTGTTTTCATTCCTCCCCCTACCCACTGCTCTCTCCCTGTGTTCCTTGTCCCTCTCCTCTTCCCCTTTGGCTTTGATGTCACATGGATTCCATGACTCCATTACCCTCTCTTAACATCCACTTCTCTCTTAAGATCTTTTCTTCCCCATTCAAGATCCCCTTTGCAGTTTCATGACCTACACTTATGTATACAAACGTGTGTGTATGTGTGTGTGCACACCCAAGAATGGTAATCTAAAATATAACCTCTACACAAGAGAGAAATGTTTGTCTTCCTGAGTCTGGCTTTCATCCCATAAGATATTGATTTCCAGCTCCATTCATTTTCTTAACAAATGCCTTTATTTTTCTTTCCATTGTGTATGCACTGTATTTTCTTTATCCATTCACCTGTTGAGGCTCATCTAAGCTAGTGAGGATGTGGGCTTTATAGAACCTTTCTTCACTGCTGGTAAGAATGTAAACTTGTGTAACCATTATTGAAACCAGTGTGGAGGCTTCTCAAATAATCAATAATAATCTACTGTCTGACTCAGCTGCCTGACTCTTGGCGAGTATGCAAAGGAGTCTAAGTCAGCAGACTGCAGGGGCATTCACACATCCAAGTTTGCTGCTACACTGTTCTCAGTAGCTAGGGAAGAAAAGCAATGTAAATAGCCATTCTAGGTATAGGGAGTTTGAAAATGCCTAGCGTTCTGCTAATATTAAGAGGTCCTGTTTATAACTTAGGCAGTTTTAAGCACTTCATATTTCTTTTCTGGGCCCTGGTTTTCTTTACCTAAAAAATGAGATAGTTATATATTTAGCAAACATAGAACTAGAAGAATTGTATAAATTATCATTCATAGACTTTCCACATTCTCAATGAATGTCAATCTATTACAAGAACTGTCTACTAGTTAATTACTTCACTTCAATGAATCTGTGCTTATTTGGATGACCAGGGAAACTAAAATATTGATACTTGGAAATAGCTGAAACATAAAACACTATATAAAATGAGATAATATTAATAAATATAGTTACATACATACATAAGCTACTGTAATAAAACCAATTTTTGTACACTAACTAAAACTTTTAAGTAGTAATCAATAATTATATAAGTTGCTAGGAAAGGGGCCTGGAGAAGTTAGAGAAGACCTTTCTGTGGAAAGTGATCTGATAGTCTCCTAAGATGGCTGCCAGCAAAGCTTCTTTCCCTATCAAGAGGGTAAATTCATATCTCCTTCCAGCAAAATCCAGTTGACCTTAGTCATCAGATGGAGTCGATGGATGTGACAAGCCGTGGAACAAACCCCTGTGATTCCTGGAGTCACTACTTTTCTTTTAAGAAGCACTTGCCGTGCTTTAAAGATGTGTGTAGAGAGAATGTCTTGTATGGATGTATCACCTGTCAATTAAAAAGCCTATGGCCTATGGGCTAGGCAGGAAATGGGAGGGAGAACATCTGAGAGGAGAGAGAATTCTGGGATAGAACTAGGCGGGAGACTCCCCCTGGAAGATTAAGGAGACAGACACACAGTACCTAGCACAGGTAACCAGCCACATGGCAGAATGTAAGGCAAAATAAAGGGGTTATTTTAGTCATGATCTACTCAGAGAAGAGCCTAGCTATATGGCCAAAGTATTTGTAAACATATTTTGAGTCTGAGTCTTATTTCTGGGAACCTGGGGTTGGGAGGAAGAACCAGACATAACTACAACAAAAGTGTGGCTAGACTGTTTCGTGGTGAGACATCACAGGGAGAGAAAGAGAAAGAAAATAGTTCCAATTTTCTGGAAATCCACATTTCTTCTTGGACTTCAGATCCCTATCCCAGCCAACAAGAAGATGGATGAGTGACAGGTGTCAGCCAGTGCCACAAGGAGTAGGAGGACCGCCCTGCTGAGTCCTGGCCTCATTCCTGATCCACACAGGCTTGGAGAGGCTAACTGATGTTTAGGGTCATGATGTTTGGGAGTTTCTGGATATGCCTGACTGGGGGATACTGCAGGGAAAATTCTCCGAGTCAGGGAAACCTCATGGATGAAGATTTCATCTTAATGGGGGCCTACAACTCTTGCACAGCCACTCACCCTACCCACACCCTGCTGGCCCAGCTCTGCTGACCTCACTTCTCTCCCCAGCTTTCTCCCCACCTCCCTCTCATGGTTCTGTCAATTCCCCTGCTTTCACCTTTCTCTTTCTCAATGTTTCACCTTGAAACATTGTCTCTTTGGGATGATAGGCCTACTCTCCAGCTTATTGCAGTGTTGATATCTCTGGTTATTCTAGCAACCTTATTTGTCCATTGTGATGACTAACTTCTGGAGGCACAGAAATGTTCTATAGAATGCCAGCTAGTGGATGAAGGCATCACACTTTTAGAAAATCACCATTCCCAAAGGCAATTAGAAACACAGGCAAGAATGATCACTGGCTACTAAAATGAGCGGGTGGAGGCTGGATGAGTTATCTCATAGTCACACAGCTTTGGAGTCTATCTCCTAAAATTAATCATCAATTACAAATAGAAAAAGTCATTTTCTAATGAAGCAACAAGGTACACACCAAATCAAGTATCAAAGTCAACATCAATAGTGATATAGCCCACCAACATCTGTCCTTTTTGCCCTCAATATAATATTTTTTTATTAATTATTTGGGAATCTTACATAATGTACCTAACCCAGTCATATTTCCCCTTCCTCCCCACCTTTGAACTCTCCCTTGAAAAGACAAAAATGCACAAAGTCCAATTTGTGTTGTTCATATACTCGTTGGAATATGGTCAATTCCTTAACATGACAGTTCCTTAAAGAAAACTGAGTTCTTCCCCCCACTCCCACCAGAAGGCATGAACTGCAAAGAGCTACACTTCAGCATTTTAATCACAATTGTTACAGACTCTCCTCAATAGTTTCCTCCCTGGACTGTATCTGTTTGAGGATAGAGTGTCACAGAAGCCATAAATGTCTACGTCAATGTCATTCTCAAGTCTGAGTCTAGTCATCAATACCACTGCAAAAGAAGCATCCTTGCTCACAGCACCTCTAGGCAGCATGGAACAGAGACATCTCCACAGCCTCCAGTGGCAGCATGTAGCACAGACATCAACACGGTCTCCTGCAGCAGCTCTGATCGTATGGACCATGGTCTCAGGTGGCAGCACAGACCATGGACATAAAGAAACATGAGGTTTCCTTCAGCAGCACAGATCGTGGACACCAACATGCCCTCCAGAGGCAACATGGACATCAACATGGCCTGTGGTGACAGCATGGGCCACAAACATCAGCACGGCTTCTGGTGGTAGCACAGGCCACGGACACCAAACAAAACCGCCAGCCACACAGCACGAACCACTGAAGTCTTGAGAATGCTTAAACCAGAAAATGAACTGTTCTTCATCTCCGATGGCTTGTCATTCAGAGTCAAGATGATCTTGTTGCAGTTGGGCAGGGCGCTCAGGGGCAGAATCTGTCCAAGCTCCAAGCTGCTGTACACTACCCTGCCAGCCCCATTCAGCAATGACATGCTCCTTTGCTGCATCTGCGCTGCCATACCTGCCACTGCGGCCGCATCTGTAGCTTTCTCTCTCTCCCCGATTCATATGTGCTGCTCCGTGCTGCCATCTTTCCCATCTCTGTATTGCATATTCATTTATTAAAATGTCATTGCAAATTGCTGTGTGTCACACAGTATATTATTTTGCCCAAACAATTTTACATGCAAATACGTATTGCAATAAGCCATTGGTCTGGCTCAAGGATTCTGAAGCACCATAAATACTGAACTATCACTCAGATATCCTGTTGTTACCCAGAGTTAGGGTAATCTTGGGTCTGGGCAGCAAATCCGGCAGCACCATAGCCCTGTGCTTTCCTGACAACTGGACTTTCTGAAGGATGCCAGGAATCCAGGAAAACCATGATGATATATGTTACCAGAAAGCATAAATAAATGAAATTCACAGTCTTTGTGTTGTTTCTTGTTTGTTTGGATCATTCTGTTAAGCTCTGACCAATCTGAAACTCATTTCAAGGTAAAGAGCTGAAGCAATGAAGTATCAGGTCTTCATTGGGCAAATATGAGGTGATATGACTGTACATCATGAGCAGGAGTCAGGATGTCAAATAATTGAGGTTCATGGCTGACAAGAAGGTTACTTTTGACAGCCATGTGAAAGCGCCCTGCGGTGGTGCTTACTCTAGCTCTTCAGACTGACCAGCAATGACATGCAGGACACACCCCTGTGAAATGTGCACATCTGTAAATCTCTTAGTTTGGTTTCATTGCTGTGAAGAAACATGACCAATGCGACTTTTATAAGGTAAAATGTTTAATTTGGACCCGCTTACAGTTTCAGAGGTTTAATCCATTATCATCACGGTGGGAAGCATGGCAGTGTCCAGGCAGACATGGTGCTAGGGGAGGAGCTGAGAGTTCTATGTCTTGATCCATAGGCAGCAAGGAGGAGACTGGCAGCATAGGAGACCTCAAAGCTCACCCCCACAGTGACATCATCAAGGCCATACCTACTCCAACAAGGCCACACCTCCTAATTAGTGCCACTCTCAATGGACCAAGCATTCAAACATATGAGTCTAGGGGGAGCCTTACCCATTCGAACCACCACAATCTCCCAAAAGCATGGCTTAGAATGGATCACATACCTCTGCTCTTCTTCATAGTGGGAAGCCAGAAACGATGCAAATGCCCACCAAAAGTGGACAAGAAAAACAAATTGTACTGTATCTGCCAAATTGATATGTACAGTGTAGCAAAGGAAAAGGGATTCTTACTACTAAAATAGAGAGCAACTTATGCTAAAATATTAAGCAAAAGAAATTAGACAAATATAGGGCATCCTGTCTGACTCCATTTATAGAAAGTTAAAAATAGGTAAAATTAAGCTGCAGAGTTAGAACCCAGGAGGGTGGGTAGCCCCCCAGGGAATGGGGTGAATGGCAGGACAGGGCTGTGAGTCAGGCCTTGGAGTGCTGCTGATGTGGGTTTGCTGGTCCAGGTTCTCAGATGACTGTCTGCAAACTCCTCAGGCTCTTTTTTGACTCATGCCCACACGGACATTCTCTTTGTCAGTCTTTCTTCCCCAATAGAGACATGATCACAGCATCCAAATATACGTACAAGCTGAGTTTCCTCCTGGAGGTATTCATCTTGGGAGGAAGCAGCCCCCTCCTTCATTTTTACATATAGGGAAATTAAGGCTGGAAAGTTGGCCAACTCATCAGGAGATGCCTAAGCAGAGCCTGCATTGTCTGCTGCTGTTCAGGGCACCGCCTAATGAAGAGCACTTGGGTATAAAGGAGACCTTCTTGCCTTCTTCAAAAGACCCCCTGAATAAACCCAGGATGCTAGGAATTATGCAAATGGGCTTAAAAATCAGAGGCTTTGCTAATGGAGACAGAGAGAGGCATACTCTGCCAAAGCAAACTGCGATGTGATAACGAGGCTGATCTTAATGCCACTTCGTGATCCTTATTTGCAAAATTAAGATCTAAGAGGGGGAGAGAAAAATCTACCCCAACTATAAAAAGTAGGGTGGAAACCCATGAGATAAGATGGTTGGAGAAGCAGTAACGACCCAATTAAAAAATGGAAGGCAGCTCTCAGAGCCCGTCCAATTACCACACAACCTAAGCCCTGTAGATTCACTGCTGCGAGAAAAAGCAGAGAGGGAAATTAATGGTTTGATTTTTTTTTCTACCTGTGGCAGATAACTTTTTGAATTATTAATCTGTTTTCTTAGCCCTGTGTTTGGATTTTTTTCAGCCCAAAGAGATCTTGTAGATTTTTTTTTTTTTTTTTGCCTGGAGCAGGCTTCTGAGTAAGAGAGGAATGCATTGTGTTTACCAACCAGGCTCTGGAGGGGACCAAGAAGAAAGAAGCAGGAATCATCCAGGGATCTGAGGAGGGGGGTGATATTCTGAAAAGGAGAAACTCTGGTTTTTCTGATAATTGGGGAACATTAGATCCCAGGCTCTACGACACCCCTGTGAAGGAAGGGCTCACGTTTACAGAACAATAGTTTCATTTCACCGAAGGGCCCTGAGTGCTGAGCTCAGGATGAAAGAAGATGTGCCCACTTCCCGTCTCTGTGTTTTACAATAAAAAGTGCCATTGGAACATTCAACTAATAAATGCTAAGCTACTGTGGGACTAAGAAAGTTCATTGTCGATGGAGGTTTAACTTCTTCCATTTATTAGTGCGTGTGCCTGTGCGTGTCACAGCACACATGTGAATGTCAGAGACAACATGGAGAAGTTCACGCTCTCCTTCCACCATGTAGGTTCCAGACATCCAGTTCAGGTGGTCAGCTCAATAGCAAGCACCTTGACTGTAGTGGATTGGTCTGGTGCTACAATGTATTCAAATGCCAAATTCTGTACCCTAAGATCTATTTGCTCCAAGATGAGAAAATCCTGATGCATGCCATCTTTTGTTGTGTAAATCTTGCCCTTCTCCACCCCCTCCCAAGTTATCCCTAATTGGTTAATAAAGATGCCTACATCCTGCAGCCTAGCAGAGAACAGAGTCACTGGACCACCCAGGTTCCTGGGCTTGGGGTCTTGTACAGAGAAGATGAGGGAGAGAAGAAGGAAGAAGTTGCCATGGGGTAGGTGGATCGGAAGCACATGGCCACTAGGGCCAGTCAGTTGGAGTAGGAGCAGTGGGATCAGGCAGAGAACATAAGTGGGTTATTGGCAGGGAAGTAGACAAAATAGCATAGAGGTTTGATATCTGCCCAGCTCTCATGCTTTACAAGATCTGATTGCCTCAGTCTCCTGAGATTAAAGGTGTGTACTACCTTGTCCAGGGCTAAGTTTTTTATGGCCTTATGCCTCAAGATTTCCATGTCAAGATCCAGGTCAAAAACCTGTGTCTTCCAGCCTCAAGATCTAGATGACAGATGTGCCCTCCATTTCTGGATTGTAGTTCATTCCAGATGTAGTCAAGTTGACAACCAGGAGTAGCCATTACAGGAACTAAATTATCTAAGGTGCAGTAGAAACCCTCAAGTAATATTTACTACAACATTGACCCAGTGAGCCATCTCACCAGCTGATGATGGTGGAAAGTTATTTAAACCAACTTAGTTGTTTGAGGACTTGAAGTTAAATTGAAGTTGAAATAAGAAATACAAAGAATGGCGTGTGTGTGTGTGTGTGTGTGTGTGTGTGTGTGTGAGAGAGAGAGAGAGAGAGAGAGAGAGAGAGACAGACAGACAGACAGACAGACAGACAGACAGACAGACAGAGAGTGGGACCTAGGGTCTCTTGCATCTTGCATGCCAGGCAAGTATTGCATCACTGAGCTACATTCCCAGCCTGAGAATGAGAATACTGGCATTTCTTTCATACCTAAAGTTGTGTCTCATATTCAAAATGGGGGGAAATCATTGCATATGGACACCAAAATGCATTTACTTCAGTGGAGGAAGCATCTTCTCCTTTGCTTTCTCTGTTGCCTGCTTAACAATTCCCCAAGCCTGTCTGCTGTGACAAGCAAGGCAGGGCTTGACTACAAATTCTTTTGTCTTGACCTCGAGGTTGCATTGCTCATCAGTTTCTAAAGTTAATGTTTCTGTTGTGTGGGGTTTTTAAAGATGGCTCAACTTCTAACAAAACCAAGTTAAATATCTGACCAAGAACATCTCCTTGTGAGTAAAACTGCGATTGAAACATACATGGTAATTGCCAGTATCCTTACATGTTATAATTCAGATGTTTTCAAGTCACAGCAGTTAAATTTACCTGGAAGTCAGCTGCTCTTACTGCCAGAGGCAGAATGGGACCATTCATGTAGAGAACTGGGTAAAATATGTGGATCATCATGGAATCCTGTAGCCATTAGACCAGATGTACAGGAGCGACGGTGATTATACATCATCAGCGCATGTGCAGGTTGCCATCCTCCCTCCAGCGTGAGAGGAAAGTCTTCCCAGGGTAGATGAATGAAAAGCATCTGTGTGCTAATCCATCAACATGTGAGTGCTGGGAAAACTACTTTTTCCCCAGAAACTTTCTCTCTGGGCTTGAGGAGCCTGGAACCTTCTGTGGACGGTAATTGGACGACAGAGAAAATAACAGAGGTCTGAACACCAGAAGGGAAAGCCAAATCTGACTAGCAGGGAACTTGCCTTGAGTACAAAGGGGTTTGAGCTGACAGACGCAAGTACCATTCACAAGTCCTTACTCAAGGCATGCCCAGAGCCAGCCAAGGAGTGAAGCAGGAGGATGGACCAGTGTGGTCCCCTGAAAAGTATGCCCCAAGTTCCTCTAAAGTCTGTCTGCCTAAAGATAAATGAAGTTACAAGCCATCCTTCCTATTTTCCTGGCTCTTGGTTTCAAACATAAACTCCAGGACTTCAGACCCAACCTTAACAATGCATGTGGTCCCTTATAAAAATGACTCCTTTTTCTTCTTCCTGTAGCCCTTCTCAAGGAAAGCTTCAGGCATGGTATAGTAATTATAAAAGAAACGAAGATATATATAAAACACCTCTTCTTGCAGAGCAGAATGCTAAGTCCTTCATACGCAAAACTACATCAAACTCTGAAAACCACCAAAAGGTTCTGAATGTCCACCCTCACTCAGCAGGCACACAAAAGCAAGATCCCCAAATGTTGAAGTAACAGGTCCCAACACCACACAGATACTAGGGGAGGATGTCTGATCCCAGAGCCAGAGTTCTTTAACAAACCATCGTCGTCATGGCTCCATACAAGCCTGCTTCCATCATGAAAATCAGGTCATTCATATAGGTCCTTGTCAGATTCACAAGGCATCCTCAATTGTGTTGGATCCAAGTGGGAATCAAAATGTAACTCTGAATGACCCATTCTATCCCAGGGACATAAATCAGGTTATCATGAGCAATGGGAAAATTTCAAATGAGCTTGGAGGCTAGTGGCTCACCCCAAATCCTAAAGATGCCATTTAAACAGCATCTATTAGACATAGAGCTGTCTGCTGGGTAGAGAGACCATTGATATGAGATAAATAATGGCAGCAATGAGAGTGAAAGTGAGCCCATAAATCCTCACTTGCTTATTAAGGAAGGTATCCTTTGGACCCACATTTATTATACATTGCTGCTTATAGATGCATTATCAACATATTTTTTTTTCTTAAATACCATGCATGGGTTGCTGTTCCCTCCTGGTGCAGAAAAATTATGTCATAGAGAAATGAATTAAGATTCTGTTTAGCTTCCTGATGTGGAAGAGAACATTCCCCTGCTGCAAGGGAACTTTGAGATCAACCAAGTGTCTAGCTCTTTCCATCTGCATATGAGAAAACTTCTAGTTTTAGCCACACTAGGTTTTCAGGGAAACTTGAAATTCAAACTCACTGGTGACGTTCAGGCATGCTTAATTTACTCTTAGCACTGGCATCTCTAATCAATGCTTCTGCCTCAGTGCCGACAACTGATCAGCCTTCCTGACGATCATGGACACAGAATCCTAATGCATGCTGATTCAAGCTGCAGGGCTTTGCTGATGAGTCACTCCTGGACTCGGGCTGTTGCTACCTATACTGCCAAACAGTACTGATTAATTTTCACCCACAGCCAGACCGCAGATGGGCTGGGCTTTCACAGAGAGGTTCTGGTTTGTCTGGGGAAGAACATCTGGCTTGTGCATATTGACCGTATGTGAGCAGAATACATGTGGTCCAGCATGGGGAAGGACCCATTGATAAATCTGATGGGATTCCAGACAGAATAGAAACTTCTTATGTCTTCTGTGGAAGCTAGTCATATAACATGGAATCCAGCCAGAGAGGAGAAATGGCTGAGAGGATTGCATGGGTGAAGACAACTGGTAGATCCTCCTCAAAGCCTTGTGGTAGGCAGGGAAGCAAGTAAGGACCCTTGAATTTCAGAGGGGAAAGCATAGACATTGTGGTGAGAAACAGCACCCTGCGCTGGGACGTTGAGAGCATGGACCGAATCTTCAAGAACACCAAGAGCTGCTATTGAGCCATGGGGAGAGCATAGTGAGAGCAAAAGGGGCATGAGATGGCAGAAGTGACGCTTCTTCTAGCACATCACCTCAGGGTAGCAAGAATCATGAGAAAGAGAGAGCAACTTGAGTCAGGTGAGCAGTATCCCCAGACCCTGCATTTAGAATACAAGGTGACTACCTTTCCTCTAATTCAGCTTTCCAGGGTAAAAAGTGGGTGCTTGAGAGTGAAATTAAGTTCAGTTACAGAAAAATTGGGCTCTGTTTTCACCTATCTGAGCTTTGTGATTGGGACATTTTCTGCAGCACAAAATGAGCTTAATGCTGTGAACTGCTTATTGCTCAGTAGCTCTTGATGCTGCGTCTCTGCTGCTGTGGATCATTGAGTGTGAGCACCTGGAGGCAGAAGCAGTATCTTTGATTTTCTTATCTCTGTAGTTTTTGCAGAATTGTTCAGCATACATTTGTCAAAGAAGCAACTGACTCAAAACCTGACTTTACTTCAGTGTCACCATTCATGCCATTGGGTGTTTTGGGGATGTTTTCTTTGTTCCCTTGTGAAAGACACCCCCCCAACAAAATAAACCCTTCTTTTGGTTGACTTTCTTAGGGTTTTTACTACAGCAATGGAAAGTCATTAATACACTGTGACTCATTCCTCACCTTCCACCACTCGTGTACACACACACACACACACACACACACACACACACACAATTAAAATAAAAATAAAGTTTTTTTAAAAAAGAAATATATTTTAAATGCAGGGCACAATGTTGGGAGAGGATTGGAGGTAGGTGGTGGATTTGGTAGGAGGTGGAGTGAGTAGAAGAATAAATATGATTAAGATACATTCTCAGAAATTTTCAAAGGACTAGTGACAATATTATATTTTGAAATTTGTGCATTTTATGGTATGTAAGTTATACTTCAAATACACAATGACTCAAATTTTGAAACTGAAGGAGTATGAGAAAGATATTTTAGTTATGTATCCATATGAGAAAGATAATATTTTAGTTATGTATCCAGAGTGATGAGGGTTAACCATCCTGGAGGTCTGGATGATTTTACTGAGCAGAGACTGGGAAGAGTTGTGCAACAGTTTCTGCAGAGACTGAAACATTCATTCCTGTAGGGAAACTCTCTAAACAGGGAAGAAGACAACTCAAAAGAGCTTCAGGGAGTCCCTGAAACTGACCAGATTCTCTGGGTCTTATCCTGCCAGAATAAGGAATAAATAAAAGACTGCAGAGAGAACCTAAGCTAATCCAAGCTGCAAAGAAGACTCGGAGATCAGAGCATCACTTGCAAGAAGCAGAAATCAGTCTAGCCACCTGGAAGACTGGGTCCTTGGAAGGGATACTATCCAATATATTCAACTGCCTTTATGCTGCTCAGTGTTCTCCATGTTTCCAGCTTTTGTGAGCTGTCACTCATGTTAGGGTGGGCTTTGGTGATACAGTCATCCTGGAATCATTTCTGTTCATGTAAGCAACCCCTCACACATACTCCTTGAGTAACCTCAGTTGACCTTACTGGTCCATTAAGATGGACTTTAGTGGTATATCCCCTGTGGTCTGTCATGGTCTCCCTCACTGATGTGAGTAGATGGATGTGTTGTATCTCCCCAGGGAAAGTTTTGTCACACAAGTGGGGAGGTGTCATTCTATAGTTTGAATGGAGGAATAACTCCTTTGTGTTCTTACTCATTTCCCATCTCTGTGCCAAAATGCCAAAATGTGAGTGATCACTGAGCTCAGTGTCTGATCTATAGCCAGGGAGTTGAGGGTGGAGTGTGTGGTAAAGAACTTCTGCTCATCTCATGGCAGCCATAGGAAAAGGGGTCTGGGTCCTTTTATACTCTTCATAGTCCTCCACTGTCCACTTTCTTCCAGAAAGTCCTGCCTACAAGTTTACACATTGCCTAATGTGGACCGAGCTAAGGTTTAGCACATAAACCTTCAGGAGACATTAGAGATCCAAATGATATTGTACCAGTGCTGGAGTGGGGGTCAAGACTATGAGCATAGTTGGTACAGTGTTTGAAGGACCATGTGATAAATAGGGGCACTGTGAGGATTCAGGCTGTGCCTCAAGAATATCAGTGTGATAGAGCTTGTGGTCCAGGGAGACAACCTGAGAAGTACCTATGAGTCACCCAGAATGAGGCACACTGTTCCCTCCCCCACAGCACTAGCTAAAGAAACATGATCAATATTGGGGTCCTCACAACACGCAAAGCTAGGTCTTGTTTCATTTTTCTTTTCTTTTTTATTTTTTTTTATTTTTTATATGTACGAGTACAGTGTAGCTGTACAGATGGCCGTGAGCTATCATGTGTGTGGCTGCTGGGAATTGAACTCAGGACCTCTGCTGCCCCGCTCGCTCCGGCCCCGCTCCAACCTCGCTCCGCCCTGCTCGCTAAGGCATAATTCACTGTAGCACCAGAAGAGGGCGTCAGATCTCATTATGGGTGGTTGTGAGCCACCATGTGGTTTCTGGGATTTGAACTCAGGACCTTCGGAAGAGCAGTCAGTGCTCTTACCCGCTGAGCCATCTCGCCAGCCCTTTGTTTCATTTTTCTAAACACTCCCCATATCCCAACACATTAAATTCATTTTCAGTTATGTGCACCTAAACATTGTGCACCCACCAAACTCCTTTTCAGCTCCTCATCTCACTGAGGTTGATGCCTGCCAACAAGGAGAGAAGGAATTTAACTTCCCCAGCAACCAAAATCCCCAGCCTCCCAGCCAGCCTCAGTGTTGTAACCCTGGGGGAAAAATCACCTTTCCACCCTGGGGTTCAGTAATTTACCTGTGAAATGAGGGTAGGCATCCTCACTTCCTGTAGCTGGCTGGCTGTACCGCTAAGCTAAGAAGAAAATTCATGTGGTGTAGAAAGCCCCATGTGGATCAACTCGGCTGACTCAACTCATTTTCCAGGTGTTTGCTCAGAGGCTGTGTACCCAGAGAGGAGATTAAGTCTGAAGACCGGTCCATTAGGGAGAAAAAAGGACGCAGGTCTGGGTCAGTTTCCTAGGGTGGGTGCTGCAAAGTGGAATTCACTCTGCACCAAAATATGCATGTATCTTATTCCTAATAAACACATACACACATGCACACACTCACGCGTGTGCACACACACACACATGCACACAGCATCACAGAAAATCAAGCTTTGAAGCTTGTATCTCATTGACACCCAAATTTCCTTCTTGCTCACTGCCTGGTTTCTGCCCTAAACAGAAACATCAATCTTCCTTCCAAACTCCTGTGTCAGATGTCTTCAGATAACAAAGGGCAATCAGGAAGCCTACTAAGCAATCCAGAGTGATAAAAAGCCCTAGACAGAAGCCAGTGAAACACAGCAGAGTCCAGCCTGTCCTGAGCCTGCTTGATATGTGACACTGGTCCTCACTTGAGCTTTTTCAGTGCATCTCTCCTCCTGCAAATTCAGAGTTGGGGGAAATTATCCACCCCAGCTTAGACCATATGTGATTTTTCTACTTTATAAAATCTTAATTTGATGGCTGGGAAGCTGGCAAATAGTGACTTTAAAAGCCAAATTATAAAATCCTCTCAATATACCATGCCACACACCTTCTGAGGTGAAAATTGAGATTATAAGGAGGAAACATGGCCTGTCTTTTCCTCAAGGAATTTCCAGTCCAACTAGAGAGAAATGAGGCACCTGCAGCTTAGAGTGCAACCTTCTGATCTCACCAGATAGGTGTGGAAGCAAGAAGACTCCCCTGAGGACCATGTACTCCAACAAAAGCCTGTCCTAACACTTCCTCATTGTAAACATACAAACAGATAATGATCAGAAAATGAAGATTACCCTGATCTCACCACTGTAGGATACCACCACCTTTCTCACTCATCTTCAAGGGATCTAGGAAGAGTACCCATCCTGTACCAGAAACTTGAAACCGTGGATAGCAGTAACCCTAAAACATGTGTGACCTATACACATGAACCCAGGATAAAAATGTGATGGGATAGGCACAGTAGGATAATAATTAACAACAACAACAACAACAACAATAATAATATAATTGCAGCCATATACTGATGTCACAGCAGTTAACCTGACAACCACAATGGTGAATGAGAGACTAATGGGTGGGTATACACTGTGTATGGAAAGACTGAATAAAGGATGAGTCATATCCCTGAAGGAAGGGAACAGGAGCCATACAACACAAGATTATATCACATGGTGTAGAAAAAGAACAATTGAAAACAGATTAACAACCTGTTTCTGGAATTTTCTATTTTTTAATATCTTCAGACTATGGTTGATCATAGATGGCCTAAATGATGGAAAGTAAAAGTTCAAACAAAGGAGAGAGCTCTGAAACAAACTACACACATGCATGCACACATCGCATGTACAGCTTTCCAACATATGTCATCCATACATCTGTCTGATGGACATGGAAGTGTAACTTTTCTAGAAAGGCAGGTCATATAATAGATATTATTTCTACTTGATTTTTATGGCCATCCTTCTAAGACATTAAATCATTTCAGTAATCTTCATACTAGTCAACTGAATGATGTTTTATGAATTATGTTAATGATGAGTCTAGACATTTATACACAGTCTTTTTTGCTACTGCTACAAGTTTGTGATGAAGGTGTTTGTAGCTCATGATTTGCACAATTGTCTTTCTAAGGTTTTCAATATGGATTGCTAAAAGTTGAATCATTGAATCAAAGTCACATGTTTGTTTTATTAATTCATTTATTCTTCATGGTTTCATAATACACACACATGTGTGTGTGCGCACACACACGCATACTCAGAGAGATGATTAAGATGATTAAGTCACTTCATCCCCATTATTCCTTCTCATCCCCTCTTTTTTACCGAAACCCTTCTTTTCAAGACATCTCCTTCCAGTTTTCATGCCGTGTGTGTGTGTGTGTGTGTGTGTGTGTGTATGTGTGTGTGTGTGCTGGGCATGCTCCACTGAACTTAATAAAATTTGTTTGCATAAACCTGGGCTGGAGCTTATTTACTGGACCATGGTCAACTTTTTAATGGCTATACCCATGACAAAAATGCCCCCTCCTCTTTCAGCCAATATTAACTGACAGTAGCCCCTCCCTCAGGGAGAGGTGTAACTTCAAGAATCTCTCTCCCATCCATGATGAAAAGTTAGTGAGTCCAATCTTGTGCATGCCTTGGGAAAGCAACCGCAATGCAGTATGTTCCTGAGTGTCATGGGCATGTTCTGTCCAAGGGACATCATTTTGAAACATACATACAACCTTATCCTCCTGGTGATATGGAGAATCATAGAGATTTTTTTTCTGTCTCCCTCTTCCTGTGTTCCCTGAGTTTCAGAGACAGTATTCTATTTAAGGCTGAGTACCATTTATTACTGTTACCACTTGGGCTAGCTTTTAGGCTCTGAATTAACCAGCACCCTAGCTATAGGAAGCTTCTCTAACAAGGGCTAAGAGCAGTGCTAGCCCGTGGATGTAAAAATGAGTGAGCACTGGGAGGTAGTTTAACATGTCCTATAGCAGAACACTAGCTATAGGTGTCTCTCTCTAGCTCATGACCTCCACTGCCAGCTTTTGTCCAGCTTATAGGAGCTGGTGTGTGTTTCCAGCAGGCCTGCCATCTAATCCAAAAACAACGAATGTCACGTAACAGTTGTGCCACTATTGCTCCAGTGAGCATATTTTGCCTGGCTATATCTTAACAGGGTTTACAACTAGGCAATAACTGACGGCTTTTCTCCTCTGAAAGCTTCCATAGCACCGTCCAACATGAAGGAAGCTGGCCAGCATGGAAGAAGCTTCCAGCTGAATTCCAGTGTGATTTCTCTGCATTCTTCATGCAAAGTGTATGGTCGACACTTTCAGCCATAGACTTTAATAATTTGTTCTGGGAGACAACCAAGAGGAATGACAATAAGCCATACTGTTTGGGGGGCCTCTAGGACCCCAAAGCAGTAACTCACAGAGAGGTATCTAACACTTGTGGCTTTGGTGAAGACCTTCACTAGTTCATGCAGGGTACCCCTGTTCTGGCTCATTTTTTATATTACATTTTAATAAATTTATAAATTAGCAGGTTTCCAATGGTTTTCTCATAGTCCTTAGTTTATATCACTTCCCCAAAATTCTTCCAGCCCGCCCTCCCCCAAAAGTCATGTATCTGTTGAAAGGCTTTTAAAAGACAGATTTTTCTCTGATTTTCTTTGCCCACATTTATATTTCAATTTATTCCACACTTTCTCCCCATTGATATATATTAGTATTCATTTCAGTGTATCAATTACATTTACTTTGTTCTTCAAAATTGTCTCTATTATTGTTTCTTTCCATATTAACTTGAAATATCTCTCTACATATTAAGAGTAGTCATGTTACTTTATTGTATTTGTTCCAAGTATTTTGGTTGTGTTTTATCTGAATAGTATTTTTAAGAGTTTGTTTATGTATGGACACAGGTAGTGTTCATGTCCATTGGGGTACAGTGCAAGTGTGTGTGCATGTATGTGCATGGGATGCACTTGTATGTGGATGAAAGTGTTTGCCAGAAGTCAATCTTGAGTGTTGTTCCTCAGAATCTGACCTTGTATATTGAGACAGGGTTTCTTGTTGGCTGGGGTTCACCAGTTTTGATAGGCATCCAGGCCAGCGGCAGGCAAGCATCTTCCTGAGTGTGCCTCCTCAGTTGGGAAAAACAAGGCCTGCTCCAGCACACCTGACCTTTGTACGTGGGCTTAGGGGTTCAGGCCTATACAGGAAGCAATTTACCCACTGAACCATATTCCCAGACAACTAAAACTTTCTCACATGAGAATCAGCTCCTTCACTTTAAAATGTTGGCCTTAATTATATGTAAAAACAAACAAACAAACAAAAACCTTCCCTGTAACTGGATTGTTTTTTAATGTAGTCTCCTATCAGTTACCTCAATACATTCTAGTTTGACTTTAAAACTATTTGGGTTCAGGGGAATAAACAAATACAGCTTATACAGTTTTATAAGCTTTATACTTTTATAATTTAAGCAGTTTTGAAAATGGCTATCTTTGGGGCTCTTTTTTTTTTTTTTTTCCTGATGAGCAGGGTTTTAAATTTCACCCATTTTAAAGTATTTCCATAAATTGCATATCAGTTACTTTCTCAGTACTGTAATAAAATACCTGACAGAAAAGAATTTAGGGGAGGAAAGGTTTATTTTGTCTCATGGTTGCAGAGCTTTGCCTAATGGCAAGGCAATCCTGGAGTGGCCGGGACTATTGAGGTAGAGGCGCATGACTGATCTGCTCACAGAGATCAGAGCAGGGGCAGAGAGCACAGGTGGATCCAGCAGGGCTCTAAGGCCTGCCTCAGTGACCTACGCCCCCAAGCCACGCCCCACTTCCAAACTGGTCCAGTGCTTCCAAGGAGCATTTAAAACAAGACTGTGATGGATGCTTCTGTTTCAAGCCATAACAGATGCCTCATCACCTGCTCTTAACTCTCATGCTCTCTCTACTACATGCTTGCATGCCGTAGCACATGTACGGAGGTCAAATGACCATCCTGTGGAGTCAGTTCTCTCCTTATGTGGTTCTCCAGTTGGTCTCACTGAACCTGGAGCTCACTGGACTCAGCGAGGCTGACCGACCAGGAGATCCAGGGGTCTGCTTGTCTCTGCCTCCCCACCCTGGGATTATAGGCAAGGGTCACCATACCTGGATTTGACATGGGTGCTGGGGATCATGAGTCTGTTACTAAAGTTTGCACCACAATTTACTGACTGAATCATCTCCCAGCCTTTGATGGAGGACTTAAATACTGCAGAGTTTCCCAAAATTTCCCAACTTCTTTAAATCCCCCAAGTCTGTGGCATTTTGTTGTAATAGGCTTTGAAAGCCATCACAGAAAGAAAATGGAGCAAGGAGAGAAGAGAAGGAAGAGAAGAGAAGAGAAGAGAAGAGAAGAGAAGAGAAGAGAAGAGAGGAGAGGAGAGGAGAGGAGAGGAGAGGAGAGGAGAGGAGAGGAGAGGAGAGGAGAAGAGACAGGAGAAGGGGAGGAAGAGGGCAAGAAGTGAAGAAGGAGGAGGATTGGGCAGAGTTGCAGAGAGCTCCTATTAACAGTCCCCTCAGAGGGTCCTTGAAGTGACACTTCCTAAATTTTATACACATCTCACTTCAACCACCAGTAGATATTTACACACCCAGTTACATCTTTATTACAATGAAGGTAAGTAGGAGAATATTTGGGGTTGGGATGTTTGTTTGTTTGTTTGTTTGTGTTTGTTTTTTAATAATACAAAGTAACTACCCACCCCTTAAACCCAGTACTCTGGAGGTAGAGACAGGTGGATTTCTGAACTTGAGGTCAGCCTGGTCTACAGAGTGAGTTCCAGGAGAGCCAGGCTACACAGAGAAAATCTATCTCAAAAGAATAAAATAAAATAAAATACAAATAAAAATAAAAATAAAATACAAAATAACACTAACTCTGAATCTCCTTTTGGCAACTTTTTGCCCCACTTATTCCTTCAAGGGGTGTTTTCAAGTTCAAACCTGTAGCTCTGGCTGGCTGCGTTAAGAGCCGTTCACCTGTACACTTAGCATCGTGCCCTTCTCAAGGACAGCTGCATTTTACTTTCTTCTCCTTCTGCAGGCAGAGTAGCAGTGCTGGGATTTCTCTGGACATATATGGCAGAGCATCCATACAGACATGCTGTGTGTGTGTGTGTGTGTGTGTGTGTGTTGAGGTCAAAGGTCAACCTCAGGTCTCATTATTCAGGAGCTCCCTGACTTACGTTTTGAGACAGGATCCCTCTAGGACTCGTTGACTAGAGACCAACCATAGAGGATGAAGGGAGAAACCTGACTCCATGGGGCAGGCATCTGACCTCTGTGGATGTGCTATGGTACGCAAGCATATCATGCATGTACACTGAACCTCTCTCTCACACATACCATGCCAGGCTTTGTATGTTGTTCCTCGTGCTTGCATGGCAAGTTCTTTGTCAAATGAGTCATCTCCCCAGCCCCATACTCTTACTCTTAAAAGATACATCCCTTGTCCTTCAGAGTGGAGACTCAATGTGTGTCTTCTCTGATAGTATGTCCTATTTAAACTTCAAACACTGGACATTGCTGGACTTCTAGATAGTTTCCAAAACAACAGGGAAAAAATGATATCATCCTGTGTTTATTTAACCTTAGTTCAGTGGGGATTTTTAATAGGAAATGTACCCTCTTCTACGCCCTCGTGCAGGTGTGCATGCTTAACACACTCACATATATATGAGTGTGTAAATATATATAATATACATATATTTCTATTTATATGTTATTTGTATCTAATACTATGAGGTATTATACTGATGAAGGATACGTGAGCCTTAATTAACCAAATCTGCTTCAGGTTTGTCAACAAAGTCAGACCTGGAATAATTTAAAATGCACCAATCTAATGACATTGGAAATGGATTGACAGCATTCTACCACTACACATATGCACAGCCCAAACGAAGGGCAAGGCATGTGCCCAACATGAATGTAGTTGTTACAAACATTTGAGAAAACCAAGTTCTAAAAAGTGCCTGTCATTAGGCAAGTTGTGTTAATGCCCACATATGTAGCTATGTAGCTTCGTGATGGGGGGGGGGGGCAAACAAACCAACTAGTGAATCCAGGAAGAAAAACACAGCAGGCAAATACCTAGTATATCACACATTCTCATAAGTGGTAGCTAATGTCCTGTTTGGATTTAAACAACAACGCTGCTATTCATACTTAAAGTATTAAAAGTCACTTCTGCCATGTAATAAATTCCTTCTGACCTCTGGATTCCCATGGTGCTTGTGACTAGAGACTCCTAAGGTGAGGAGTGTGGCTTCACTTGATCCTAAGGGTGCTGTTGTTGTCTATGGATTTGTTTGGTCTTGATACAGGCCCCTATGTATCTCAGGATGGCCACAAACTGAACTTCTGATCCTGTTGCCTCTATCTCCTGAGTGCTGGGATTACAGGCATGTGTCACCACACTCAGTTTTATGGAATTCTGGGAAATCAAACCAGGGACTTTGTGCATGCTAGGCAAGCATTCAACTATTGAGCCATGCCTTCAACCTTGTTGCTTCGTTTAATAAATCAACATGTGGGTCTTGGTGTGACTACAGCATTGCAGCCCTCCCTGGGCTGAGCTCACTATGTTACCCATGAATCACCATCCAAGTGTTTCTGACAGTCCCAGGAAGAACTGTAGGTCACAGCAGGTACTTACTCATCCCAGCTCCATCGCTTGTAGAAGAACCACCTCCATGACTGTCTCCATCCCGCTCTTCTGGGAAATGGACCTGGATTGTGTGCTCTGCTGAATTAGGCTTTGTATTTCATTGTGTCTGTTACGGCTGTAGCGAACCAGATGTGGTTTTCTGCAGACATGACTTCAAAAGCTGTAAACACACTTATCAGGAAAGTGCAGAATAGGAGGCAGCCGGCGACAGTCAAGGTCACTGACAGGTGACATGGCAAATAAAGGGAGATTAAAAGCCATGACTTGTCTGACATGGACCCATTTGATACTTACCAAGAGTAGGATATGGAACACTGCCACCTTGACAAGAAGTCATTGAATAGCACACAATTTCTTAGAAAGCAGATCCCTGTCATTTTTCTCTAGGAAAAAAAGAGGAGAGAAACTAAATAAAACAAAGTGCAGGAAGCTGTCTGCCCATGGGCCTGCTGTTGGTGCTGGCCTTTATGAACCTTTATTAAGAATTTACCACCATACAGGATTTCTGCTAAGCACTCACCCAAATCTCACTCCAGTCTTGTTTACCCTCATTCCAATAATTAGGGGAGTGGAAACTGGGACGCTGGGGGTTTCTGGTAAATTTCCCAAGTGAGTCAGCCGCCAGCCAGGACTGGGACTTTGTAACTGTGCCATACATACATGCTTAGCCAGGTGACAGAGATTTATTTAGGGAGAAGGCAAGAGGTCACCGGATGCAATCCAGATGGCACTGAATGCTGGCAGTGTGGACAACTGGCAAAGAAAGTCTGACCTCTTTATTGGACGCTGTACTGTCTGCAAACCTACAAGTGCAAGCCACGTAGAACTGTGGAGCAGCCATTTGCAAAGGAGTGTGGGTGGAGGGGGCTGCAGAGCCGCTGATCCTTGATTCTGCATCTATGTGGCATAAGGAAGAGTTTATAAGCCAAGCTGTCTTCTGTTTCACAAACCGTGCTGTGTATGACAAGGAAACTCACTGCCCACGAAAGGCCATGTGAAAAGAATCTGCTGCTGTGCACCTCACAGTTGTCTCTGACTGTGGCTTTACAAACAGTTTGAAAATCAGACTGAAGCAACTGGGGACATTCACTGAAAACAAACAAAATTAAAATATAATTCTCCAGGTGCTGGGGATGTGGATCAGTCAGTGAAAGACTTGATGAGAAAACATTAGGGACAAGAGTTCAATCCCCAGCATCTCTGTAAAACACACATCTGTAATCCTAGAGCTGGGGGAGGGGAAGGTGGGTCTTGGGCTGTGAGAAACCCCGGCTCAAAAACTAAGGTAAGGAGTGGAAGAGGGGGACAGTCAACACCAAGTCCTGGCTTCTATATACACACACACAGGCAAGCACACAAACACACAGGCAAGTATATATACACATAGTCACACATTCACAGGCAAATACACACATACACACACACACACACAGGCAAATATATATACACAGACACAGCCAAGCAGTTACACACACTCACACACATAGGCAAACACATACATAATCACACACACAGGCAAGCATATACACACAGGCAAGGGCATACATACACTCACATACATACACACACTTACACATAGACAAGTACATACATACACACAGAGACAGAGAAAGAGAGAGAGAGAAAGAAAGGAGAGAGAGAGAGAGAAAGAAAGGAGAGAGAGAGAGAGAAAGAGAGAGAGAGAGAGAGAGAGAGGGGAAAAGTGAAAAGACACAAAGAAGGTGTGATAGGAGAGGGTGTATATCCCAGCCTTGTAGTGAGGACAAGTATGGCATTCCTAAGTCAGGTCCTTTTTGTTCTAACTCCTAGCTATGTGGCCTGGAAATGCGATTGATCTGCTCCAGAGAACTCAGTCTCCTGTTAGGAAATAGCCTTATACAAAACTGATAAGCTATTTTTTATGAAGATTATTTTTATTAGATATTTTCTTTATTTACATTTCAAATGTTATCGCCTTTCCTCATTTCCCCTCCAAAAACCCATCCATCCCATATATAGTTACCAAATCAAGACACTATTGTGAATGCCAACAAGTGCTTGCTGACAGAAGCCTGATGTAGCTGTCTCCTGAGAGGCTCTACCAGTACCTGACAAATGATAATAAATATTATCCTATAAGAAAACGATAAGCTACTTTTAAAACATCATAAAATGTGGAAGAATATGATGAAGAAAAGACAAATACATCACGATCACAGTAGCCTGAGATTGGCCGGGGACGGAACTCTCGTGCATATTCTCCCAGGCCTGTCCTGGCATGTGCGGGGTGCGCATGGGGCCACCACAGATGTGATGAGCCTGTAATTTGCTGCAAGAGTCTAAGAGACACCAGATTCCAAATCATAAGTGCAGAACAGTGAATCAATTTTCAGACTGGTTACAAGGTGAGAGGATATTATCTTTGGATATTTAATGATAAGTAAAAATGTGTTGTTAAAATTAATTTCATTTTAAAATCTGATTATCAGAAAAATTTAAATGATGTATGGTTTGTATTATATCTTTATTGCGCCAAGCTTATCTACTTTCTCAGGATTCTCAGACATTATTATTGTTGTTGTCGTTGCTGCTATTATTATTAAAATAGAGGGAGGCTATAAGTATTGTTTTATAAGCCTGATATTTTGTGAAATAATTTACTTTAAATATTTTTCACATATCAGAAAGCTGAAATTCTCGTCCATCATTTTGACACCTCCATAGCACAATATTGAATTAATGCATCAGGATTTAGCCAGTCTGCAGCTGGACTCTTTAAAGGCTATTTGCTTTGCTTTATTTCTTTTCTTCTCTTGTCTCTTTCCCTATGCCTTTTTAATTTCCTTTGCTGTCCTTTACTGGTACATAGACCATCTATTGTACTACTGGAATCTCTGTGTTCTTGTTCTGTTACTCCTCTCAGATACACATTTCTAAAATCCATGAAGGGTTCACAGAAACCAATAACATCCCAGGCTCTTTGGAGCAGTGCCTTCTTGAAGCAGGAATGCTGTTAGGTGGGGATGGCACATTGGTACGATTTCAACAACTTCTGACAAACTTCCTTGAGGTACTGAGATGCACCATCCTGGGACACACAGAATGAATGGCTCCACATAGGCTCCAGAGACAGACAGCCATGGTCCAGTCCTAAGTCTGTCATCTCTAACATGTGACATCGGCCCTCTTTCCAAGTTCTCTGAGCCTCTGAGATGGGACTGTTAACTAGCCACTGCCCTTTTAAGGTCACCCTAAGTCTTAAATGAAGCATCATATGCAAAACTTAGCCCAGCCCTGGCTCTTAGAAGTCTCTGGAAATGTAGTTATGAATACTTTTGAGACTTCTTTTGATAAGTCTCAAAAATAAGACTTATTTTTGATTGATGTTCCAATCCAAATAAGTATCCATGTGCACACGGAGATCTCTGCATTTCCCTCAGACCTTCCTCTCCACCATTTTTCCCCACTAAATAGAGATCTATTTGCTAAAATAAATTGAAATGGGTAAAGAGTGTGAGGCACAATTTATACTGACTATATCTGCAATTACGAACTCTGAATTAAACATACCCCGTCATGAATAATGAAGCAGAAATAGGCCAAAGGAAAAATGAGATAAGATCTTCAAATCTATGTATTTTTAATTGCTTCATTATCTAAAATTTGCTATGAATAGCAGTGGATACAGTTTGCTGTTTAAAACACAAAAAGAAATTAAGAATTTTCAGCAAATCACAAAAGGCTATCAAAAATTAATTCTGTGTGCTCTGATCACTGCAAATGTAAGTGATTTTTGAGGCCCAGTGACATTAAAAAAATGCCATTTATATGCTAATAGTAAATGAGTTGTATTTTTTTCCATTTTGATGCAAAATAAATTTTATTTTCATTTTAATGAACTGTAATGAATTAAAAGTATTTCTTTTTATCGTTAGGTGAAAGTTTAGCACAGATAGGAGAAGGTTGGCAGCTGATGGGCAAGAGGTCTGAGAGAAATCAAAAATGAGAACTTTCCCTTCAGCTGCAGTGACCCAAGCTTAATGGATACATTCAGAGTCAAGTTAGACGCCTCAGGATTGCAGAAATCCACAAAAGCTGAGTTTACCCAGGGGCTGCAAATTACGCTATATTAGAAAAAGATATGCGTGAATCATGCTGAATTAATCTCCCCGCCCCCCGCCCCTTGGAACATTCATGTTCTAAAAGACCACGGCCAGTTATGCAGTTTCCCGCACACACCCGGATCTCTGGGGATTGTCAATGATAATGTTTACTCTTTCCTGGCATCTCACTTAGAGCGGGCACTTTACTAAATTCCACAGCCGTTTGTTTTAGTTACTTTCCCCATCATTGTGACAAAATACCTGGCAACCCAGCTTACAGGAGGGAAATGGCTTCTGGCTCAATGCTTCAAACAGGTCCAACCCATGTGCGCTTGGCTCCGTGTACTCCGCCAGACCATCCTGGCTGCCGGAGACCCTGGTATAGGGATCTATCCATTCTCAACAGATAGGAGGCAGATGGAGCCCAGCACAACCTTGAAAGGCAACCTTCAGTGGCCCATTTTCCCCAGTAAGATTACACCTCTCAAAGCTTCCAGAACCCCCAGACATAGTGCCAACAGCTGCAGTGAAGCATCCCTTAGGCCTGTGAGGGACAGGTAGCTCATGTTAACACCACAATGTTACTTAGTCTACATGACAGCCCCAAGAAGTTGGTATTTGTATGGTCCTCATTTTACAGATGAGAAACATAAAGCCCAAAGAATAAGCAATACTCCCAGACTGCACATCTGGAGAGTTTCACTGTGCACCCATGTTTGCCTATAAGTTCAGGGCCATGGTACTTATCGTGTGTTCAGTGCCACATCCTGTTAAGGAAGGAGGAGATAGAAGGAGGTGAATGTTCAATCCAATGTTGGATTTCAAATGGGGACAGTCCAGAGGACCTCTGGCTACCTCAGATGCCATCAGCCCTCCTGACTGAAGCAGTAAAGGCACCTGATTCATACCAGGCTTACGTCTTGCCTGCATTTACAGTGTAATTAGCTGGCACATCAGATCTTTAAGGATGGAATGGGTGAGGCTTCTGCATGTGCTGCATGTGTGCATCAAAGATTTGGTGACAAACACCCAGAGCGTTGATGGACGGAGATGCTGTGCACTTTGACTTTGGGACAGATATGTTTCTCTGATGTGTGACTTCTTTGAGGCGAGAACCTCTGCCTCCACATTCATTCCCTTGCCCCCACTGCCCTGTGTCCCTCATCCTAAGGTGTGAGCCAGGTTGCCTCTTCCTGCCTGGGTTGTTGATGTTAATTCTCTTTAGCCAGGGTCTTTTTAAAATGGGAGCTAGTGAGTAATGGAGTAGTAATTCACCCTTCGGATCTAGTGGACCGAAGGCCATGGGCCAGCTCCTGTTAAGTGGAAAGGTCTGAATTATTATCCTATAATTCACCCCCTGGAAGTGTCTTAATTCAATTATACTGTGTCCCCCTGAATGACTATTAAAAGAAATGGAAGGAAAAGGGACCTGGATCTTTGCTTGTTATAATCCAAAGTAATTTCCAGGGCCAAGACTTCTTCCTTTAAAGTCATTAGGAAGAAAATTAAACATGAAGATGAAAAGAAAGTCCTCTATCAGTGCAACCTGGCACCACAGTCGGCCCGACATCAGCCGATGGAGCAGCCCCAGGAATCGGTGGAATATACGTCGCTTCTCTTTGACCCTATCTTTTTTATTTCTATCCTGGTGTGTGTGTGCATGTGTGTGTGTGTGTGTGTGTGTGTGTGTGTGTATTCATGCACATGAGGGACAGAGAGAGAGAAAATGTATGTGTGTTGAAACTACTAGAGATTTTGCTTACTCTCTATCCAATCAATGACTAGGGAAAACTTTGTATAATTAGTTTAGTTAGGCTGCTGTGCATGGTGGCGTAGACCTATAATCACGATAGTTTGGAGAGAAACTCAGGAGGATCACAAATTCAAGGTAACACTGGGATGCAGAGTGAGACCTTGTCTCAAACAAACAAACAAACAAACAAAACAAAATAAATAAGCAAGAGATCTGGGGAAGTAGCACCGTGGTCAGGCACTTACCCAACATGGGCAAGCATCCAGGTTCAACCCACACCAGTCATTTTCAAATGGAATCAAATATAATCCAAGTTGGGAAACCTCCGAGAACTTAGGGTTCCCTTGGGTTTTAGATTGGGTCCTCCTAATAGCAGAGCCTGAGACAGGGATTCAAGGCTGCATCGCTGATCTGAGAGGAGGATGGGATAAAAAGAGGGAGGCAGATGCTGCAGTGTTGAGATTTAATCCTTGGGATGCTGATTCTCTCTCTCTCTCTCTCTCTCTCTCTCTCTCTCTCTCTCTCTCTCTCTCTCTCTCTCCCCTTCCCTCCCTTCCTCCCTTCTTCTCTCTCTCTGCCCCTCCCTCCCTTTTCCTCTCCCTCCCTCTTTCTCTCCTCTCCTTTCTTCCCCCTCTCTCCTCTCTCCTGCCTTTCCTCTCTCCTCTTCCCCCTCCCTCTCTCTCTTCTCCCCTCTCCTCTCCCTCTCCCCATGTCTACCTCTCCATCCCTGTCTTCATCCCCTTCTTCCACAAGAAAGCAAAGTCATTTTTTTTACCCTGTAGGACCTCACACATTAACAGCCATGTGACACAGATGGGCTGGAAGAGTCCATGCTTTGGAGATAGGAAATTTGGTTGCCATAGGCATGTTGTTTGTCCTGCAAAGCTTCATGTGTTGGAAGTTTGGTTCCCAGGGTGACAGTGTTAGGAAGTGTTTGGGGCTTTAAGAGATGGCACCTAGTGGGTGGGGGTTCCTGGAAAGGATTGTAGCTCCCCAGTCTTTCTCACATTTCTTGGTCAAGGATGCTACTGCTCTGTCCCGCATATATTCTGGTAAACTATCGTGAGATTTTTACTGAGCTGATGTAGGTACTATTGTGGTTTGAATCAAAAATTTTCCTCACAAGCTCCTGTTCTGAATACTTGTCCCTCTGGTGGCAGTAAGATTTGGGAAAATTGTAGAGCCATTAGAAGCTGGGACTTTGCTGGTAGAAGTGAGCCACTGGGCACAGGCCTATGAGTATTGTAACCTAACCCTAAGCCCAACCCTGGTCTCTCTCCTTCCTAACACACTACAATGATGAGAACCCCTCTGTCTTAGGGTTTCTATGCTGGGAAGAGACACCATCACCACAGCTACTCTTACAAAAACATTTCATTGGGGCTGGCTTACAGTTCAGAGGTTCAGTCCACTATCATGACAGGAAGCATGGCAGCACACAGGCAGACAAGATGTTGGGCAGGTAACTGAGAGTTCTATATCCAGATTTGCAGGCAGCAGGAAGAGAAAGTAACACTAAGCCTGGCTTGAGCATCTGAAACATCAAAGTCCACCCCTAGTGACACACTTACTCCAATAAGGCCACACCTCCCAATAGTGTCACTCCCTATGAGACTATGGGGGCCATTTTCATTCAGACCACCACACTTCCACAACACATTCCCCTGCCATGAACTAAACATGATGCCTTCCCTTCCATGATAGGAGACACAGCAGGATCACAAATTCAAGGGAACGCTGGGATGTATAGTAAGACCCTGTCTCAAACAGACACACAAAACAAAATAAACAAGTAAAAGGTCTGGGGGAAGTAGGTCTGTGCTAGTGTATTTACCCAACATGGATGGGACTCTAGGTTCAATTAGCAGCAGGCAAGATAGAAGATTTCTCCCTCAAGTTGCTTCTGTTGGGTATTCTGTTCAGTGTCACAGATACTGACAAATAAAGATGCGTGCCCTCAAAGCTCCAGAACTACCAGCTAAGCAGTCTCCTACTATAATGCTTAACTATCCAGGGTTTTATATGTCCACTTTTAGGTTTCTATGCTAAATGAGTCTGTGAAGAAAACAGATTCAGCCCAAGGACAGAGACCAGTGTCTGACAACCCACAAACTATATCTAGAGAACATGAGTGGCTTTAGAGGAATGTGTATTACAATGGATACCTTTGAGGACAGGGAAGGTGGCTTAGTTGGTAAAATGCCTGTCATGCAAGCATGGAGGTCTGAGCTCAGTAGCTAGTACTTGTATGAAGAAAAACACATGTATACACATATAATCCCAGTAGCGAGGGAAGTGGGAACAGGCACTGCCCAGCCAGCCTAGCTGAGTCACTGAACTCCAGGTTGAATGAGAGACCCCATCTCAAAAAGTAAGGCTGATGGTGCCTGAGAGCAGCATTCAAGGTTGACCTATGGCCTCCATATGATGCATTTGCACACAAGTGAATGTTAGTCCCCCCCTCCACACACACACAAATACACACACTCACCAAAGGGAAAAAAGAGATAAATTTATTTCAGATTCTTGTTTGATTGAGTGCCAAAAGGTTTTGCTTCACTCACACACACACACACACACACACACACACACACACACACACCCAGCATTCCACAATGCTGGTTGCACCTGTTGCAGGTGTCCTTGTACCTCATGGTCCTCTCTGTTTCACCCCAGTAGTCAATACTTTCTCCTGGCTTGTTTTGCCTCTTCTTCCCTGCTGGGCTTTGTAAGCTTTCTGAGTTTATAATGCTATTCTAGTTCATCAGGCCAAAGGCAGTTGTTCTAGAAGTACACAGGCAAAACAACAAAATCCAATTCAGGATCTACTTATCTTCTCCTTAATGAGGGAGAGGCAACTGAAATGTGATTTCTATTATAAGCTGTGATTATATTATGAAGGTGATGGGTGTTTGTCAAAGCACTATTCTGTTTAGAACAAGAAATGGGTGTTCCAGTGTCAAGAATCAGAGGGCCAGGCTAAGCACCCTTTGAGCTGAAGGAACTACCAGCCTAAGTGTGAAGCTCACAGAGAGAGGAGGAAGGCACTTCACACTCATAGCTTCTTCTGGTGTCTGTGTGTTTTGAGCCATATGCAAATGAGAAGATGCTGAAGAACTATAGTAAAGCATTTGTCTCTGCATTGGACAGCTGGGCCACTCATTCCCTCCTTGTCTCTAACTCTTCTCCTCTGCTCCTCTGCCACTGCCACCTTCCTTTTACAGTAGGTTCTTCTCACTTGATGCCACCTGTTCAGAAAGTCTTTCACCAGATGTTTGCATAGGTCACTCACCCCTTGCTCCAGAGCTTTCCTTACATCTGGGGTCTTCCCTAGTTAAAACTTCTATTCTCTGCTCTTCGAAATCCCTGTTGCCACTACTAATTTTATTTATTTCTCTTTATTGCTTGTTTAACCATCTGTATTAAGGTACTCTTTGTCTTGATTTTGGGTATAACTTGCTTAGGGGAAAATTACTTGCCTAGCATATGGGAATCCTGAGTCTAATCCCCACCCCCAAAAATTTATCCTAATTTTCACATTTTGACATGACGTCAGATTTTACATCATATTAACGTCAGAGGCTAGTGTCTTCTGCTAGACTGGGTTGTTGTGTGAGTTACTCATCTCCCTTGTTATATCAATCTAACCCTAGCATGATATGGGTGGGCTCTGTGAGGAACACGGGCTTTAAAATATACTTTGCATACAGAATCTAGAATCTTGCCTGACAGTGGCAAATGAGTGGTGGAGTCTGGTACAGCAATGCTGACAAGAGTTGAGTCAGTCTCCAAGTCAAATTTCCGAATTCAGCCATGCAGTAATTTTACATGCACACATGCACGCATGTATACAATGTTTCCTACATGCCAGGCACAAGTAAGTGAGCTCCATTTCTCTTTAGAAGAGCAGAAGTCCATTTTCCCAAGAAGAGGCTTCGTAGCCAGTTTAAACTGGATCTAGACAACATCTGGAAAGCCCATAGCAAAACAGCACAGGCTTAAGCAATAAAAACTTCAGTTCTGGGGACAAGAAGTCCAAATAAAAGTGTTTGTGATGTCAGTTTCTTCTGGGGCCTCTCTCCTAGGCATAGTGGTAGCATCTTTCCAGCCATGTTCTTCTCTGGCATTTCACCTACACACACACACACATCCAATGTGCCTTACTTCTCAAAAGGATGTGGTCACACTGGCTTAACATCTGTGAAAACTTCATCCTAACTTAATTACCTCCTAAAGGCTGTATCTAAATGCAGCCATATTCTGACATGTTGAGTGTTAAGACTTTAGCATATGGATGTCCAGCTCCTAACAGTTGAGCTGGATGGCACAGAGATTTTTCCAAACTAGCAAGCACTCTATGGCTGAGCTGCATCCAAGTCCCCATGCAATCTCAATAAAGCCGAAAGATTCCTATCAAACTGAAGGTGACACATGCCACGTTTGCTGACATTTATTCTTCAGTAGGTACTGAGTCTTCTAATATCTGCATGTCACTCTTCTAGGCCTCATGGCAAGAAGTAAAATAGCTAGTTCTAAACCCATTTCATTACTATTGAGATCGGTGCTCTGAAGAAGACATAAGGAGTAACACTCGGGGCAGGTGACAGCAACTAGACTTAGAAATGAGTGGATCTTCCCTGAAGAGGTGACATTTGAGCCTCATAAATAACTATCAGTGAGACAAGTTACAGCAGACAGGGGATTCAGGCAGAGAATACCATGTGTGAAAAGGCCCTGATGTGAGATGGAGCAATGAACAAAAGCAGGCCAGTGGAGTGGAGCTGGACTGCAGGAGCAAGCTGAGAGTGAGGGAGGGTGAGAAAGAATAGAAGACAAAAATCAGGTCAGTTTGTAAAGTGTACAATCCAGACTACAGCCAGGTGAAGGAGGGAAACCATCTCTCCACCTATAGCATGGGCAATGGCAACCAAAGATCAACTGTGATCATGATCATCTGTTATTCCGTCTTCTCTATCAACATGGCTTTCTTTGTCCAGTAATCAGCAGGCCTGGTTAGCCAGTGTTCATCATACCAGCACTCACAAAAGACCCCTCCATTCCTTGATAGAAAATACAGTTTACAATGCAACTTTCGATGTCTTTCCTTAAAATCCACCCATTGTGTATCACTAGTCTTGGTCGGACTCTTGTCTAGTCCTAATCAAACATCCATCTTTAGAAGATCCTGTTCAAATCAAGCTGCTTTTTCTCATAATAGGCAACACTGAGCAAGACAGAGTTATCACAAACTGGGGTTCTCTACACAGTATGATGGTTACTAGACTCATGGTCTGAGTCAGTGTTCTATTGCTGTAAAGAGGTGCCATGACCGTGGCAGCTCTTATACAAGAAAGCATTTAATTGGTGCTTGCTTAGAGGTTTAATACATTATGGTCATAGTAGGAGGCATGACAACATACAGGGAGTCATGGTGCTAGAGAGATAGCTAACAGTTCTACATCTGGATCATCAGGCAGCCGGAAGAGAGACTGGACCTGGCTAGAGTAATCTCAAATCCCACTCCCAGTGACACACTTCCTCCACCACGGCTACGCCTATTTCAATAAAGCCCCACCTCCTAATAGTGCCAATCCCTGGTGACCAATCATTCAACTCTAGGGAAGGGATTACTCTTATTCAGACCACCACAGTTAGTTTTAACTGTCATCTTGATAGCATCTATAATCATCTGTGGATAAGCTCACTGAGGGATTGTCTAGATTAACTTGGCCTGTGGGCTCATCTTGGGGGCATTATTTTGAGTCCATGAGCTGAGGTGAAAAGACTCACTTACTGCGGGTGACATCATTCTGTGGGAAGGGGATCCTGAGTACAGAAAGGGAATGGAATGCAAGCACACCGTCATTAACTCATTGCTCTCTGCTCGTGATTGTGGATGTAACGTGATTAAATGATTCAAGCTCCTGATACCTTAACTTCCCAGCAATGACAGACAGTAGTGCAGACCTGGGAGTGGCAGAACCCCTTTCTCCCTTAAGTTACTTTTGTTGGGTATTTTATCACAGCACCAGGAAAGGAACTAAGACTTGTGTAAGAAATCATTGTGCATTGTCTTATCCATGAGTTGAGCTGGGATGTTGGGAGGAATATTTTCCTACATCCTTGGAAGGAATCCAAGGAAGGGAATGGCAGACAAATGCAACAAATCTGTCCTCGGGGAAAGGCCAGAGAGCAGCTAGAAATATGGCACTGCTGTCCACAACCCTTAGGATCTGTGGTGCTTCCATTCAACTCTAGAGACGAGTAAAAACACTGAATGAATCCAGGGGGTAACGGGGGGCATGAAAGAACCCAAAAGCACACAGGAAGCTCTGGTCAGCACAAAGAACTCTACAAAGGTCATGAATTGTATCATTTGTTGAAGACCTGACCCCCAGCCAATGACATTCTTAAGATATGGTGAGAATTTAGGGATGGGGCTAGTTGGGGGAAGCTAATCACTTGAGGAAAGGAAGGCATGCCCTCAAAGGAGCAATTGCTAGCTCTCTCCCCTCCCCTAGTACACTGTCTGGCTGTTATGATGTCAACACATGTGTCTGTCACATGCTTCCATCAGGATGTTCTACCTTACTTCAGGCTCAAAACTATGAGCCAGGCTACCAGGGTTTGAAACTCTGAACCCAGTATACCGTTCTTCCTCTTTTGAGACAGACCCTTACTATCTCACTTTGCAGCTCTAGTTGACCTTACACTCACTCCTCCTATGTACTGGGATCTCCTGAGAGCACAGTCACGCCCACAAAACCTTTCCTCCTTCCAAGTTGTTTATCTCAGGGGTTCTGTTACAGTCACAGAAAACTGATGCCATGAGCGGTGCCCCACACCCATTGTTGATGCTTCTCTCCAACAGGATCCGGATTCTGTATTCTTTAAGATGTTTTTAAGCCTTTGTCTTAACAAGCACACTGGAAATTGCACAGGTTCTCTAGTTTTATCTTTAATCAAGTGAAATTGCACCATAATTTTGTTTAGTCATTAAAATGTTCTACAGCTCATCTTGGAACAAGAGCCCTGTGAAGGGTTTTTATCAGCTTTAGTCAATCTTAAAGAAGATACAGTCACAAAATCTCAGCAGCAAGAGTGGCAGGGAGTGCCGGCCTGGGCAGCCACAGTCTTTCCACTCCACTGGCTTTTGCTAGACTTCAGAATTGTCAGTTTTCACGCCATTCAGCATGTCACACTTGGCTTGCACAGAACACATTCACCTCAGGGGTCCCACAGTGTCCCCATCTGTGTATGGATGGGACATACGGCAGAGTCCTGCAGATGGATGGTGTTATCTCTGAGGCAGACAGCAAGCCTCTTCAGATTTAAGTTTTTTTATTAGATATTTTCTTTATTTACATGTCATATGATATCTCTTTTCCAGGTTTTCCCTCCAAAGAAAAGAAAAAGAAAATAAATAAATAAAATAAAATAAAATAAACCTGTTCCCTCCCCCCTCCCACTGCTCACCAACCCACCCTCTCCCACTTACTGGCCCTGGCATTCCCCTACACTGGGGCATAGAACCTTCACAGAGCCTAGGGCCTCTCCTCCCATTGATGACCAACTGGGTCATCCTCTGCTATACACATACTGTTGGAGCCATGAGTCCCACCATGTGTACTCTTTGGTTGGTGGTTTAGTCCCTGGGATCTCTGAGGGTACTAGTTAGTCCATATTGTTGTTCATCCTAAGGGGCTGCAAACGCTTCAGCTCCTTGGGTCCTTTCTCTAGCTCCTTCATTGGGGACCCTGTGCTCAGTCCAACGGATGGCTGTGAGCCTCTACTTCTGTATTAGTGGGGTACTGTCAGAGCCTCTCAAGAGACAGCTATATCAGGCTCCTGTCAGCCAGCAATTGCTGGCATCCACAATAATGCCTGGATTTGATGATTGAATATGAGAAGGATTCCCAGGTGGAGCAGTCTCTGGATTGTCCTTCCAGTCTCTGCTCCACAGTTTGTCTCTGTAACTTCTTCCATGGGTATTTTGTTCCCCCTTTTAAGAAGGAATGAAGCATCCACACTTTGGTCTTCCTTCTTCTTGAGTTTCTTGTGGTTTGTGGATTGTACTTTAGTTATTCCGAGCTTCTGGGCTAATATCCACTTATCAGAGAGTGCATACTATGTGTGTTCTTTTGTGATTGGGTTACCTACCTCAGGAAGATATTCTCCAGATCCATCCATTTCCCTAAGCAATTCATAAATTCGTTGTTTTTAATAGCTGAGTAGTACTCCATTATGTAGATGTACCACATTTTCTGTATCCATTCCTCCATTGAGGGACATCTGAGTTGTATCCAGTTTCTGGCTATTATAAATAAGGCTGCCATGAACATAATGGAGCATGTGTCCTTATTACATGTTGGAGCATCTTCTGGGTATATGCCCAGGAGTGGTATAGCTGGGTCCTCTGATAGTACTATGTCCAATTTCCGGAGGAACCACCAAACCGATTTCCAGAGTGGTTGTAGCAGCTTGCAATCCCATCAGCAATGAAGGAGTTTTCCTCTTTCTCCACAACCTCGCCAGCATCTGCTGTCACCTGAGTTTTTGATCTTAGCCATTCTGACTGATGTGAGGTGAAATCTTAGGGTTGTTTTGTTTTGCATTTCCCCGATGACTAAGGATGCTGAGCATTTCTCTAGGTGCTTCTCCGCCATTCGGTATTCATCAGTTGAGAATTCTTTGTTTAGTTCTGTACCCCATTTAATAGGGTTATTTGTTTTCCTGGAGTCTAACTTCTTGAGTTCTTTGTATATATTGGATATTAGCCCTCTCCGATTTAAATTTTAAAAGAAAAAAAAGTCTCAGTTTTGTCTCTCAGAAGAGGCAACAGTCCATTACAATCCTGAAAGGGACAAAGACTCCTGGAAGAGAGTGGTATCCCAGAATGCATTGTTAGATAGAATTCATCAAAGAACCACCTGAATAGACTGCCCATGGGTCTCTCTCCTGGACCTGACAGTTCAGAGTACCCACTCACATTGCATCTCTTGCCACCAAAGTACACAAATTCCAGCTCAAGGTGTATGTGGTGATACTTATCTGTCATCCCAATACTAAAGACACTGAGACAGGAGAATTGCAAGTTTGATGTCAGCCTGAGCTTCATGGTAAGACTGACTTAAAGGGGTGGGGGCACCTGTGCTTTAAAAAATATATAAAAATTAAATAATTAAGTAAGCAAGCACATAAATAAATACCCAAATCTGAATTAGGAGCTAGTGCTCATTGCTCAGGGGCTTAATGTATAAATGACAATCCTATTTAAAACTGTCACTGGATTAAAACAGCCCTGGGATTGTCCCCACTTTCTACAGGGCTAGAGGGTCCCTCACACACTGTGCTCCTCACAGTTGGTGAGGTATAAGAAAACCTCTGTTCTTATCTGAGGCCTGAAAACATGGGAAGGAACCAGAGAGAGAAGAGAAAGTTTGGGAATTGGGTGTTGGCTTCTAATGTCAAAGACTTCTGCTCTGATAGACCAGTTAGCGGCAATTAGTGCCTATTTTCTCAAAAAGGCAGCGAAGAATAGAGTGGGCAGTCAAGAGGGTCACAGGACAGTCAGGTGTATGAGAGAGGAATCAGAAGATGCACTTCCTCAAATTCCACACACAGAGGAACTGGGGAACCTGAACCTATCAGGTGCAACTTTCTCTCTCGGCTTAGTTAGCAATTATAAAACCTGGAAGTCAGATGTACACACACACCCAGACAGACACACTGGCACAGCACAGTGGAACTGTATGTGAGTGACTTCTGCCCCCCAAAAGTTGTTATGTGGAAGGCTTCATTACTGCGGTGGCATTATTGAGAGGCAAAATGATACTTGGGAGGTAGGGCCAGGAGGGAAGAAGTTAGGTGATTGGGAATACATCTGTGAAGATGGTGGGGTGCCTGTCTCTCCTCTTCCTTTCTGCTTCCTCATCTCTCATGATGTAGCACCATGCTAGTAGCTGAAAGCATCTCAGCTTTGGAGTAGAACCTTGAGAGCCATGAAACAATGGGAACTTTTGCCTCTTCATATTCATCACCTCAGGTAGTTAACTGTGGTGACAGAAAGCTGTTTGATACCATCTCCAGGCCAAAGGCTGTCTCTTCTCATGGCTAAGACCCTTTGGCAAGAAGAGGGAGCCATTTTCTTAGAACGTCTTTATTTATAGGGTACAAAGAACAGTTCCTTCATAAGGAGGGAATCAGCTTCTAGGCCAGACCTGAACTTGGCAGACGATACAGTGGTTTTCCTAGCTTTTCTGTCCCCAGACAGCTCAGTGTCCCCAAAGTGTATTAGTCTCCTATTATGCTGGACTCCTTACCTATTCTCTCGTCTATCTGTACCTTGGTCCTTCTCATCATATTTCGTTCTCCTATTGAGCATCTTTGGGCAGGACACCAAGTCTCATTCACTTGTATGTTCTCTCCATGTACACACAAATCTATGCCCTGCAAGTCATCCCTGTCTTTCTGAAAAAACAGCCGTGTCCTAATTCTGATGCCTCAGTGTTCATGACACCAGACTAGTGACTTACCTAGTGACTTAACTGACGTAAGTAGTGACTTGACGAGCCCCTGTGGTTTCAGGGTCTGGCTTTTCTAGCAGGATAGTGATGCTACCATGTAGGCAGCAGCAGGGATGAGTGGCATTCTGAGTGTGAAGGGTCTAGTCTGATATACAGCACAGTCTGAGCCATATTATTAGACACACATTTGGCATATTTATCAAACAGAATCATTAACAGGCATCCTTTTTATGGGCGCTGCTTGGCAGTAAATGGATTATGTGAAAGTGCTAAGAGGACAGAGGAGGGGAAGGGAGAGAGGCAGATGGAAGCCTGCAGGTTCCCTTTGCCATGGCCATTAAGAAGAAAAATTGTCAGCTTGACTTTGGGGTTTAGAATAAGAACAATGTACAGAAAGATGAATGGGGGCTTTTCTGTCTTCCCCCAAATCTAGGGCATGAGCTTGTGTCCCTTTTAAAACAAAATGGGTCAGGTAAGTGTAGCTGTGTGCTCAATCAAAGCCCTATGTGTGTATCTGAGATAGGGGATCACAGAGAGGAGAGAAGGAAGAGGGGGAAGAAAGGAGAGAAAACAAGAGATAGAACAGACAGAATGGAGAGGAAAGAGAGACACACAGAGAGAGGGTTGTAAGGAGAGAAAGAAGAGAGAGAGAGAGAGAGGGGAACATGAGAAAAGGAGAGGTTCACTCTTCATGTTTTCTCATATGAAAATTACAATCACCAGGAAGATGAGTCTTGTGTGTGTGTGTGTGTGCGCCCGCGCGTTTGTGTGTGTGTGTGTGTAGGGGTCTATGTAGGGGTTTACATGTGTGTATGCATGTATATGTGTCTTTGTCTCTGTACATGTGTATATTGTGTGTCTAGGTATGTGTACATGTGTATGTATGTGTGTGTCTGTGTATGTGTGAGTCTGTGTCTGTGTGCATATGTATATGTATGTATGTATATGTGTACATGTGTGTATGTGTAGGTGATTTTTGTGTGACATTCAACTGTGCATACATATGTCTGTCTGTACATGTGTATTTGTGTGTATATGTTTGTATGTTCACATGTGCCTATGTGTGTACGTGTGTGTGTGTGTTGAACCCAGGCTTCTGGTGAGGAAATACAAAGGAATCTGACTTCCTGCTGCATTTCTGCTACTCATTCCGGTGACTCTGGACTGGATCCCTTAATCTCTATCAGCCTCAGTGCTTTCATCTAAAGAATGGAGTCAAGATTTCATTTTGTATTGAGGGACACTATGTATTCATGGTGGGCAGTACCTCAAGGCACTCAAATTGAACAGACCAAAGCCAGCATTACGAGAAATGTAATGGAAGGATGTTGCTAGGACTCCATTCTCCTCTCTTGTGAGCTCCCCAGTCCCTGTGATCTTCATCAAAAGAGTTCAAAGGAGACACAGAGTACAGTATAGAGACAGACAGTAGCTTAGGAGGTAAAGTAGAGCACTCTCAAAGGTAGGAGCAGACCATAGCCAAAGGTCCATTGTGGAGAGCATGCTCAGTGGCCAGAGTGACCATTGTGTTACCTTACATGCTCATGTACGGTTTATGCTATTTCTAAAGTCTCTGGAACACACAGCCTTCCTGAGAGGCATTTTCCTGTCCAGTGATTGACAGTCCCATTGGGTTGGCTTTTACAGGAGAGAAAAATGGAATGTCTTTGTTCTTCACTACAAAGCCTCCTGCTTGACATCTATCTTGTGATATTTTGGACCGTTCAGAATGTCATGTCTCCACCCAGGGCCAGAGCTTCAACTTGCATCCTATTCTTTGGACCAGTTAACATGTGACAGAATAGATTAAAAGAATTGAAGTAAGAGAGAAAAACAATGAAGTCATAAAAATGTCCATGCTTTACCAGGAGGAAATAGCATTCCATAATGGGCCTCCACAAAACCTGCTTTCCCCTTTTCTCAGATCTCTGGGCAACCTTTCATGTGATCCTTTATACTTTAAGGATGGGCATAGGGATGGGAGTGGTACCACTCTGTAGCCATTGATATTTCCAGTTGGCAAAGTTAGTGTCCTAGTAGGATCTCTACACGCCAAGCAAGAGCTCTGCCTCTGAGAGAACTCTGGTGCCTAAGTCACACTACCTGGTTATGGTCCATTCTCAGTAGCACAAGGAGGAAGAGCTCAACACTGACAGCTACAGTGATGGTGACAACCCCAGCAAGACTTCCAGTCCCTTATTCGAGCTTTGTGCTCTTATAGGCTAACTTCTGACATCTATGACTCAACACGCACAGCCTGGACACAACAAAACACAAATTCCTTTATTAACAGAATACAAACCCTAATTTCCAGGGAAACCTTCAGAACACATGGGCTGAAACCTTCTCTCTATCGTAGATTTTCTTTTAATTGACAAATAACATATCTATGTGGAATACAGAATGGTAGTTTAGGACACTCGTGATAAGTAACAGAAACTAACACTCATGGATTGCTTTTAAAGCTGACATACATGAGAGGAGCCAGGACATGCATGACCTGCTTCACGACTCAAGCTTCATGTGACTTATACTGAACATGATCATTCCCCCCTCAAAGAAACACAGGACTACTGAGGAAGATCAGTAACTGTCCACCCCGCACAACATACTCTGATACCCTGAGTGTTTACTGCTTTCAGAAGACAGCTCCCATCCCCCACCCAGGAGAACAGGTGATGCTCCTGTTGCAGACCCATCCTGGGAACAGAGCTGAGCCTCTGGCTCCTGGACTCCTTATCAATTAACTCACATTAAAACCCAGTATAGGGACTGGTGAGATGGCTCTGCAGCTAACGGCACTTGCTGCCAGGCCTGACAACTTGAGCTTGATCCCCAGGACACACGCAGTAGAGGAGAAAACTGACTTCCACAAACTGTCCTCTGATCCCCATATGCATGCTACAGAATGCATCCAGCCCTACATCACAAGCAAGTAAGTGTAATTTAAATAATACATTTAAATGGCAATATTGGCTTCTATGTGCACTGGGAAGTGAGCCATTGCTGTGTATCAAGGCCATCGCAGGAACCACAGACCTGCTAGGTAATTAGTACACAACAGGGACTTGGAATTGAATTGTGTGGCCTTGAAGTACCTCTCATAATGTGCAGGGGCCTGGGTTTATCTGCAAAGCCGGTTGAAGCTGGACAGTGGAAACAATTCCTCTGTGGTTACTTATGTACAGGGGAGCCTTTAGCACTGTACCACCTCATCATTCTCCAAATGGTGACCGCGACCTTGGCAGTGCTATGAGTGATGGAATAAAACAAGCCCCAGCAAGACAGAAGTGATCACTTCCCGCACTTGAGGTCCTGGCTGCAGACAGCTGCTGACTCCAGCCAAGCGTAGCTACTCTTCGAGACAATAAAACACTGGAGAATCGCTAGCCTTTCAGCTGCGCTCCGGAATCATTTTCTTTTCCCATTGATTCCTTGTTCAAACTTCTGGGGAAGCTAATTTGAAAGCAGGTCAGTGTTTGAAAAGGGGGCCTTGTACTTCCTGCATGCTCTGTTGAAGCCCTTTGAAGACAAGAAGACAACGGGGGTGGGGGTTAAGTTGTTTCTTTTCCACCCAAATCACTCTGCTTTCAGTAAGAAAATTGCCATGGCCTCAACCCCAAGCCTATTCTTCTCTCCTGTGTCACTGCACACTGGGCTGGTTTACATGTCCTGGGGACACAACTGCGTTGGTGGGCATGGAAATAGTGACTTCAAGATGTGTATAACCTTTGCTACCAGGGAATGATCTACAGCCACTAAATGAACCCCAATGGCACACATAAGAGTATGAGTTTTACTCTTGGGCCAGGGTTGGAGAGTTAGCAAATGTCACACAGGTATGAGGGACATGAATTTAACCCCTAGGTCCCATGTGAACAGCAGTAGTGTGCATAAGTCACACGTGCAATCCAAGTATTGGGGAGGCAGAGACAGGCAGATCCTTGTAGCTCAGTGGCCAGCCAGCTTAGTCTCCTTGGTGAGTTCTCAAACAGTGAGAAATTCTGTCTCAAAGGAAGGTAGAGTGGAGTGGGGGAGAGAGGAGAGAAGAGGAGAGAAGGGAGAAAAGAGGGGAGAGGAGAAGAGAAGAGAAGAGAAGAGAAGAGAAGAGAAGAGAAGAGAAGAGAAGGAAGGGAGGGGAGAGGAGA
>NW_022196904.1:106720916-106792967 GCF_008632895.1 Mastomys coucha
GGGAGGAGGAGAGAAGGAACAGAAGCAGCTACAGTCTGCAGACAGTGGTTTCACTTTGTTTTGTCTGTCTCCAATTAGAGCTCAGGAGGCCAGGGCTGGGAAGAGTGAGGAGTGTGGTGATTTTTTAACACTTAGACTCTGGGCCTACATTTGGGTCTCTGGAGCTCTGCCTGTCTGTCTCAATCAGAAACACAGCAGCTCCACCAAAAGCTTCTTACAACCTCTTGGAGCGGCCCTAGGCTGCACAGTATAAACCTGTGTCCAGCTCGAAGCAGACAAGTAGCCCAGGCCCCTGTTCAGAAGAGGGGCTGTCTCGGGTGACTTGCCCCCTGGCATTCTTGCTTCTCTCACAGGAACCCAGAATGCAGAAACTGTGGGGCACCTCAGAGCTGATTTCCTGAGCTCCCATGCAAAGCTTGTTTCATAGCACTCCCTGCCTGATTATCCATCCCTATTATCAATTGGAATTTGACCTCAATGACTTGTGGCTCTTTTATGGTCCTCCAACATCCCCTATTCTCTCCCTTCTATCTTGACTATGGTCCAAGCTCCTTATGTTTATTTTTATTCAAATCAATCTGTGTGATGATGGTTAGAACCCATTGCTCATAACTAAGAACAGCAACAAGATGTACTAGAAGACAGGGCATTCTTGAAATTTCTTGGTCAGGTCTATATTCAATCAAACCATCCATCAATTGGTAGTCTAAATCAAGACATTTAAAAGCACACAATAATGTGAACTATACTCTCATGAACTAATTTCGGGGGGAAAATTACTGGATGTGCAGATAGATGTACGGATGGATGAATGGGAGGATGGATGGATGGATGGATGGATGGATGGATGGATGGATGGATGATGGATGAATGGGTGGATAGATGGATGGATGGAAAGATGGGTGGATGAATGGATGAATGGATGGAAGATAGGATGGATTGTAGATAAGTGGGTGCATAAATGGATGGATGGCTGTGTGGATGGACATGAGAATGAATGGATAGATGGGTGGGTGGATGGATGATGGATGGATGGATGGATGGATGTGTGGATAGGTGGATGAATAAATGGATGGATGGCTGTGTGAATGGACATGTGAATGGATAGATAGATGGGTAGGTGGATACGTGAATAAATGAATAAATGACACCAAAAATAAGGGACCAAAAAGATGAGGAATATGGGTTCTGAGAAACTTAATATGGCAGGCCAGCAATGTTAAGTCTCAGAACAATATTGAGCTTAGGGTGACTATCAGTAAAAGCAATCAGGGAGTTGGTATTATATAAAAAATGAATGGAATCTGAAGGACATTTGGAGCTATGCCCATACATTTAGAAAATTATTGAAAGCATTTTTTTTAAAGAAAATAGACATGTACAAAAGATAACTTGTTTATCCAGAGTTTTTTCATGTTACACCTCTGTCCCCAAGAACACAATATTAGAGAAATTCAAAATAAATCCATACAGAAAAATCTAAGCACACAATTCAGAGATGGCCAGTATGTATATTCCTGTAATAATAACAGGAATTAATATTATCATTGACTTAATCAGGAATTTTGACATAGTTAAATTAAGACATACTGAATTGAGATAATAAAGAAGTAGAAGATAAACTAGGAAAGATAATTTAAGAAGAGCTGAAAGAGCTCCTTTGAATTGATCAAAACACTTAATACCTTTGCTTTACTAATCAAAAGCCAAAACAAGAAAGAGACAAAGTGTCTACACATAGTAGAGGTGTGTGGGGAGGAACAGCCAAAGTAATGGCTGAGGAAAAAAATATGAGAGTCCAGTCTGTAGAGCTGGACAGAGGTGGGCAGAGGCTGCTGGAGTTTAGGCAGATCTACTTCACCATAGCTGATAACGATATTTTTATATTTTAGGTTCAAATAAGTATTATTTTACTACACAATCAAATGTAATAATATGCAATCAAAGGTAGAAAACACAAAAAATGTGAAGAAAGAAATGTAAAAAGATTATAACAATTCAGTCCTAAATTAACTATCTTTAGATGTTCACACTCTTGACTTTCACTCCAGTCTTCTTGCTTTTTAGAACCAATGATTATAAAACAGTGCAGTTTTCTAGTTTTAACATATTTCATCTAATACTAGACCATGAAAACATTCTCAAGTCATCATAATTATTAAAAACCATCAACATTATTTTAACATCTGTGTGATTGTTCATTAAGGAGTGTTAGAATAATTTACCCAATTGGTCCCTTATTATTGAACATTTAAGTTCTGTCCAATTTTTTATCTTAATTTTTTTTTCAAGAATGCCATGGCAAACATTCTGTAGATAAACTATCTCCTTGTCTCTGATTATTTTCTCAGAAGAAAAATTATAACATCAACAATGAGGAAAACAAGCATGTAATGAGTAAAATCCATTGAAATTGATATACAAACTTAATAAATTTTAAAAAACCTGCATAATTGTTTTAGTTTTTTTTAAACACTACTTTTGAAGCATCTTCTGTAAATTGTTCTTCACCCTGGGGCCAGCCACATCTGCCAACTTTGAGACAAAATCACGAGGCTGCAGTTGAAAGAGAATGCTTATTTAGACAATGACTTCTGCACAGAGAGATGATGACGGATGAATGGTTGCTATCATTACATAACTTCCCCCAGAGCACCTCCAGCCCTGTTTTCATAGTTATTCCTGAGAACATCCCTCATCTAAGCACATTCATATGCAGAATATGAACTAGAACCTTAGTCTTCTTCCTGGAACCCGCTGCACCCTCACCATAGTCTTCCTCAAATTATCAAATGAACAAACACCTAAGTCCTTTACTTTTAATACTTTGACTGGTCACGGACAGTTAAAGAAAATTCAATGGAGTGGTCATCCTATGGTCATCCCAGGACTTTCTGGGCACCCTGGATCCTAAGCACACACCTCTGCCTCTGTTAGGAGGAAATGAGCCCCTGCTAGAATAGACCCAGGATTGATGAAACACAAGGAAAAGAAAGAACTCACATATTATTTGGAGATGAATTTCGATGATGGAGAAAAATCATTCACTTCATAGGGTCTGTGGTGGTTTGAATAAAAATGGCCCCCATAGGCACATAGGGAGTAGCACTATTAGGAGGTGTGGTCTTGTCAAAGGAAGTGTGTCACTGGGGGTGGGCTTTGAGATTTCAGAAGCCACTGTCACTCTCTCTTCCTGCTACTTGCTGATCCACAAGTTGAACTCTCAGCTCTTTTTCTAGCACCATGTCTGCCTGGATGCTGCCATGCTTCCTGCCATGATGACAATGGACTAAACCTCTGAAACTGTAAAGCAGCCCCAATTAAATGTTTCATTATAAAAGTTGCTGTGGTCATGGTGTCTCTTCACAGCAATAGCAACACTAAGACAGGGGTCCTTTGCTTGTATAATGCAGTGGCCCCTGATTTTCTTTTCCTTGTACAGACAGTGTCTGGCATACAATGTTGTTTTCCCAAAGTTTCATTTTGTCATTAATCCCTGTTAATGAAATATACTTGCCAGCCCCAGGACACTGAGTTTAGAAATGTGACTGCTTTGACCAACAGAATATGAGCAAATGTGACTGTGTGGGGGCCTGGAGCTTTGGAGGAAGAGGCAGCTCATACTGCCATCACTGCCTATGAAATGCCATGCCTCAGGAGATTAAAAGAGGTTATCTAAATCCAGCAACAGCCTGAAGCAGATTCAACTCATAGATCCATGACCCAAAAATAAACACAGAAGTAAATTTATATTACAGAATTAAGACACAGTTGTAAAAATAAATGAGATGCTGGAAATGTTTGCTACACACCACTGACATAGAAAAACTGACTAATACATAGTTAAAGATGTGTCAGGAGCTTCTTACATTCAATTCATCAGCATGTTCCTCAGAGACTTCTCATGTCTCACAAGGATCAATAATGATTTCTTTAAGTATAAATACATTATAAGAAACGAAACATCACACAGTTTGCTATGTTGATCAATTATCAGTATAGGAAATAAAGACCAGGAGCACACCAGGTATGACTCCCACCAGCGCCATGTGGAAGACACCCAGAGGCCCCAGACGCCACTAAGATGAACAAGTAAATGGTAGAGAGATAGAAGGGAAAGAGGAATAGAAGGATGTGGGCACAATGAAGAGAGGCAGAACTGGAGACTTAAGGGTAGTGAGGAAAAGCTTGCTGTGACTAGCCAGTGATGCAACCTGGGATCATGATGGAGTCCTGACCCAAGCTGCCACTAAGAACTGTGGGGCCTGTGGTCCTGAAGCAGCAGGGGTCTGTTTCAATGTCCATGGGCCATGTTACACCAAAGGCCATGTGGATGTACCTGGTCTAGGTGGCCACCTGAGGACATATTGATGTCTGAGGGCTGTGCAGAGCTGGCACCATGCCCCTCAGAGTGGCACTTAGAAGAGCTGAGCTGCAGCACTCTGGAGAGACTGGACCCTCCACCTCACCTGGGCAGCACAGTAGAAAACTGACTCTGATGGTCTAGACATGAGATAACAGGCTCGAGGACATAAAAGGAGGAGAGCTGGCCCCGATGGTGTGAGTGTGGGAGAGCTGTCAGGCTGACCTAAGTTTAGCTACCACCCAGGCCCAGATCCAGGGCTTTCAGTTGGCCCACCCCAACATCTACCCAAACTATGAACTTCTGGAGTGAGTAAAGGCGTCAGTCCTACAGATGCAAAGCTGCAGGATCTCCACAATGCAGGGCAACAAGAGGAAATCTTATAGGAGTTCTGGTGAGGATTCGGTATTGATAGTGTAGCAGAAACCAGAGGCCTCCAATCATTTCAATGAACATTGGCGAGAAAACCTGCTTGGGAAAAAGGGTATGCAGTGTGACACACCATCATTTGTTTGTTTTCTTTTCAGGGGAAGTTGCAAGAGTGGAGAGCAGATAAGGAAAGGGAGGGAGATGAGTGGGATTGAGGTGCATGATGTGAATTCATAAAGAACAATAAAAGGTTTTTTATAAAAAAGAAGGGAGAAAAGAAGGAAAGAAAGAAACAAAGAAGGAAGGAATGAAGGAAGGAAGAAAAGAAGGAAGGAAGGAAGGAAGGAAGGAAGAAAGGAAGAAGAGATACATGACTGATAGAAGTTCCACATTGACTAAAAGACCCGAGGGTTAAAAATCAAGTCAAATAAAATAATAAAGTGTCTTCTACAATTAGAACTACAAAGTGCATTACTATAAATGGTCAGGGAAAATTACACCATAAAGACTCCTCAGGTCATTACCAGTCACCACCGAAACCAAGGAAGGTCACCTCAATGTGGAGAAAAAAAAAATTCCTTGGCATTTCCTTGGTTCCTCTGCTCTAGGGGAGGAATTCAACATGCCAATGTGATTTGAAAAGCAAACCTTGCATTTCCTAGGGAAATTCTTCCCCAGTGACATCCCAGGGTACAGTTCTATGACCACATAAAATGTCGCAGTAAACAACTCAATATATATTTCAAACGTTAATTGCCTTCCCAGACCTTGGAATTTCTCACTGAGCTCACTCACAAGTTTTATGAAGGGCATAAAATTTATTGTGTTGACATACCCTTTAATGACATACCGTTTAAAGTGCTGAATGCATCAAGGCCACATCAGGCTTGGATGACATTACAGGAGAATGAGTCAAAGGAAATTTTACTGGAAGTTTTGTTCTTAGCTTCTCTTTTGCATCTCAATCCAAATGAAATTGTTGTGGGGTGGGGGTAGAAATTTGTACGCTGCTTAAAAGAAATGCAGCCATCCTTCTCCAGGAATATTGCACACAGCAAGAAGACATTACCTGTGGCAAAGAAGCCTGGGCTTCAGCCACTAAAGGGATGTGAGCTTATATTTGAAATACCTAATTGCAGTAACCCTGGGTCACAAAGACCCCTGGAGATTTTCAGATAAAACATTGAACTTTAAAATTTTTGTGGTAAGATTTTTTATTTGTTTAAAGAGAAATTTACTGTGACATAATCCTTTGAACTAATAACTGTACAAAACCTTTGACCATGAGGAGCTTGGTTTACAAGTCACATGTGGATATGCCTGGTGAGGACATTGTCTTCAGATATCAAAGAGGAAAGATCGCTTCTGGTCGCCATCTGCACCCATGAGCTAAGACTGTTCCACAGTCCTCTGTCCACAGGTACCACAAGAGAAAGCTGGTTTCCCAGGAGTGTTCTCACTCCTGGACTCAGACGTGAGATTTCTACTTCTCTCCAATAACTGTCCAAAGTGGGACCTGCCAGGAGCACACAGGGCACAGAAACAGTGGAAAATCTGGAACAAGATCCTTCCAGTTTATATCTGAACCCAGGAACTGTGGCTATTCCACAGCCCTCTGTACACGGGTCCCTCCAGAAGAGAGCTGGTCTCCCAGGCATGCTGACACAGGCTTACAGGCCCACACGAGGGACAAGCTCCAGACAGAGACAGCAAGACCAACTAACACCAGAGATAACCAGATGGCACAAGGCAAGTAAAAGACCTTACTAATAGAAACCAAGGCTACTTGGCATCATCAGAACCCAGTTCTCCCACCACAGCAAGTCTTGGATACCCCCAAAACACTGGAAAAGCAAGATTTAGATTTAAAGTCATATCTCATGATTCTGATAGAGGACTTTAAGAAGGACATAAACAACTCCCTTAAAGAAATACAGGATAACACAGGTAAACTGCTAGAAGCCCTTGAAAAGGAAACATAAAAATCCCTTAAAGAATTACAGGAAAACACAACCAAACATGTGAATTAATTGAACAAAACCATCCAGGATCTAAAAATGGAAGTAAAAACAATAAAGAAATCACAGAGAGAGACAACTCAGGTGATAGAAAACCTAGAAAAGAGATCAGGGGTCATAGGTGCAAGCATCACCAACAGAATACAAGAGATAGAAGAGAGAATCTCAGGCACAAAAGATACCATAGAAAACATTGACACAACAGTCAAAGAAAACACAAAATAAAAAAGGTCCTAACCCAAACATCCAGGAAATCCAGGGCTCAATGAGAAGACCAAACCTAAGGATAATAGGTATAGAAGAGAGTGAAGATTCCCAACTTAAAGGGCGAGTAAATATCTTCAACAAAATTATAGAAGAAAACTTCTCTAACCTTAAGAAAGAGATGCCCATGAACATACAAGAACTCCAAATAGACTGGACCAGAAAAGAAACCCTCTCAAATGCACAAAATAAAGAGAGAATATTAAAAGCAGTAGGGGAAAAAGATCAAGTTACATATAAAAGCAGACCAAAAAAAAAAAAAAAAAAAAAAAAAAAAAAAAAAAACAAAAAAAAAAAAAAAAAAAAAAAAAAAAAAAATAAAAGCAGACCTATCAGAATTACACAAGACTTCTCAATAAAAGCCAGAAGATCCTGGGAAGATGTCATACAGACCCTAAGAGAACACAAATGCCAGCCCAGGTTATTATACCCAACAAAACTCTCAATTACCATAGATGGTACATTCCATGACAAGAAAAATTTTACCCAATATCTTTTCACAAATCTAGCCCTTTAAAAGATAATAAATGGAAAACTCCAACACAAGGAGGAAAACTACACTCTAAAAAAAGCAAGAAAATAATCTTCTTTTAAAAAACCAAAAAGAAGATAATCATATAAACATAATTCCACCACTAAGAACAAAAATAACAGGAAGCAATAATCCTTTTCCTTAACATCTCTTAATATCAATGGACTCAATTCCCCAGTAAAAAGACGTAGACTAACAGACTGGATACGTAAACAGGATCCAACATTTTGCTGCATACAGGAAATGTACCTCAGTGACAAAGATAGAAATTATCTCAGAGTATAGGGCTGGAAAACAACTCTCCAAGCATATGGTCCCAAGTAACAAGCTGGGGTAGCCATTCTAATATCAAATAAAATCAGCTTTCAACCCAAAGTTATCAAAAAAGATAAGGAAGGACACTTCATACTCATTAAAGGTAAAATCTAACAAGATGAACTTTCAATTCTGAACATCTATGCTCCAAATGCAAGGGCATTCACATTCATAAAAAAAATTTACTAAAGCTCAAAGCTTTAAACCTCACTCAATAATTCACTCAATAATAGTGGGAGACTTCAACAGCTCACTCTCATCAATCGATAGATCATAGAAACAAACTAAATAGAGACACAGTGAAACTATCAGAAGTTATGAACTAAATGGATTTAACAGGTATCTATAGAACATTTTATTCTAAAATAAAAGAATATAGCTTCTTCTCAGCACCTCATGGTACCTTCTCTAAAATTGACCATATAATCAGTTACAAAACAGGCCTCAACAGATACAAGAAAATTGAAATAATCCCATGCATACTATCAGATCACCACAGACTAAGGCTGGTTTTCAGAAAACTCATATACAGGTAGAAGCTGAAGAACACTCTACTCAATGATAACTTGGTCAAGGAAGAAATAAAGAAAGAAATTAAAGACTTTTTAGAATTTAATGAAAATGAAGCCACAACATAACCAAACTTATGGGGCACAATGAAAGAAGTGTTAAGAGGAAAACTCATAGCTCTGGGTGCCTCCCAAAAGAAACTCTAGAGAGCATACACTAGCATCTTGGCAGCACATCTGAAAACTCTAGAACACAAAGAGGCAAATACACCCAAGAGAAGTAGATGGCAGGAAATAATCAAACTCAGAGCTGAAATCAACCAAATAGAAGTAAAAAGAGCTATACAAAGAATCAACAAAATCAGGAGCTGGTTCTTTGAGAAATTCAGTAAGATAGATAAACAATTAGCCAGACTAATCAGAGGGCACAGAGATAGTATCCAAATCAACAAAATCAGAAAAAGGGAGACATAACAACAGAGACTGAGGAAATTCAAAAAAATCATCAGATCCTACTACAAAAACCTATATTAAATAAAACTGGAAAATCTGGATGAAATGGACAATTTTCTAGACAGATCCCAGGTACCAATGTTAAATCAGGATCAGATAAATGATCTAAACACTCCCATAACCCCTAAAGAAATATGAGGCAGTCATTAATAGTCTCTGAACCAAAAGAAGCCCAGAACCAGATGGGTTTAGTGCAGAGTTCTATCAGACCTTCAGAGAAGACCTAAAACCAATACTTTTCAAATGATGTCAAAAATTAGAAACAAACGAGGCACTACCCAATTCATTCTATGAAGCCACAATTACTCTGATACCTAAGCCATACAAAGACCCAACAAAGAAAGAGAACTTCAGACAAATCTCCCTTATGAATATCGATGCGAAAATACTCAATAAAATTCTCACAAACAGAATCTAAGAACTCATCAAAACGATGATCCATCATGATCAAGTAGGCTTCATTCCAGGGATGCAGGGATGGTTCAATATACAGAAATCCATCAATGTAATCCACTATATAAACAAACTCAAAGAAAAAAAAACACATGATCATTTCATTAGATGCTAAAAAAGCATTTGACAAAATCCAATGCCCCTTCATGATAAAAGTTTTGGAAAGATCAGGAATTCAAGGCCCATACCTGAACATAGTAAAAGCAATATACAGCACACCAATAGGCAACATAAAACTAAATGGAGAGAAACTTGAAGCATTCTCACTAAAACCAGGGACTAGACAAGGCTGCCTACTCTCTCCCTACATTTTCAATATAGTACTCAAGTCCTAGCCAGAGCAATTAGACAACAAATGGAGGTCAAAGAGATATAATTTGGAAAGGAAGAAGTCAAAAATATCAGTATTTGCAGATGATATGATACTATACTTAAGTGACCCCAAAAATTCCACCAGAGAACTCCTAAACTTGATTAACAACTTCAGCAATGTGGCTGGATATAAAATTAACTCAAACAAATCAGTAGCCTTCCTCTATTCAAAGAATAAACAGTCTGGGAAAGAAATTAAGGAAACAACACCCTTCACAATAGTCACAGATAATATAAAATACCTTGGTGTGACTCTAACTAAGCAAGTTAAAGATCTATATGACAAGAACTTCAAGTCTCTGAAGAAAGAGTCAAGGATCTCAGAAGATGGAAAGATCTCCCATGGTCATGGATTGGCAGGATGAATATAATAAAAGTGGTCATCTTGCCGAAAGCAATCTCCAGATTCAATGCAATCCCCATCAAAATTCCAAATAAGTTCTTCATAGAGTTAGAAAGAGCAATATGCAAATTCATATGGAATAATAAAAAAACCCAAGAGAGCAATAACTATTCTCAAGAATAAAAGAACTTCTGGCGGAATCACCATCCCTGACCTCAGTGTACTACAGAGCAATTGTGATTAAAACTGCATGGTATTGGTAAGTGACAGGCAGGTAGAGTAATGAAATAGAATTGAAGACCCAGAAATGAACCACATACCTATGGTCACTTGATCTTTGACAAAGGAGCTAAAACCATCCAGTGGGGAAAAAATACAGCATTTTCAACCAATGGTGCTGGTTCAACTGGCAGTTAGCATGTAGAAGAATGAAAATAAATCCATTCTTATGTCCTTGTACAAAGAACATGTCTAAGTGGATCAAAGACCTCTACTTAAAACCAGATACACTGAAACTAATAGAAAAGAAAGTGGGGAAGAGCCTAGAGCACATGGGCACAGGGGAAAATTTCCTGAACAGAACACCAATAGCTTATGTTCTAAGATCAAGAATTGACAAATGAAACCTCATAAAATTGCAAAGCTTCTGTAAGGCAAAAGACACTGTTAATAGGACAAAATGGCAACCAACAGATTGGGGAAATATCTTTAACAATCCTACATCTGATAAGAGCTAATATCCAATATATACAAAGAACATAAAAAGTTAGACTCCAAAGAAACAAATAACCCTATTAAAAATAGGGTACAGAGCTAAACAAAGAATTCTCAACTGAGGAATACCAAATGGCTAAGAAGCACCTAAAGAAATGTTCAACATCCTTAGTCATCAGGGAATGCAATTCAAAATAACCCTGAGATTCCACCTTATACCACTCAGAATAACTAAGATCAAAAACTCAGGTGACAGCAGATGCTGGCAAAAATGTTGAAAAAGAGGAACACTCCTCCATTGCTGGTAGGATTGCAAGCTGCTAAAACCACTCTGGAAATTAGTCTGGTGGTTCCTCAGAAAATTGGACCATAGTATTACCTGAGGACCCAGCTATACCACTCCTGAGCATATACATAGAAGATGCTCCAACATGTAATAAGGACACATGCTCCACTATGTTCATAGCAGCCTTATTTATAATAGCCAGAAGCTGCAAAGAACCCAGATGTCCCTCAACAGAGGAATGGATACAGAAAATGTGGTACATCTACACAATGGAGTACTACTCAGCTATTAAAAACAATGAATTCATGAAATCCTTAGGCAAAGGATGGAACTAGAAAATATCATCCTGAGTGAGGTAACCCAATCACAAAAGAACACACATAGTATGCACTCACTGATAAGTGGATATTAGCCTAGAAGCTTGGAATACCCAATATACAATTCACAGTTCACATGAAGCTCAAGAAAGAGGAAGACCAAATTGTGGATACTTCCGTCCTTCTTAGAAGGGGGAACAAAATTCCCATAGAAGGAGATACAGAGACAAAGTGTGGAGCAGAGACAGAAGGAAAGGTCATCCAGAGACTGCTCCACCTGGGGATCCATCCCATTTACAGTTACCAAACCCTGACACTATTGGGAATGCCAACAAGTGCTTGCTGACAGGAGCCTGATACAGCTGTCTCCTGGGAGGCTCTGCCAGTGCCTGACAAATACGGAGGTGTATGCTCACAGCCATCCATTGGACTGAACACAGGGTTCCCAATGGAGGAGTTAGAGAAAGAACCCAAAGAGCTGAAGGGTTTGCAGCTCCTTAGGAGGAACAACAATATGAACTAACTAGTACCCCCAGAGCTCCCAGGGACTAAACCACCAACCGAAGAGTACACATGGATGGACCCATTGCTCAAGCTGCATATGTGGCAGAGAATGGCCTTGTCTGACATAAATGGGAGGAGAGGCCCTTGGTCTTGTGAAGGCTCAATGCCCCAGTGTAGGGGAATGCCAGGATAAGGAAGCAGGATTGGTTGGGTTGGTGAGCAGGGGTAGGGAGGATGAGACACAGAGTTTTCAGAGGGAAATGGGAATAACATTTGAAATGTAAATAATCTAATAAAAAAGGAAATCTAGAAAAGAAACAAAATAATTTGAAATATATTTAATTCTTTATAAAAAAAGAAAGAAGGAGAGGAACAAAGAAAGAAACAAAGAAAGAAAGAGGAAAGTTCAACCATCTGTGAGAAGCTTGGGAAAATAAAGAAGTGGGTGGAAAGGGGGAAAGAAATGCTTCAAGAATACACATAGGTATCCTTATAAACTTGTAAGGTGTTGACAATACGCATCATATAAAGGGTTGAGAAATACCAAAAGCAGAATAGCAGTAGGGAGATCCAGTTCTCAAGTCCAATAATCAAGAGCCACAGGCAGGTGCTAGGTTGATGGCTCAATGGGCAAAGTGCTTGCTCTACAACCATGAAGACCAGAGTTCATAGTTCCAACACCCATGTATCAAGCCAGGCATGACCTATGTGCTTACCATACATGAGCAAGCAAACTCACATATGTGCATGCACATATTCACATACACACATACAAATCCATGTTTTCTTCTGGATGTCCATTCTTATAATAAAGATGTCCTCCTAAATGCACAATTATGAATTACTACCCAATATAGAAAGGGCATAGCAGGTGTCCCTGAGATAACTGTGGAGTAAAATGGAAAGCAGCAGTTGGATCCACTGGTATCTGCCCTCTGGGTCATTTCAGGCTGATGAGAGGGAACCTGAAAAATGTACAGAAAAGAGTTAGAAATCCAACTTCCCAGTATCTTATTACAAACCACAAAGTGCATCCAAGACAATGCAGAGAAACCAATCTAGTTCAGTGTCTATACAAATGCCATTCTTTCAAAAAAGCCTCTTTGATGGGGGCCTACATCAATGTGGATGTATAATATATACCTCATTCTCTAGCACCCACCCCCCATAACCTTGAGTACTTTTATCAATATATGACATATCCTCATTTTCTTTCTACATCTTCCCACCCACCATACTGCAACCTTTCTGAAGGCAGGATTCAAGCCCCTAGTACATAGTACTTACAAAATGAATGTCAGCCACTCTCTGTACATAAGACAAACAGTGAGTAGAGATTGGTGCTGTGCATTAAAATATGGGCATCTTTACCCAAGGAATTTGAAGGATCCTAGACACAGTCCTTTAAAATAGTCTTTTACATGCACATAAAAATTGTTTGGAAGAGCCCAGCTTCTTTAATCTGGAAGTCAATAAGAAATTCCAGGGTATGTAAGCATACATCTCATAAATCAAGATAAATACTAACATTTACTGCACATCTCTAAGAGGAGGATCAGGGATATGTAGAAAATCAATAAAGATTTGTTATAAATGGCAGAAATCCAAGAAGGGAAATTCTTTCAGATTAAAAGAGATTTGGTGATATTTGTATACATGTGTATGTGTGTTCTCTTTTGCTTTGGGTAAGTAGCTAGAAATGGGATAGTTAGGTTATACAATGGTATCTATCCACCCTCCTCCATCAGAAGAGGTAGGCAAACCTTTACACAGCATGGTAGCATTTTGACAGTGTGTACTAGTTACCTATTGCTGTGTAACAAATTATATCAAAATACAATGGCTGGAATCAACATTATCATCTCACAGTTTCCATTGATCAGAACCTGTGGGGCACTGAATCTAAAATGTCTCCCATATGCACATGAGTTTCAACACTTGGTTCTCAGCTGTGGAAAGGTTGTAGGACTAGCATTTAGCTTTTCTAGATTTAGAATACTCACACATCTGAGTAGGGATGTAAGGCAGTGTAGCCACTTTAGAAAACACTTTGGCACATTTTCAGAAAGTTAAACACATTGTTCTAGTTGGTAGAACAATGTGCACTCCCCCAAGACAAGCACATGCAGGCTGTTGGTTGAAAGCAACACCAGCTAGATGAAGTAGTCCCTGAGGTCGGGCACTGAAGGTTATAGCCCCATCCTGCTTTTGTCTGAAGCTCTCTCTGCTTATTTCCTGATGAAAAGTCAAGAAGTTTCAGATGCCATCATGAACTCAGTCATGCTGTCTCCACCACAGAGGACTGCATTTTCTCAAATTATGAACCACTAGAAATCCTTCATCCCTTAAATTGTTTCTGTCAATTGGTCCATAGCAATAAGAAAGGTAACACTGTGGGTATATGAACAAACTTGATGTTGATGCTGTAAGAAATTACTATGAGTTTAATGGCTAACACAACACAAATTTCTTACCCTACAATTTTTTGAGGTGAGAAGTTTAGAATATATCTTACTGAAATAAAATCAAGGTGTTGGCAGACCTACATTCATATTTGACATTCTAGGGAAGAGTATATACTCTTCATTTCCAAACATCTGAAAGCTGTCATATGCTGTTACCATATATTCTTAACTTCTTCAAAGCCAAACAGTGTAGTATCTCCTCTCTAATTCCCCCACTCTCTATCTTTGCCTCTCTATCCTACTCTTTCCTTGAGACAGGGTTTTGCTACCTAGCCCCGGCTACCTTGGAACTTACTTATCTGCCTCCATTTCCCAAGTGCTGGGATTCAAGATGTGAGCTGCCTCATCCAGCCCATCTCCTTACAAAGATTCTTGTAATTACATAGGACCATAAGAAGGAGCCATGATGGTTTCTAACTGTCTCAAAAACTGGGTATGGGCTGTGTTCCTTTGCTGTGTGTCATCTTTATTGTTAGCTTGACTGAACTTAGAGGATTCATCTAAAAGACATATATCTAGGTATGTCCTAAAAGGTTTTTCCAAATAGGTTTAACTGAGAGAGAGGTTGGACCCTGAAGGTGGAGAGCAGCATCCTGTGGGCTGGGGTCCCAGACTGAGTACCATTTGCTTCCTGACTGTGAATGCAATGTGACCAGCTACCTCGTGTTCCCATTGACATGACTTATGTAGTGGGATGTATACCTCAGACCATGAGCCACAATGCCTCTTCTTCCTCATATGGCTTTTGTCGTATATTCTGTCACAGAAAAAAATTAAATTAATACTTTGCAAAGTAACCAAAGCACCCACATTTAGGTATCTTAGAGGAACATCTCTATTCTGCCAACTATTGTGTTTAACTTTTTGAAAATGTACCAAACTGTTTTCCAAAGTGGTTACACCATCTTCCACCCTACTCTCATGTGAGTATTCTTGGTTCCTGGTCTTCATCAATGTTCAGTTTGGTCAGATTTATTAACTTCAGCCCTTCAGACAGATGTACAGTAGACCCTATTTCAGTTTTTATGCTATTTTTTTAAATATTTGTTTATTTATGCATTTTATGTATATGGGTACTTTGTCTGCCTGTACATATGCACACCAGAAGGTGGCATCAAACAAGTGGGAGCTACCATGTGGTTATTGGGCATCGAATTCAAGACCTTCAGAAGAGCAGTGAGAACTCTTGATAACTTAGCCATCCATTTTCAAGTAAAGGTGCTGGGTATATTTTCTTATGGTTACTTGCCAACCATGCATCTCCTTGGTGATGTGGTTGGGATAGTGTTAATTGCCTACTTGACTCTAGAACAACCCAGGAGATCTGCCTCTCAGTATGCCTGTGGGGGATTGGTTATGTTAACTGATGGGGGAAGATATCTTGACTGTGGGTGGGATCATTCCCTCAAGAGGAGATCCTTGGATATATAAAATAAAAGATCATGAGCTGAGCATTAAGAAGCATTCATTGATCTCTTCTTTCTGACTGTGGATACAATCTGCTTGGCTGCTTCAAAGCACTTGCTGCCCTGATTTCCCCAACCATGCTAGCTGTACACTGAAGCCATGACCAACTCTTTCCCTGAAGCGGCTTTTATCAAAGTATTTTATCAGAGAAGGGAGGAAAGTAACTAAGACAGTGTCTACTTAAATCATTGGACGGCCATTTTTAGTCAGGTTGTTAGTTTTCTTATCGTGGACATTTGAGTGTCTCTTTATGTACTCTGAATTTGTCTTCAGTTGCACTCTGCTTTGCAAACATTTTCTCCCAGGACACAGCTTACTATTTTTATTCTTTAATAATCTTACTTATAAGAGCCCAATGTGGTGAGCAATCCAAACAGTCATCAATAGATGAACAGACAAATGAGCTATGATATACCTAGCCAACAGAATCTATTCAACAACTAGAAGAAAAAGCTATTTATACACCTAACAAGAATTAACCTCAAAATAATTATGACCATGAAAGAGAGCCAGGTAAAAAAAAATCACTCCTGCTGTATGATTCATCTACGTACACTCTGCAAAAGGCAAAGTGATCTGGGTGACATAAGCTGTAGGTGAGGCCCAGGAGTAGAGGAACTACTAAGAGCTACAGAGACATGTATGGGGTGGAGAATATGATATGTGGCCATGGTTTCAAGGTTACATACATATGATAAAACGTACAACTTAAATATGAAGGATTTGTTGAATGACAATTATACTTCAATATGCCTGTTATTTAAGAGCAAAGCTAAAGAACAATGCTAAGGTCATTCGTGGATCTTATTTAACCCAGATTTAAAGATATCAACTGTGAAAGAAAGTAAGAAAAACTTGAGTAATATCTGGTTGTTAATGAGATTAAGGAACCCCTGTTAATCCTTTAATCATAGAATCAGGGTAGAAATTTTCAGACTTTCTCTCTCAGAAATGTGTGCTGAAGCATGAGCTGATAGATATGATGCTGTAGATACGCTTTTAAAAAAGTAATGCATTGGAGCCAGGGAGATGGCCCAGTGGCTAAAATGCTTGCCACTTAAGCGGGAGGACTTGAGTTCACCCCAGAACCCACATAAAAGCTGGAGGCATCAGCATGGATCTATAATCTCTGCTCCCACACTGAGATGAGAAGTGAAGACAGCAGATTGTCCAAAAGCCCATGGGCCAGCTAGCCAATGTATATGGCAGAGAACAAGGGGGACCCTGTCTCAGGTGAGGTGGAAAGCAATGATAGACATCAAGGTTGTCCTCTCACCTCTCTATGCATGTGCACACGACACTAACACACAGGAAGTACATGCACTCATGAAACACACACACAATTATAAAAAACGGAACCCATGCTGGGAGGGATGCTAACCTTTGCCAGAGCCAGGCGCAGTCCCACAGAAACCAGAGAGTAATCTGTAGAGGAAGTCTGCTGGTTTCTACTGAAGGACCCAGACTAGACCCCTGAAGGTGTCTTCCTCATAGGCCACTCTACTCCTTGCTATCTTGTTGCTGTGAACAAACCTTGACATAAAGTACCTTAAGGAAAAGAAGTTTTCTTCAGACCCCCACGGGGGACTCAGCCACAGGTGAGGAAAGTGTGGTGGTGAGAATGTCTCTAGTTGCTGCAACAGGGGTTGGAGGAGGCCGGTCTCACTGCATCCACAAGAAACAGAGAGATCAGTGCAGGGACTTGGTTCTCTTTCTCCTCTTTTCTTTTCAGTCAGCCCAGGACCCTAACCCTGGGATGATACAACCCATATTCCAAGAGGGTTTTCTCTTCTCAGATTCATCTTGGGAAATCCACTCCCTACATGCCTGGTGATGATCCCATGATGGTTTCAAACACAGTCTCACTTATGAGAGTCGATGAGCAGCCATCTTGGCTGCTCTCTAAGAAGTTCCAGTGAGGGAAGCAGACTGTGAATGCTAACATGTACCCTGCTCAACATGGAACCACCAAGGGTCATAGGAAGATGATGTTGCACTCATTCGTGACACCCAAAGCACTGTTGCTGGAGCTGGGTTTCCCTCCATGGTCAGCAATTGGTATCTTGTTTGCATTGACATCCTGGGATTCAGGCATCAGATCTCATGTCAAAGAGTAGATTTGACCCTCACCATTGTCTTAATAGCTTATGCCCTATTCACTAGCTTATCACTTCACTACCCGAGTCAAGTGTCCACTCCACATGAGCAGGGACTCGCTTAATTCTGCTTATTATCAAACTGGTGCCTAAAGCAGCAACTGGCAGGGAAGCTGGTCTCCCAGAACAGGTTAAAGGAATGAGCAGTGAAGAAATGTCATGACATAGAGAAAGAGTGAAAGTCCAGGTGTTCAATTTCAGGAGAAAAAAAAAAGCTTTTTCTTCTTGCACAATGAACATGATCCTTATTCCCACTTGAGGTGCCTTCACAGAGGCCTAAATATAGCACCCAGAAGTCGTGCTTTGTATTGGGACTTTGCCTACTGAAATCTCCATGCAAATTAGAGGTAAGGGCAGCTCCTAATCTGTTCTCAGCCACTCTGCAGAGTTCTGCAGCACATTTCTCCCACATGATGAAGAACAATGTGCCTTCATTAGTGGAGTGACCCTGGTCAGGAGACTCCTCCTCTCTGTTCTTCATACACAGGAAAGCAGAGGAGTTCAGATGCTGTGAAGATCTCGTGGCATAGCATAAGTGAGGTGACTGGTGGCTGTCCAGAACCATAAGCAAAATCTAATTTCCTTCTCTTCTGGTGGCACAATCCCTCTTCCCTCTCAGTACACAGAGGCTTTCGTTTCCTATCAGCATTGCTCACAACAGCTAAGAGAGGAAAACAGTCCTCGCAGCCATCAAGAGACACATGGATAAACAGAGTGTGATGTATCCACACAGCAGAATATTAATCAGCCATAAAAAGAAATGAAATTCTGACACGTCCTACAACGTATTTGAAGCTCGGAAACATTCAGCTAAGTAAAGGCGGCCAGACACAAAAGAGCAGATAAGATAGGATTGCATTACAGAGGCATCTCGAATAAGCAAATTCACAGAGACAGGAAAAGAGATCGGAGGTCACCTGGGGCTGAGAATGGGGAATGACTGCTCAGCAGAGAAGGAGTCTGCTTGGGATGCTTAAAAGACAGTGCTGCGATGGTAGTGGTCATCAGCATGGGTGGGCGCATGGAGGTGCAAATGTGACAGATGCTCAGCTGTGCTTCATAAATAGAAAACAGAGGATGATTATTTGTGAGACCTAGAACCAGAACTCCTGGATTTCAACCCAAGATCTGTGAGCTGTATGACCTTGGGATGTCCTTGACCAATCCCATCTCTAGAAGGAAGAGGAGAATGGGATTTACCTCCTACTCCTTAGGCGGTATTCAGTAATTAGCTGGAATTAACAAGGCTACAGTCACCTGTTCTATCCACACACATTCTTTAGACACAACTTCTCAGTATCCATGCTGTTGACATCAGGGACCAAGGACTTATCTACTCTCTAGGCCATTCTATATACAATGCTTAGATGTCTCCGGGTGACAGTTCACTTGAGTTTTCAATTTGGTGAGATCTACAGTCACCTAGGAGTAAGGCCTGTGGGACTGTATTTTGATGAAGTTAATTGAAGGGGAAGACATACCCTGAGGGTAGCACTGTTCCCAGGGATGAGATTCTGAATTATATAAAAAGGAGCTGTGGTGGGCTGTGACCTGGAACTGTAAGCTGAAACAAGGTCCTCCTTCCTTAAAGTTGCTTTTGCCAGAGTATTTTATCACAGCAAGTAGAAAGATGAGTGGGAACTCTGGATTCCACCCATTCGATGCCATCGAAAGGTCTCCAGACATTGCCAAATCTCCCTTGGGAGACATTTTCCAAGGTTAGAACTCAGTCTCAACCATGCTACATCATGACATTAAGAAGGTCCTATCTGTTGCTTGAGATCACATGACTTTCAAATTCCTTTGGCCATGCCCCCACGAGGCATTGCATATATAAATGTGTGCACATTTCATCTTTATCATGCACACCAAATCTTCATTGCATATATAAATGTGTGCACATTTCATCTTTATCATGCACACCAAATCTTCACGACACCGCATCCATCCTTGCTGTGTGTGAGACACTATGCTCTGTGCATTTAATTCATTTTACTTCCCATTTCTTTTCTGAAAGAAGCAAAACAACCTGGCTATGACCCTTTAAATTGATTTCATGACCCACTCAGAGGTCACAACCTTCAGGTTGAAAAATACTGATCTAGTCTGCCGTGTTTTATCAAAGGGCAAAGAAATGCGCTGACATTTCAGTCTACTACTTTCTCATAGCAACCAACCTCCTGGTGCACTCTGGTCCTGATTGCTTCCCCAGCTCCTAGATGGATCTGTGGTGCACAGGAAACCATGCTCAAATATCAAGATAAATGTTGGTTTGAAATAATGAGGGACAAGCTTAATTCCAACAGCTGCAGTGAACCCCAGATATTACAAAGACTCTCTCACATCCACCTCTGCCCCTTCTCCTGTCTTTTTCTCCCCTGACTCCCTTTCTCCAAATCTTACACAGGCTAAGCATTGCCTATCAAGCTCCCTGATGCTATTTCACAGCCAGCAAGCAGTAGGTAGAGAGGGACCGAGCCTACTTCCTGCCAGCGGTTTTCAGCGTTCCTCCTGGGGGACCAACTTTGACAGTTTCTCAGCAAAGGAACACTCAGATGTGCGACAGAGAGACAGTTTGATCCTGCGGTGGGTCAGGGTGAGATCTGTTTAAAGAGCATTTCAATGCAATCAGCCAATCTACTTTCCCCCATCATCAACTATTAAATAAATAGGAAGAGAGGGCAGTTGAAAGGACCTTTTCAAATGAGAGAAATATTTCCTAGTTTAAAATTTAAAAGCCTAGATCATAATTTTTTTTTCACAAAACACTCTCTGCATAATTTTTCCCCCTCCAAAATTTTACTCACCTGATGTTAATGGTGAATAATGATGGTTGATGTATACTGAGTGTCCACCACAGGCGTCTCTCCCTGCTAGGTTCTTCGTTAGGGTTATTTCGTCAGTGTGGTGACTTGAGATGAGTGGCCTTGTTACAGCTGCCAATTGTACAACGGGCTTCTGAAACCCACAGCACTCACATGGCTTGCTTTAAATGCCAGGACTCCAGATTGGCCAGTGCTAAAAGGTAACACCAACAGCATTGCCAGATGCAGCAGGTGAGACCAGAAACATATGAAAACTATAAGAATAAATAAATGCTGTTTATGTGACATTCAAGTTGAAGCATATTTTACCTGGCAGCTAAAAATCTTGAGTGGCTTGAAGTCAGAGTCCATGTTCTAAGCAGTGGCCCTCAGATGTGGTACCTGGGCCCAGAGGCGTCAGCATCCCAGGAGAAATAGTAAGGTGTACAAATTCCTGCAACCCCCTGAGTCAGGAACTCTGTGGATGGGTCTATTGAACTGGGCTGGGAGGAGTCTCCCAGGTGATTACAAGGCACGCTCAGGCTGAGAGTTGATGCACAATATCCCACAACCTACCCTACAGCAATTGTCTGACATGAATAGTGTCAGATTCTAAGCTCAGGTCCCTAAATCCAAATCTTTTGAGGTTGCTTTGACTCTCTGTCTCTCCTTGTTATCTTTCATTTTAGTTACCTGATCAAATCTGGGAGGGTTTATTTGATTGTCAGCTTGATTGGATTTAGATGCTGCTAGGAGATTAGTGGGTCCCACCCTATTATGGGATGTTTCACATCAGGAGGGATCTGACCTCTCCAATGGTTTAATCCATTGGTGGGGCCAAATTTTGAATAGACTGATTGGCAGCGAGTAGACCAAGGAGGGTAGGGACTGGTCAGAGGAAGTGGGTCACTAGAGGGAATACATCCTTATTCTTGCCCCTTTCTGTCACTCTTCCACATGGCTTCCTACCCACCATGCTTCCTCTCAGCCACAGACTCTCACCTACATGGACTGAACTCTGAAATCACAAACAAGCAAGATAAGTCTTTCCTCCTTTTAAGTTGTTTACAGGAAATGTTTCATCACAGTAACAATTGAGCTGATTAGTAATAACGTGGAATCTGTCGAGATAGTACAGTGGGTAAAGGCACTTGGCATCCATCAGGCCTGATTACCTGAGTTGGATCCTCTCTCTCTCTCTCTCTCTCTCTCTCTCTCTCTCTCTCTCTCTCTCTCTCTCTCTCTCTCTCTTTCTCTCTCTCTCATAATAAAATATAATGAATATAAAGAAGCAAATATTTATATACATCAACACCCCTATTCTCAGTGTAGCTTATTATTTATTTATTTATTTATTTATTTATTTACATCCCAAATGCTGCTTCCCCCTTCTGGTCCCTTCCTCATAGAGTCCCACCTCTCTTCCCCCTCCCTTTCTCCTTTGAGAGGGTGCCCACTCCCTAGACATCCCCCTACCCTGGCACATCAAGTCTTTGCCAGATCAAGCACATCCTTTCCAACTGAGGCAGCCATGTACACGAGCTGTGCATCTGCTACATAGGTGCTGGGGGCCTCATCTCAGCCTGTGTATGTTCTTTGGTTGGAGGCTCAGTCTCTGAGAGCTCCAAGTGGTCCAGGTTAGTTGACTCTGTTTGTCTTCCTGTGGGGTTCCCATCCCCATCAGGTCCTTCAATCCTTCCCCCAACTCTTCCTTAAGAATCCCTGACCTCCATCCAGTATTTAGCTGTGGGTATCTGTATCTGTTTCAGTGTGCTGCTGGGTAGAGCCTCTCAGAGAGCAGTTATGCTAGGCTCCTGTCTGTAAGCATAACAGTAACAGTAATAGTGCCAGGGATTGGTGCTTGATCATGAGATGGGTTTCGTTGGGCTGGTTATTGGTTAGCCATTCCTACAGTCTCAACTTCATCTTTGTCCTTGCATTTCTTTTAGACAGGATAAATTTTGGGTCTAAAGTGTTGTGGGTGGGTTAGTGTTCTCATCCCTTTTCTGGGAGTCCTGCCTGGCTACAAGAGGAGGACTCTTCAGGTTTCATGTTCCCATTGTTAGACATACTGATTAAAGTCACCTGCATTGTCTCCTGTGGGCCTCCCCTAGGCCAGGTCTCTGGGACTTCCTAAGGTGGAATCTCAGGGTCATTTTGATTTGCATTTCCCGGATTACTAAAGACACTGAACATTTCTTTAAATGCTTCTTGGCCATTTGAGATTCTGTTGAGAATTCTCCGCTTAGCTCTATACCCCATTTTTTAATTGAGTTATTTGGTTTGTTGGAGTCTAACTTCTTATATGTTTTAAACATTAGCCCTCTGTCGCATGTAGGCTTAGTGAAGATCTTTTCCCAATCTGTAGGCTGCCATTTTGTCCTATTGACAGTGTCCTTTGCCTTACAGAAGCTTTTCAGTTTCATGAGGTCCCATTTATCAATTGTTGATCTTAAAGCTTGACCCACTGGTGTTCTGTTCTGGAAATTGTCTCCTGTACCAATGTGTTCAAGGCTATTTCCCACTTTCTCTTCTATTAGATTTAGTATATCCTATTTTATGTTGTTTTATGCTGAGGTCCTTGATCCACTTGATCTTGACTTTTGTTCAGGGTGATAAATGTGGATCGATTTACATCCTTCTACATGCAGACATCTAGTTAGACCAGCACCATTTGTTGAAGATGCTTTCTTTTTTCAACTGTATCGTTTTGCATTCTTTGTGGAAAATCAAATGTCCATTGGTATGTGGGTTTATTTCTGGGTCTTCAATTCTATTCCATTGATCTACTTCTTTGCCTTAGAACAAATACCATGCTGCTTTTATCACTATTGCTCTGTAGTACAACTTGAGGTCAGGGATGGTGATTCTTCCAGAGGTTCTTTTATTGTTCAGAATTCTTTTGATTATCCTGGTTTTTTTGTTGTTGCTGTTGTTGTTTCCATATGAAGTTGAGAATTGCTCTTTCAAGGTCTGTAAAAAAATTGCATTGGAATTTTGATGGGGATTGCATTGAATCTTTAGATTGCTTTAAATAAGCCTTCGACAAAATCCAACACCCCTTCATAATTAAAAGTCTTGGAGAGATCAGGGATTTAAGAAACATACCTAAATATAATAAAAGCAATATACAGCAAGCCAATAACAAAACATCAAATTAAAAAAAGAGAAACTTGAAACAATCCCATTAAATCAAGGACAAGACAAGGCTGCCCATTCTCTTAATGACTATCAAATATGGTACTCAAAGTTTTAGCCAGAGCAATTAGACAACAAAAGGATATCAAGGGGATATAAATTGAAAAGGAAGAAGTCAAAGTATCACTATTTGCAGATGATATGATAGTACACATATGCGACTCCCAAAATTCTACCAGAGAACTCGAAGACCTGATAAACAACATTAGCAAAGTAGCTGGACATAAAAGTAACTCAAAAAAAACAGTAGCCCTCCTTCATAAAAATGATAAATGGGCAGAAAAAGAAATTAGGGAATTAACACCCTTTGTAATAGCCACAACTAATATAAAATATCTTGGTGTAACTCTAACCAAGAAAGAAGAAGATATACTGGACAAGAACTTTAAGAACCTGAAGAAAGAAACTGAAAATTTTAGAAGATGAAAAGATCTCCCATGTTCATGGATTGGTAGGATTCACATAGTGAGAATGGCCATCTGTGCAGCTTTTAACAACACACTTCATCAAAAGCACACCCAAGCTTTGTGCTTTCTCATGGACCTCAAGTTATTAATTCACCCATTCATTCATTCATTCATTCATACATTCCATAAGTGCATATGATTTAATTGCAAATATTAAAATGACCTGGATTAGCAGCACCAATAATAATTGTTAAAAACATATGTCCTAATAAAACCACAAGCGTGTTTCTAGAAGAGATTGTTATTTGAGTCAGTGGACTAAGTGAAGAAGACCGTGTCAGGTACAGCAGGTACCACTCAGTCCATGGAGGACCTGAATGGAGCAGAAAGATGAGAAAAGAGGAATTTGTTCTGACTGCTTGACCAGGGACAGCTGACATCTGCAGCCTTCAGAACCCAGTGCCCCTGGTTCTTGAGCCTTTTCTATCTGGACTAAGATGTGTGCTAATAGCTCCCCTATGCCTCCAGCCTTTGGGATTGGACTAAAACCATCCCAGCACCTTTCTTGGTTCTTCAGCTTTCTGATTGCAATTATGGGTCTTCTCAGCTTCTGTAATCACAGGAGCTTATGCTTCTGAATAAAGACATTGGCAGATGATCAATAGACCAATTGATAGGTGATAGATTTTATAATGAATTGATAAAGAAATAGGAATGGATAGGTAATAGATAGTATATACATGAATATGTAGATAGATGATTAATAGGCAAATAATAGATGATAAATAGATGATGGAGTGATAGATGCACCAGCAGATGATGGATACATAAATAGGTAGATAGATGACTGACTGATAGACATATAATAGATATATAGATGAATGATAAATAGGTAATAGATGGATAGATAGATGGTAGCTAGATAGATTGATAGATTAATAGATTGATAAACTGACAGATGATAGGCTTGTTCTGCTTCTTTGTGGAACTCTGATTACACAAGACAGACGCTGTATAGACTAGTACATTAGCATACTCAGCACTAAAGTTACTGACGTTTTTCTTACACTGTAGTAAGAACTCTGGTGGAAAGAAGTGGAATAGGTGCTTTCCAATGAACCATCATTGTTATTGTTATATCATTGCCGTGTGTTTGGTATGTGCACATGTGTGTATAGGTACATACACATGAGGCCAAAGAAGAGTGTTAGGAATCTTCTTCTCTTGTGCTCTGCCTTCTTTTGAGATAACATCTCTCACAGAGCTCAAAGCTCACTGTTTTGGTTGGCAACCATCAAGTTCCAAAGATTCTCCTGTCTCTGACCCTTAATGCTGAGTTACAAGCATTTCTTACCATGTGAGATTTTCACATTAGTGTTTCAAGATTTGAGGTCCAGTCCTCATGCCTGTAGGGCAACTGCTCATACCCTCTCCAGCCCAGAATAGTAGTTGCTTTTTGAGTCTCTAGTTATAGCCCAGGGTCACAAAAAGTTTAATCACACCAAACGGAGGGGGATAATGAGAAAAGACCACTGTTTAACTCTCTTTGTTAATTCAAAGTCCTTCAGGTCTGAGGACGTGCCTTCCACTTCCCAAGAGGGGTCTTGTTAATTCTCCTAGATGTGCATGACCCCTCAGTTATCCCTTATCCCTAATGTTAAATGGTTTTCTTTGACTGTGGTTAAGCATAGAAGAAGGTGAGCATGTTTCAAGTCCAGAAACTCCACAGCTTCACTTCCTGTATCTTGGAACAACCCACTCCACTCTCATGGAACCAAAAATGAGAAGGGGGAGTTGAGAAATGTAATTGAAAGTGACATGTCTCACAGCCAGACAGCTAAAAAGCCAGACTCACATGTGTGTTTGCACACATCACACACACACACACACACACACACATACCTGCAGATGGCCTTTGCTTTGCAGTTGGCCATGGGAACAATACCAAGCCTTTAGTCAAAGAAAAGATTCTTCTAGGAGATGATCTCAAATGCCCTCCTTAGAAAAAACACATCTGTCAGGGAGCAGGGCTGTCAGACAAGCTGGCAGAGTGCAGGATGAAAATTGCCAAGAGGAATTGAAGCCAGCACTGTTTGTTAATGGACTGACAGACAGGCATGGACAGCAAACCTACTGTAAGAATAGCCTTCAGTGTGGAACTTCTTCACATCCTGTGCTAACCCAGGTCTCTCAGATCCTCCTCATCAAAACTCAATCTTTATTGTAACTGCCTTTCAAGCAGCGTTTACACAGCCCACCAGGACGGAGACTCTGTTGTCTTTTCTCATTGGGTTCCCTGCCCCTAGCATGGTGTATCCTTAATAAATATTTGTTAGAAAAACAATTGAATGCATCTGGATCCACCATCCACCAGATGTGTGAGTCTGGACTCATTACTCAGTTTCTCTTTAAACCCTTCATGATGGTGGTAGAAGTTGCACCTATCTCTTTAGGTTGTTCAAAAAAAAGTGTGTAAAGTGTAAAGTGAATTTGCACAGAGTACTCAGTAAAGACCAGCCCACTGTCACTACAGCTGTCACACATGGGCAAGAGGCAAAGTTATAAAGCCCCTCAGACATTACCCAAGGCATAATGGGTGCTCAACCAGTTCATTAAGTGTATTTTACATGTATCACCCCAGTTCATCCTAACAGCTCATGTTATATCACCAATGTTTGGCTTCGTGAAAGAAGTAATACAGCCTTAAGGAAAATTGAAATCTGCTCAAACCTGCAATACAGCAAGGAGCCAATTCAAAGTTTTATCATATTTGCATAAAGATTGCATTGAACTATCACCCAAAATCTTTACCCACTCTAAGCCTCAGCTTGTTTACCTGAAAAAAAAACATACAGGAAAAGAACCCAATGCTGCCTGGTCTCCAAGACACCCCAGTGAGCAACCATCCCAGGAAGACAGGGGTGAGAGCTCCCAAATCCATTTGCCTTGAGCACACGCAGTTGGAAGGATTGTTTACATTTTAAGTGCTCATTTTCCCAGCAGGACAATGTGGCTTGGCACCCTCCAGGCTTCCTGCCATGCTTTGAGACCAAATCAAGGCCAATGGGCTGAAAGAAGAGGAAGAAAGGAGTCTGTCGGGGCTCCATGCACACTCTCTGACTTGCCACCATCTCTTGATTGACCACAGTTAGTGGTCAACAACCACAGTTAGTTTCCCAGCTGATTTCCTTGAGCAGCTTAACAGCCTCTGGGTGCTGTAATTCCCACCCCTCCCCATTTCTAAGTGCCTGCTTTCTTCCTCTGCAGATGTTGGGTCTGTTCTGTGCACCTGTCAGGGGGACATGAGCCACCACACTTGGCTCCCTGTGCTTCCTCCACTCTCTTTAGTACCCTTTTCTCTTTTCCTTGATGGAACCAGCTCAAAATTGACAGGTTTCCAATCTAGATCATGATAAAAATCCTTGTGTTTCAAAACAATGCACATTTAGGAATGGGAATCACGTACCCTGCAACTTGTGTGTTTATTTCTGTTTGTGATGGACTTTCATGTACTGCTACCAAAATTAGTAGACATCAGTCAGGCAGAAAGTTATTATCAGAGGGCACTAAACCAACCACAAGTCCAAAAGGAACAAAGAGTTTAGATAATGGATGTCTGAGTGATTTAACTAACACTAAATTCAGCCTGACTGGGTTTCTATCCCCCACTCGCCCTCATACATAAGTGAATGAATCTGGAAAGTTCTGAAAGTGACACAAACATATTAATCTTTGCATTGAGATTCTACCCATAAAAGTCAACTGTATCTTCTCAGCCTGAGTTAAACCAGACATGAGCACAATGCTAGTCAACCTGTGTCATATTCTACATCAAGAGTTTAGACTAAGCTCATGATGGGAGGGAACTGGTAAACCATAAGGAAGTCACCACTTGACAATTTCTAATATGATCACCTCATCTACCTGCCTTAAAAATGCTTTTCTCAGCTCCATTCTGCTTCCTGGCCTCTGATCACATTTACCATATGTAGGAAGTACAATGATAGAAGTTTGAGTATTATTCTGTGTCCAACCCCAGCATGCACCAGGGCAGGTGTTCTTCATGGAGCAATGATGGAGTTTTGTTCATAAAATCACACACACACACACCCAAGAGTGGGTGACAGAATGAAACTGAAAACGTTTGCTCAACAAGGCTGGTAAATATGGCAGAGAAATATTCCTAAGCTCACAAGCAACAAGGAGGGGCTTACCCCCAGCACCAGAATCAAAGACTTCCCTGGCTAAAGTGCCCCTGCCAGAAGCATGTGAGAACATGGTACTGGAGAGAACTTGGCAGAGCCCAAGTTGTGCCTTCTACTGGTTTGGAAAGAATGACTTAGATTCTTTTGGTCTTGGTTTGTCCATCCAGGAAATGAACCTTGTCCTCATTCCTAATTCACAGGATCACTGGGAGGATCTTATGGAATAACACACATGAATGCCACCTATCTCTCTAGGTTATAAGTCAATCCTGCACCTGCCATGATTATCATTTATATTAATGTCCAGCACAGTCACACCTGCTACAGCTTTCTTCAGTGTCCCCATTATATTTATTACTATTACTGGCAGATCATTGGAATGAGGCCTTCAGAGCCATATAGCTTCACTAAGATATTTGCAGTAGGGGTAGAACTGTGTGGACTAAAAGAGCTTCCCTTCTTCCCAGTACTAAGCATAATTCTATGAAACAAGTGTGAGACTGAAGAGGACTTTGATGGGCATTTGTGTCCATATATAATTTTAAATACCAAGCTATTACAAAATAATTCAGTCCTTGTCTATAAAAATTTTATAGACCACTAAACAGGCTCTTCTATACAAATATTTTGAGATTCCTTTTGTTTTGTTTTGTTTTGAGATAGTAACTCATAGTCTAGGCTAGCCTGAACTCACTATGTAGCCCAGGCTACCCCTGCTTCCTCGATTCTGAGCGCATAAGTGTGAGTTACTATGCCAAGTCTTCTAGTCTCTTGCACCACTTTCATACACTTTCTTTAGCATCAGTACACTTCTGAATCCTTGACTCTACCCACATTGGTGCCTCAGTGGCTGACCTCAGCTGACTTCAGCTGGTTTACTAGAGCACTTGGGAGCTTGTATTCCCTCAAAATGGCCTTTACCGGTGACCACTGGTAAAGGACTTTGAAGGCCTAATTTCCTTTCTTCTGTTGATTAGAACAAACCTTAGGTGCAATTTATACCCTTGAGTTTCTCTGTGGGACCAGACTGTGTCTGTGCACTGTGGAATACTGGCCCTATAGTGCACCTGGCCTTTGTTTCTGTCAATCACCATGGTCTCTTTCCAATTCCTTCAAATAAGTGTTCTCATACCAGTTCTGGTCTCAGACTCAACTTGGAGAGGCAGACTTGATATAACTGCTGTGAATAATGATGTCTATACTTTGTGAGTGTGTGCAAGCACTCATGCACACACATATATATCTTTTACGGTGCTCCAATGTGACAATTATAAAATTGCATAGTACATATCACAGGTTTTTAAAATTTTAAAATACTTATCATTACCATCTTTTCATGTCTACAAATATTCTCCAACAACTCATTTCAAATAGCCACCTGGTATCCCCGTGAACGGTTGCACTATAATTTAGCCAATGCCACTCAAAGTCTTTTTGTTGTTTATTGCTATGGTAACATAATGATGCTGGATGGAACATCGTTGTAAGAAAATTTTTGTACAAGTCTGTTTGTTCCTGTTCTGTCTGGTCCTAGGTCAAATGGCGGCCCATCCTGTGGTTATGATTCTTATTTCAAAACATCCTCAAAAACAACATCCTAATCAACCAGCACTGGCTTTGGCCTTCATCTCTGCCCTTCCTCCACTTGTAAGACTAAACAAATGGGGGCTGGGGCATAAACTCTGTGGAAGCCTAGAATGTGGGTGAACCCAGGAGAGGTTTTAGTCTTCAAAATAGCTTCCTGCTGCCACCATTGCATCAGCTGCTGGTGGTCTAACCTACACTTTAGTCTTCAATGCATGGAACGGAATGAACCTTCCTTGCATTTCCTGATTTCAAACTTCCCTGCTAAGGTATAGTAACCATCGCCATGCAGCAATGTCATAAGGCCAGATGTGTGCACCACTGTAGCAGCCTGGTGTATCTAGGAACAATCCAAGACCAAGAGCTTTCTGACCAGGGGGCTGTTGTGATTGAATGAGAAGTGCTCCCTATGGGTTCATGTGTCTCAACACTTGGACTCCACCTGGCACCATTGTTTGGAAGGTTCTGGATCTCTTAGAAGAAGGAATCTCACCAAAGGAAGAGGACCACTGGAGGTAGACTTTGAGGTTTTATAGCTTAAGCCCATCCCCTAGCCACTCTCTGCTTCCTGACTATAGACACCAGATAACCAATGACCTTATACTCCCACCATGTCCCATCATCCCACGATGATGGACAACATTCTGTCTTAAACCACAAGCCAAATAAAGTCTTCCCTCCTCTAAACCTCTTTTTGCCAGGTATTTGGTAATAGCTGTGAGGAAGCTAGTGCACACAGTTTCAACTCCATCCAGTGGGAAAGAGATGTTCTCTCTGGAGACTGCTGGAAAATCAGATAGCTACATATTGTAGCACAAAGTTAGATACCTATTTAAATCATACATAAAAATGAGTCAAATGGATGAAAATGAAGGCTGAAGGTATGGCTGAGTATCAGAGTGGACCCCAAGTATATACTAGGCACTAGGTCCTATCCCAAGCATTTTTTTAAAAATGGTCAAAATGTAAGAGACTAAAGCTATCAACCTCTTATGGTGGGAATCTCTACACTACTGGCTGTGGCAAAGGTGTACATATAACAGCAAAAGCACAGGTAGCAACAGGAAAACACATGGTCTAGTCCTCAGCAAAAGCCACCACCAAAGGTGAAAAGACACCCCAGGATGATAAGCTTAATTAGAGACCATGTATTTAATAAGGGACAAATACATAGACTATGCCAAAGAGCTGCTACCACACAACAGCAGAAATGGAACAGCCCCGCTAAAAATGGGGAAGGGGTCTGAGAAGACATTTCTCAGAATAGCCACAGAAAAACAACAGAGGTAGAAAATGATGTGGAACCCTGTCAGTTATTTGAGAAATGCAAATTAAAATCACATCAGAATGCCTATCATACAAACATGAAAATGTGTGGTGGATACCACAGAAATAACAACATCTGTATGTTGCTGGAGGTGTTGTAAATTGTAGAGCCACTATGAAAAACAGGCAATACTTCCACAAAATTTAAACAGAATTGCTATGTGTTCCATCAAGTCTGTTTGTAAGTATACACTAAATAATAATGATGATGAAATCAGAGGCTCAGGCAGATACTTGTACATCAGTGTTCAGATGATGGTGGCGGTAGTAGCAGTGGTAATGATGATGGTGAATTCGGGGGTTCATGCAGACAATTGTACATCAGTGTTCAGAAGATGACGATGGTTTTGATGGTGATGATGGTGATAATGGTGATGATGATGGTGGTGATGATGGTGATAGTAATAAAGAAGAGGATGATAAAGGTAATAATGATGATTGATGCAGAGGCTCAGGCCAATACTTGCAAATCAATGGTCATAGAAACTTTTTTGTCAACAGCTTAAAGGTAGAAACAATGTAAGCATGTCATTCACAGACTGCTAATTAAACAAAATGTGATGTGATATAAAATGGAATTTCATTCATCTTTTAAAAGGTTGGAGTTCCAATATAGTGATATAGCAGATGATGTTAACTGAAAGACTTCAGACACAAAAGGATAAAGACAGTGTAACTCTACTTATTGGAAGTCCCTAGAGCAGGAGTTAATAGAGACAGGGAGACCTAGAAGTTCCCAGAGGATGGGATAGGAGAATAAAGAAGAGCTATTGTTTAATGGGAATAGATTTTCTATTCAGGAGGACAAAGACAAACTCCAGAAATAGGAAATGTGACAACTATACAGCATTTGAGTATATCTAATGCCACCCACCATACTCAAGATGGCATTTAGCCCAAGCTTGGCATGGTGAAGCCACTTCTCATCCTAGTACTCTGGAGCCTGGGGCACTGGGACCACAAGTCCGTGGCCTGCCTGGGCTACATAGCTAGACCCTATCTCAAAAAAAAATTACAATATTAGTATTAAATTTTGTGTATACTTAACATATTTTTGGAAGTTAAAAATGAATGACTTTTCCCAATGACAAGAAAAAAAAGCCTACAACCTGCTTCATATCTGAGGTTACAGCTGACAGTAGAGAAGATGTTCTTCAAGAGGTAAGAGGACCTTGGGGTAGGGCCCAGTTGCTAGAGCGCTTGCCCAGCTTTCTGGAAGCTAGATGTGAATGATGTGATAACTGTACAACTTTCAAGCCTAGCACACTAGAAACAGGGCAAAGGTGTACATGCTTGTTGCATTACATATTAATGCTACTCAAGTCATTCTGACAGCAGTTGTGGCATGTGTTGCTCACCACCTGACAAAATGCTCTGGATTCTCAAATCACACACACACACACACACACACACACACACACACACTTTTATTTTTATATACCTTAAACAGCTCGGTGGTTGTGCAGCTCTAATCCTACTCCCCTCCAATATTTCTGAATTATTATTCACTAAAACCTATATCCCAACCTGACTACCCCAGACCCAGGCCTCTGATAGCCAACTCTTACATGTTGGCAGTTTCTCTGTCTGTCTGTCTGTCCCCAAGCCTGATCCTTCTGCTTTCCCAGCATGGTGATACCACATACTTCTTATTCTCTGGGTTCCCTTGCCTAGGAAATCTAACATCCCACCTCTGTCTCCCTGCTCAGCCAGTGGCTGCCAGCAACTTTATTTACCAATTAGAGTCAACTGGGGACAGGGACCCATGATGTCTTACATGCAGAGGTGTAAATTCTTACGTAATTTGGGAACCCAATTAACACAATATAGGCAATAAACCAAATCCACAACACATTCCTGCATTCCTGGCACTGGGGAGGTAGAGACAGGAGAGGCAGGTTGTCCTCTGCTACGTGGTGAGTTCGAGATCAGCTTGAGATACATAAGTCTCTAGAATCAATCAGCCAAAGTAAAAATGAAGAAGCAGTATAGCATTGCAGTTCAGATCGCTGAGTTCAAATCCCAGCTCCACTAACTACATAAATCTGGGCTTTTAGACAGGGATATTAAGGCTCTGAGTCTGGATCCTCAGCCTCATATAGAAGCTCAAAAGTCAGGTGTGAGAGTATGTGCCTAGAATATCATCATTGGCATCGAGGACACAGGAGAATGCCTGGGATGTGCTAGCCAACCAAGCCAGTCAAATTAGTGAGTGAGCTCCAGGATCAGCAGGAAAGCCTGTCTCAAAAAGTTGGGTGGACATTGGACATGCACCTCTGGCCTCCAAACCCACACAGAAGTCTAGCAAAGTTCTATAGACAGGTCTGCTGAAATCACCCACAAAGCAGTTAGAGTCACAGCTCCCCTCACGGTGCTTCCTAGACTGAAAGGAGAATCAGCTCTTGCAGAGTCTGGCACATGCTTAAGAATGCATCCTGGCCTGTTGTCATTGCTGATTGCTACTGCCATTATTACTTCACTTAAGACAATTTGATTTTTCTTGATTCCTTTTTTGTTTATTATTATTATTGCTTTTTGTACTGATAAGGAAGAGGTTGGAGGAAATTAGTCACAAGATCGCTCTGACTCTGAAGTGAAAAAACCTGATCCTGTTCTCTTAAAACAATACTTTCTAATCATGAGGTTCGAGGCCATCCTGGTGCTTTCTAGTTTCCATGAAACGTATGTGGGTGCCATCAGCTCAGCCTTCTTCAGACTCAATTAACAACTTCATGTATTTAAAGAGAACAGACAAGGAGGGAGAATGCCATGTTCCTGTCCTCCAGGCTGCACAGTGACTGCACCCAGTCAGTCCTCCAGGGATCTGCCCTAGTACCTCACAAAAGGCTGCTCTTCTGCAAATGTCTGCCCCGGGCTGAGAAATGATGGATTTCTAACCTGTTAGTTCCCAGCAAGGTGCTTTCCTCAGCTTAACTACAGTGTGGCTTTGCTCAAAAGGACCCAAAGGCAGCCCAGCATTTCCCTTCCAGGTGAATTAGCTTCTTCCTGGTCATGCCAAGAGAGTCAAGATCGTTTGCCTGGGGACTTCAACCACAGAGTTCAGTGCAAACACCGATAAACAAAAGCCCTGCATTCTCATCTTATCCTACCACGGACTCTATGCGAGACTATGGGCAAGTAGGGTTCCTGCCGGGGCAAGGTGGGGGACAGACAGACATGAGCTTGTGAAGCACAAAGTATCTACAATTTTAAGAGTTGAATTTTTTTCTTGTCGGGCTAGAATATATGTGTGTGTGTGTGCGCGTGCGTGCGCATGCTGGAGCACGTGTGTGTGCAAGTGTGTAACCAAGCTATCTGTTTATATAACACAAGAGCTGTCTTTTCTGACTTGGAAGAAAGAAAGGAAGGTTCATGTTATCTCAGATCTTTCAACTTCTGGCAGGCAAAATTGATAGTTAGTTTCTTGAAAGAAATGTATGTCATCAGACTAGACTACCAACCAATGGGCAATTGTTGAACTTCCCTGACCCATATTTAATGGCAGGAGGTGCTACTGGAGGAATGATTCTAGTTAGGTAATGAGAAGTTGTTAATGCATTCTGGCACTCTGGGACATTGTTGTTTCATACACTAGCTAGGAGTGTCTGCACCCTGGATCACTTGACATCAAAGCCTTGATATGCAGGACTCCGTAAATCCTAGGCACTGTGTTTCCAGCATGGATTCAATGCTCTCCATGCTGTCGAGGAAGGGCAAGAAGCCAAGAAGCCATTCATTGGGACACCTTGTCTAGGCATTTCTAGCTGGTTGTTGAACATAAGTCCCAGGCTTCCGAGCCCTAAGACGCTGACAGGTACATTTCCCATCTTGTGTTTCTGCTTTCCTGCCTAAGATTTAATCAGGGAGAACTGTAAGGCTTCTTTTAAAAGCACGTTGAAGAAAAACAACAACAACATAGTGACAGCCGTCTTGTTAAGTGGCGAGACAATAACAGGTGGTCAGAAGCCGCTCCTGATAAAAGGCAACGACGCTTCCCTTGTGCCCACAGGGTGACCGAGAACCCCATGAAAGCCTGGCATCACCACCTCCTTCTGTCTCTCTTCTTAACCTTGTGTCAGATTGCCACTTGATTCGGCATAGGCAATAACCACTCAGGGTGTCTGTCCACCCAACCTATCAAGGTTCGAAAGCACAAAGATCAAAATACCAGAGGCATCTTTCTGCTGCTGTTTTGTGACGCCCTGTGCCAGACCCTCCCAAGGTCCCTACGTGTCTCAGTCATCGTCTAAAACTGCGTTTACCTCGGGTTTCAGGGCAGCCAAGTCCAATGGTTCAGACCACCTCCCAAATGAACACAGTTTAAAATTAGACAAGCTAGCTGGGGCAGAGGTCATCATCTACTGAGAAGCACTGATCTCATGCTGTTAGGACTCCTGATCCCTTCCCCCAACCCCTGCTGAAGCAGCAGACAATGATGAGCAGACCACACCTGCCCAGGGCAGCTTCAGTCAATGTGCCTGCCTCTTGCCCCTTACCCAGTCTTTCTCTGTTTAAATGTAAAGCGTGTGTACCTAAGTGCCTAAGTATCCTAAGTCAGGCTTGGCACGGGGGTGGGGGTGGGGTGGGGCACTGGACCTGTCCTGTTCTTCCCAGCATGGTCACATCCCTGGTTAAATCTTCTGTCTGGTTTCCATCGTTGCTCCATCCTGATTGGCCTATGAGGTTGGGTGCTTGAAGTCAGCCTGTTGGTGTTCCCTCGGCTTTTACCTTAAAAGTCAAGTTCCAGGACCACACAAACTCTATTTTCTTCCTCAGTTCTAAAATACATATTTTTTATTTACTCGTGCTTTCTTTCATTTTTAACTATTTTTCACTGAAACTTAACATGTACACACCTTATTACTGATGACTCTGCCTTCTGTGCTCTGTATGCATGATCCATATCCAGAGTAAAATGTGGTTGTCAAGGAGACCTGTCTTTTAATGATCAACAGACACCTTATTGAGGGTTGGATATAAAAATACAAACTTACCAAGTGACTCAAAGCCTGAATTTAAAAGAACAAGTTTGGAGGAGTCCAACTCACCAAATCAAGAGCTCCGCAGAGCTTGGGTGAAAGCTGTGATATGGAAGATTGAAGCTTCGGGGTGTGGCTAGCTAATCGGCTCTTCTGGCCGCCATCTTGCACGAATTGCTGGAGTCCTCTGCACGCAGCACTCATTCTCGTTCATAGTCAGCACCATAGCAGCAGAATTAATGGGTTGAACATTTCCCCCTTAATAACTGCTGCAGATATAAATGTCTCGGCCATTTGTCTTTCTGTGAGGGTTTAAAAAAATAATAAAAAATACTACTAGATCAGCCTTGCATTCTTGAATTTTGTTAACATTATCATTTAAATTGCATCTCCGGTGTTACTAGATTAAGGAAGAGGGACTGTTTGAATAGGCTGCACTTTGCTTTTTCATTCAGGAGACTGTTTAGAGTCTCAAATCAATTCCAACTGACTTTCTGAAAATGTGTTGAGGGGAAAATACACTGTGATAAATAACAATTGTAATGAAAACACAGAGAGGAGAGGAGCCGCTTGCTGGCTTCTGCAGAGAGACCTCCAGTTCGGTTCAGGCGATGGACCTGTCACCTGTGAGCCTTTATCTTCCTCTCACCATGAACAATTTAACCCTCGCACCCCTGGTGAACATTTGCAAAGTGGGCAAGGGAGAAAGCTGTGTCTTAAAGGTTTCCTGTGTTATGGGTAAAATGCCTGCATGTTCAGCTACTTGTCTCAGACTCTGCCCTCCACCTCTGGGGGCCTACTCTGAGTGATGATGCATTTGGAATCCAGCTGCGTGATTTTTAGCAAATTACTTAATGTCTCTGTTTCCTTATCTGTAAAATGCAAGGAATAATGGGATTTGGTCTTTGGGGGAGACAGGAGGTGGGGCAGCCAAGAGCAGTATTTTTTCAAACTTTTATGATCATAATTCATAGTAAAATGTACACTATATATCCAAACCCATCACACACATACACAGGGACAGACATAAATGCATATGTAGGCATATCTGACTGCATATACATGCACACATCAGAAGTCAAAATTTCACAAAACACTCATTATCCATGTTAAATGTGATATACTGAGATGGTTTTAATCCTACCTTGGTTTAATTTGTCTTTAAAATTGATTTGCTTTACATAGCAGCCCTATTGGGCTCAGTGCATGGATGAGAGATGCTGCTAAGAAGCTAGTACCCCCTCCTGTCCTTGAGGTCAACCCTCCATCCATCATTGAAGAGCCATGGTCGCTGCAACCTAACCCCAACCATGGTATCTCCAAAACAACAACAAAGTCACGTCTGATGAGAAGATGCTTTTAAAAAGTGATCTCCCAAAATTGAAAGGGAAGATGGCAAAGCACACGTGGCAGAGAAGGGAGAGAAGAGAGACCTTTCAGCAAAGGTTACGGGAGCCATATGGGAGAGTTTGACCGTAGCTGACAAAAGCAGGCCATTACTGAATAGGGCTGGCCCTCAGAATAGCTGCCTCTGCCATAGCCCATGCAGCTCGCCCTACTAGGAGGAGAAGAGCTCAGGGTCAAGGCACTACCCACAGGTTGAAAGCACAATGGTTATGCCAGATTCAAGCACAGGGAGGGGTACAGCAGCCTGGAACTCTCTTGGATTCTGCTCCCAGGTCTGAGACCATTCTCAGATATGGTCCACTATTTAACGTTCTTCACAAACCAGAAACCTTGAACCAGACCAATGCCTCCTTGCAATGAGTATTTGCACATAGAGCTGTTTGTGGAAAACAAAACAGACAAATAGATATTATGTGACACATTGCTGTTAGCAATGCCACTTCAATGAACAAATACGCGGTGGCCAGGTGAGAAAAATGGAGGAATGGAGCAACACATGCGCAGTGGAGAGAGGCAGAACTAGGGGTGACAGGTGTCTGAGAAGGCTGCAGTAGACAGGGGAGCATGTCATTTCCAAGCAAGGCTGGCAGGGTGGTGTGCAGCATCCTGAAACTCCCGCCCGCTCTTCCTGGGACTCGATATTCAGCTGCAAACTTAACCCAGCTCCGAACAACAAGATGTCTGAGATAACTGGACTGGTACTCCTCAAAAGACCTCGGGGTCAGTGCTGCCCCCTAGTGATCATGGTGCTTGCTGCTGCCTCAGGCTGAACTGATGCCTGAGGTGGATATCTTTTTTTTTTCCTGTGGTTCACATAATTTAAATAAATTTATTTAAATTTATTAAAGTTAAATAAACTTTATTTAACTATAAAGAAGCATGAAATTATATCATTTGCAAGTAGATAGAACTGGATATCATATTAGGTGAAACAAGGCAGAGGTTTGGTTTGGTTTGGTTTGGGTTGGGTTGGGTTGGGTGTTTTTGCACTCAAGGCTCTTTATTGGTGTTTTAGAAAGAAGGGCCTCCACCCTCCGGGGTAAAGGCTGGACAGGCAAAAACAGTACTCCGAGGCTCAATACCAATATATTTTCTTGAATCTTTGAGTCTCCTGGATCCCCATGACCTCCATCACTTCTTCTTCTAATGTCTTTAGCCAGGGCATGTGAGTTCTTTCCACAGCATCTTCCACTGATGTGTCCTTGGGGTCATCAGTCCATGTTTCAGGGACAATGTCATCTGCTCTAGGAAATTCATGTTTGGGGATAATTCTTCCAGATCTTGTAGAGACTCTAACACATTCTCCGACTTCAGTAAATCTCCACTGGATCTCAGTGGGTTTCCTGTCCACAGGATCCACTAGCTTAACCTGGTGATGGAGCAAGGGGGCTTCAATCAGGATCAAAGTCCCTCCGTGATCCTTGGTTCTGCCAATGTAATGGTAATGCATGTTCAATCCCTCCAGGAAAACCCCGTATCGCTGCCAAATGACTTGGACTACTTTGCCCTGCTTCCCAATATCCTTACCTTCTAAGATTTCCACCATGTCTCCACAGAATAGGTGCCAGTCTTCATCAGAGATGGGCTCTACCATTACTGGCCACTGCCTGCTCCATGAAGGATTCTTTCTTTTGTCTGATATGGACAGTTCATTCCATAGCGGTAGTAGGGGGAGAGAATGGCTTTGGATGCCAAGGCCAGCAGGGCTGAAAGCCGCATAGGTAGATGCATGAAATCTCACCCAGGAAAGACACAAATTTTCTTTGCCAGCCAGATCTGTGGATCACTCCAACCTCCTAGTAAAGAGAAACCCAAGCCCCAGTTTAAGACTAGGAAAAGAAGTCCCTTCGTTCCCTGTCGCTGAGTAGCCTTAAGGCAGAGGTTTTAAAAAAGAATAACCACCTAGTTATTCTTTTTTTTTTTTTTACATTTTCTAAAAACTATGTTTTTAATTAGATATTTTCTTTGTTTACATTTCAAATGATAACTCCTCTCCTGGTTACCCCTATGAAAAAATATAAAACAAACAAACAAACAAACAAAAAACAAACCCTGTTTCCTCTGCCCTCCCCCTGCTCACCAACCCACCCTCTCCCACTTCTTGGCCCTGGCATTCCCCTCCACTGGGGCATAAACCGTCACAGAGCCAAGGTCCTCTCCTCTCCTCCCAATGATGACCGACTAGGCCATCCTCTGCTATACATATGCTGCCAGAGCAATTAGTCCCACCATGTGTGCTCTTTGATTGATGGTTCAGTCCCTGGGAACTCTGAGGGTACTAGTTAGTTCATATTGTTTTTCATCCTAAGGAGCTGCACACCCTTCAGCTCCTTGGGTCCTTTCTCTAGCTCCTTCATTGGGGACCCTGCACTCAGTCCAATGTATGGTTGTGAATCTCTACTTCTGTATTAGTCAGGCACTGTCAGAGCCTCTCAGGAGACAGCTATATCAGGCTCCTGTCAGCCAGCAATTGCTGGCATCCACAATAGTGTCTGGGTTTGATGACTGAATATGGAAAAAATTCCCAGGTGTAACAGTCTCTGTATTGTCCTTCCTTCAGTCTCTACTCCATAGTTTGTCTCTGCAACTCCTTAGATAGGTGTTTTGTTCTCCCCTTCTAAGAAGGAACGAAGCATCCACACTTTGGTCTTCCTTCTTCTTGAGTTTCTTGTGGTTTGCGGATTGTATTTTGGGTATTCTGAGCTTCTGGGCTAATATCCACTTATCAGAGAGTGCATGTCATGTGTGTTCTTTTATGATTGGGTTACTTCACTCAGGATGCTATTCTCCAGATCCATCCATTCCCCTAAGAATTTCATAAATTCATTGTTTTTAATAGCTGAGTAGTACTCCATTGTGTATATGTACCACATTTTCTGTATCCATTTCTCTGTTAAGGGACATCTGGGTTGTTTCCAGTTTCTGGCTATTATAAGTAAGGCTGCTATGAACATAGTGGAGTATGCGTCCTTATTACATGTTAGAGTATCTTCTGGGTATATGCCCAGGAGTGGCATAGCAGGGTCCTTTGGTAGAACTATGTCTAATTTCCTGAGGAACCACCAAACTGATTTCCAGAGTGGTTGTACCAGCTTGCTAAGGTGGATATCTTGTTCATGGTCTGTGCTGCACTGCTGTAGGCCTTGTCGATGCTGAAGGTCAGATGGGTGCCTGTGTAATCCATATTAATGTCCATGGTTCATGTTGCCACTAGAAGCCATGCTGATGTGTGTGGCCTGTGCTGCTGCCACCTGAGGCCATGTTGGTGTCCATGGTCAGCTGCAGCTGGGGAACATGTTGATATCAATGGTCCATGTTATCACCAAAGGCTATGTAGATGTCTGTGGTCTGTGCTGCCACCTGAAGCCAAGCTGATGTCCATGGACAGTGTGGATGTCAAGGACCATGATGATGTCATGGTCAGTCCTGCTGGGCTGGCGACATGTGGATGTCAGTGATTTGTGCTCCCACAGGAGGACAAGATGGTGTAAGTGATCCATGTTACCACCAAAGGCCATATGTATGTGCATGGTTTGTGCTGCTGCCAGTGGCCATGTGGATGTCTGTGGTCTCTGCTCTCTCAGGAGGCCATGTTGGTGTTTGTGGATGTTTGTTTACTGTAAGACTCTGACAAGCCTTAACTTACCAGAGACTCCCTGAGTAAGCAACTCGGAGTTGGGGACTGATGCAAAAGCAAGAATAATTTTATTGTTCTGGCATCCTGGGGTTGCCCTACACACAAAGGAGAGAAAATGACCCCACACGGCCCATTTGGCGAGTTTTTATACAGTTTTCAGAGCAGCAGCCATTAGGCACAATGTGATTGGCAGAACAATGTGACATTTAAACTGATTGGTCTTTGGGGAATAAGGTGGCAAGGACTTCTCTTGTCTGCAGATGGCTGATGGTTGGTCTCCCCCAACCCCCATAGTCTGAGGAATGTAATTAGCCTTTCTCTTCCTGAGGGGAGGGGTGCCTAAGTGTTCTATGACCTTTATCTTCTAGGAGGGAAGGGGACTGGTGGAATTTTCCAAAATTCCTGACCTGACCTCTTCATTACCACTAAAGGCCATGTAAATGTCCATGGTCTATGCTGCTTCCTGAAGTCATGTTAGTCTCCTTGACCCATGTTGCTGCATGAGGCCACGTCTATATCTGTGGCCTGTGCTTCCCCCAAGGGCCATGATAATATTTGTGGTCTATGCTGCTTCCAGAGACCACACTGAGGGTCTGTGGTCTGTGCTATGGCAGAGTCCACATGGAAGTCTGTTATCAGTGATGTTATCAGTGATGATAAAGGGCAAGGAAGCTTCTCCCTGAGCATATTCAGTGGTGTTGATGACTGCAGACTCACAGCTGAGAACGAGTGATGGCAAAGGTTTCTGTGACAACCATTCTCCTTGACCCCTGCACCCCACAAAAGAAACAGTCTAGATAGGAAGCCATTAAAAAGAATTCTTAAAAATTATGATAAGGGTCCAGAAGTGTAGCTCTTCACAGTTGATGGCTTCTGGAGGAGGTAGGAGTGGGGAAAGGCTTTGTTTTCTTTAAGGGGCTGTCCACTGGGAGTTTGACCATGCTCCAATGAGTATATGGGCAACACAAATCAGGCTTGGCATTTTTTCTTTTTCTTTTCTTCTTCTTTTTTTGGGGGTAGGTCACAAGGATAGGGGAAGTGACTATGATTGGGGTGCATTATGTGAAACTCCCAAATAATAAAAATACTATGTTGAAAAATTGCTAGAAACAACAACAAAATTGATTTTCTTTGCAACCCTCACTGATTCAATGATGGATCACAGAACAGGTATTGGTTGGCCTTGGATGCCTCTTTTTGTAAATACAGTATTATTGAAACACATTTATACCTAGTGTCTTAGTTAGGGTTTTACTGTTGTGAACAGATACCATAAACCAAGGCAACTCTTATAAGGATGACATTTAGTTGGGGCTGGCTTACTCATTCAGAGGTTGAGTTCATTATCATCAAGGCAGGAATATGGCAGCATCCAGGCAGGCATGGTGCATGAGGAGCTGAGAGTTCTGCATCTTTATCTGAAGGCTGCTAGCAAAATACTGGCTTCCAGGCAGCTAGAATGAAGGTCTTAAAGCCCACACCAACAGTGCCATGCCTACTGCAAATATAAGAACTGAGTAAACAGGGACATCTCAGAAAAACACCAAGAGGACAGGAATTTCCATTAAGCTTAAAGTCAGGGAGCTTCAAAAGAATTTATTGAATAACATCCGTCCCCAGGAGATGCCCCAACTGCAGGGAGTAACACCCGGTTCCAGGAAATGTCTCACCCACAGTGGGGGGCAGATCTCTCACCACCCCTTCTGCACCAAAGGTATCTCTTCAGTCGGTGCACAAAGAACAATGGGCTCCACCAATGAGAGGTAACTAACTCATGCTGTAAACTAAAACCTATATTCTGAAAGAGTATAAAGAGTGTGTGCTTTTGTTCTTCGGGGCCGCCTCTGCCTTGATTGCGGGATTACCCCGGTATGCTGGATCATTAAACCTCTTGTTTATTGTATCAGTCTTCGTCTCTGGGTTTCTGTGAGTGGCACATCCTGGACATAAGACTCGGCTCTCCGAATCTTACATTTGGTGCATGGGCTGGAAACCATCCTCCTCGCAGGACCAGTGACTAGAGATCGGAGGATCGCTTGAGCAGGTACCGTGGTTGTTTTCGTTTGTTTGTTTAAACGTCTGTCTGACTTTTTGAATCTGTGACTCTTTGAATCTACGCAGCAGCAAGGAAGTTGCGGGTAGACATGCCTTAACGTAGCGGACCACGAAAGTCTGGGAGGATGCTTCAGACTCTGTCTGGGAAGTAGGATCCGAGAGGGTTCGACTTCATCTGGGGGTGGCAGCAAGGAGGCCGCTACTGAGTTCTTTTGTTTCCTGTTTGTGGTGCTCGTGACAGGGACACCTTGGTCTATCAATTTCTGTCTTTTTGTTTGCGTGTGGACTTGGACTGACGATTTTTTTTTTTTTTTTGGCAGCATGGGGCAAACTGTGTCTACCCCCCTTAATGTTTAAGAATCTGACTCTTAAACATTGGGCAGAAGTTAGGTCTAGTGCCCACAATATCTCAGTAGTAGTGAAAAAGCATAAATGGAATACTCTTTGTGCCTTGGAGTGGTCTTCCTTTGAGGTCGGGTGGCCAGCCGATGGCTCTTTCTCTCAGACCCCTATTCAATTAGTCAAACAGCATGTCTTTGGGGTGGGCTCTGGGAATCACCCAGACCAGATCCCATATATCCTGGTCTGGGAAGATTTGGTGTCTAAATCTCCCCACTGGGTTCGTTCGTGGGTGTCTGTCCTCATTGTACAGGACAAACCAAGAAGAATGTCCTCTAGGACACCAGGACACCAGGGCCAACCTCCTCCTCTTGGACCCCCCCCATCCTCCCTACCTTCCCACTCCCCAGCCTCATGAAGGTCCAGCCACAGGACCCCAGGCACCGTCAGCTGCAGGTCCTTCAGCCCCGCCAGAGGAGGAGAGAGGTGCAGAACTGGAGGGACCTGCTCATGGGAACCACAGCATGAGAAGAACAGTCCCTGACCAGACCAGCATTTTGCCCCTCCAGGCCTACGCCCACCCCCCTGATGATCAGGGCCACCAGCCCCTGCAGTACTGACCATTCTCAGCAGCTGATTTGTACAACTGGAAGACCCACAACCCATCCTTCTCTGAGAACCCTCAGATCCTGTCTAACCTCATTGAATCTCTCCTCTTTTCCCATCAGCCCACCTGGGATGATTGTTAGCAAAGGTTACAGGTTCTGTTCACCACCGAGGAGAAAGAGTGTATCCTCCTCGAGGCCAGGAAGAATGTCCCTGGGGCAGACAGGCAACTCTCCCTTCTACCAGTAGATATTGATGCGGGTTTTCCGCTGACCAGACCAGACTGGGACTTCAACACGCCTGAAGGTAGAGAGCACTTGAAAGTTTTTTGCCAGTTCTGTTGGTAGGTCTTGGGGGGCAGGGGGCACAGTAAGATGCCCCGCTAATTTGACTAAGGTAAGAGAGGTGGTCCAGGGGCCAAATGAGTCTCCCCCAACTTTTTTCTTAGAGAGGCTCATGGAGGCTTTCCACCAGTTCACTCCTTATGATCCCAGCAGTGAAGAACAAAGGGCTACTGCCACAGTTGCTTTTATCGACCAGTCAAGCCAAGAAAGACATCAGGAAGAAGTTGCAGAAACTAGATCGGTTGCAAGATAAGTCTTTGAGAGAGTTAGTGCAGGTGGCTGAGAAAGTATTTCACAACCAGGAGATGGCAGAAGAAAAAGATGGGAAACAGAAAGAGTGGGAAGCTAGAGAATTAAGAAGAGAAAAGAGACAGGAAAGGAATCTTCATAGAATCTTGGCCACAGTAGTTAGAGAGACTAGGGAACTTAGTAAGAAGATAGTACCTGGCAACCGAAGAGAACCCCTGGCCAAGGATCAATGTGCTTACTGTAAAGAAGAGGGGCATTGGGTGAGAGATTGCCCCAAAAAGAAGAAAAGAAAAGGGGCCCTATGTTTCACACAGAAAGCTGGCAGGGCCTAAAGTGCTGGCCATTCAAGAGGACAGTGACAGTGAATAGAGGGGACAGGGTTCGGATCTCCTCCCCAAACCCAGGGTAACCCTTACTGTGCAGGGGAAGCCCACTCAGTTTCTGGTGGGTACAGGTCCTCTTACAGTCAGATGGGCCGATTTCCAAAACAAAGTCCTGGGTCCAAGGGGCCACAGGCAACAAACAATACTCATGGACTACCTGAAGAACAGTGGACCTAGGTATGGGCTGGGTATCCCACTCGTTCATTGTCATCCCAGAATGCCCTTGCCCCTTGTTAGGTAGAAACCTTCTCACTAAGATGGGAGCACAAATCCATTTACTCCCAGAAGGACCACAGGTCAGGGGCCGACAGGCTGAACCCATCCAGGTGCTGACTATGAAACTAGAAGATGAGTACCAACTCTTTGAGAATAAGGATTGCAGGCCTGAAGATGTAGATTGCAGAAACAGAACTGACCCTGTAAACAAAACCGAGGGGACTGGCCAGGAGTCTACTGGGAAATAGATTTCACGGAGATAAAACTAGAAAAGTATGGCTACAAATATCTTCTAATTTTCATAGATACCTTGTCAAGATGGGTAGAAGCTTTCTCTACCAAACAAGAGACGGCAACGGTAGTGGTCAAGAAGATACTAGAAGAAATTTTCCCTGATTTGGAGTGCCCAAGGTAATTGAATCTGATAATGGCCCTGCCTTTGTTGCTAAAGTAAGTTAGGGAGTGGCCAAGTATTTAGAGGTCGATTGGAAACTTCATTGCATTTGCAGACCTCAGAGCTCAAGACAGGTAGAGAAGGCTAACAGAACTCTGAAAGAGGCCTTGACAAAATTGACCATAGAGACTGGTTCAAACTGGGTGGTGCTCCTTCCTCTGGCTCTGTTCAGTGTCAGAAATACCCCTTCCTGCTTCAGTTTAACTCCCTTTGAGATCCTGTATGGAACCCCAGTGCCCCTAACTCTACTAGCGGATGTTATTGAGCCAGCCTGTCATAGTAATAATGATTTGTATGCTAGATTAAAAAGGCTGCAGGTGGTACAGAAAGAAGTTTGGTTGCAGCTGGCAGCCGCCTATGAGCCAGGGACCTCTGAGACATTAAAATCAGATTCAGGTTGGAGATGCAGTCTACATACGACAACACTGAGCCCAGATGCTTGCGCCTCTCTAGAAAGGACAATACCTAGTGCTGCTGACCACCCTGACAGCCATCAAGGTAGATGGAATAGCTACCTGGATCCACGCATCCCATGTGAAGGCAGCCATTCCAGCAGAAGAAAAGGACAAAGCTCAAGACTGGATGGTTCAGATCACTGAGAACCCTTTAAAATTAAAAGTCACCAGGAGAACCGAAGATAAGACTCCTCCTCCTGACAATGGTACTGTACCTTAGTTCCTTTCCCTTGGGCCCACCCAGTGCCAGCCCTCACCAGCCTTGTAACTTAACCTGGGTGGTGATAAATGAAGCAGGAGACATAGTATAGAGCATGTCCAGGGTTACTATGCCCAACCAGTGGTGGCCGGACTTGTTCCCTGACATCTGCAAACTGGCTGTTGGGGCTATGGGCTAATACCTAGAGGGGCACCCAGATCTCTAGAAGGTTCCCTGGACCTGTATGTCAGATAAATGGATACATTGGAGATATAAATGAAGAGGTTGCTGTAATGGCCACTGGAGGAGTATGCTTGGAATCAAGAATTCTATGTTTGCCCTGGGTACCATCGGGATAGGGCCCTCAATCCTAAATGCGGGGGTAAGCTTGATTTCTATTTCAAAAGTTGGGGGTGTAAGACTTCAGGACAGGCATCTTGGAATCCTACTTCAAGTTAGGACTATATCAAAGTAGCCGCCAATTATCCTCTCCTAGGCTGGGGCCAGGAACCCTCAGTGGAAGAGTGCAAATGGAATTGGTGTCACCCACTCGGGTTACTTTCACTGAGAAGGGAAAAGGGGCTACAAATTGGATGAAACGATATGTGTGGGGACTCAGATTCTATCTCAACCATTACAATGAAGGGTTAATATTCAGCTATTAAATTATGGGAAGAGGCTCTTTACATCTTCCTGGGCCCCAACTGAGTTCTAAATCCTGTCAGATCCCAACCTAAACTCTAGAAGCCCTCTGCTACTCCTGGGCCATCAAAAATGGTCACACCCACAGTGGCCATGCCTCTTACGGTGTTCACCATTGAGCCTCTAAAAGAAGGCTTCCACTTATCTAATTTAGTTGAAGAGGCTTTTAAAGTTCTTAATGCTACCAACTCCAAGGCTACAGAATCATGTTGGCTATGTTATGATGTGGCTCCCCCCTATTATGAAAGCATAGCATTTGTAGGAGCTGTCAATCAGACAAGAGATACCAATCAGTGTAGGTGGCAACAGCAGCAAACTATCAGGCTTACTTTGTCTGCAGTCACTGGACAGGGATTATGAATAGGAAAGATTCCCCACTCACAGAAGACCCTCTGTAATCTAACCTTGCCTATCCCTCTTGGTGGGGGATACCTCTTACCACCTACTGAGGGGTGGTAGGCTTGTTCCTCTGGACGCACCCCTTGTGTTAATCTGCAAGTCCTGATCGATACCCAGGATTTCTGTGTTCTGGTACAGTTAGTCCTTAGACTTATTTACCATCCTTATGAGGAGCTTTTGTCTCATTGGGGTGGAGGGCTGCTGAGGGCCAAGAGAGAGCACATTGGCATCACACTCTCCATCTTGTTAGACTAGGGCTAGGGGCAGCAGGTGCTACCACAGAAAAAGCCTCTGCTTTGGCCATACATAATCAAAACTTTAAAGGTGTACAGGATGCCATAGATGCAAATATCCAAGAACTAGAAAATTCCATCTCAAATCTTTATGAGTCTTTAACCTCCCTGTCGGAGGTGGTACTCCAGAATAGGAGAGAGCTGGATCTTCTGTTTCTCCAGCAAGGGGGCCTTTGTGCAACCCTTAGAGGAGAATGCTGCTTTTACATAGACCACTCAGGAGTAATAAAAGACTCTATGGCAAGGGTTAGAAAGGATGAAAAAGAGAGAAAGAGAACAGCACCAGGGGTGGTTTAAAACATGGTTCAACTCTTCCCCCTGGCTCACTACTTTAATTTCAGCCATTAAGGGCCATTGTTGATTTTATTACTTTTGCTGACTTTTGGACCTTACATTTTTAAATCGCTTGCTTACTTTCATTAGAGTGTGTTAGTACAGTACAGATTATGATGTTAAGGCAACAATATCAGGAAGTGAACCAAGATGAGATACAGTAGTATAATGCATAATCTCAGGATTGAGATTTTCCAAGAAAAAGGGGGGGGGGAATATAAGAATTAAGTAAACAGGGACATCTCAGAAAAACACCGGGAGGCCAGGAATTTCCATTAAGCTTAAAGTCAGGGAGCTTCAAAAGAATTTATTGAATAACATCCATCCCCAGGAGATGCCCCAACTGCAGGGAGTAACACCCAGTTCCAGGAAACATCCCACCAGCAGTTGGGGGGGAGGTAGATCTCTCACCACCCCTTCTGTGTGCCAAAGGTATCTCCTCACCTGGGGCACAAAGGACAATGGACACAAAGAACAATGGACTCCACCAATGAGAGATAACCAACTCATGCTGTAAACTAAAACCTATATTCTGAAAGAGTATAAAGAGTGTGTGCTTTTGTTCTTCAGGGTCGCCTTTGCCCTGATTACAAAATGACCCCAGTATGCTAGATCATTAAACCTCTTGCTTATTGTATCGATTTTTGTCTCTGTGTCTCTGTGAGTGGGACATCCTGGACATAAGACTCGGGTTGCTTATTGTATTGATCTTTGTCTCTGTGTCTCTGTGTGTGGGACATCCTGAACATAAGACTCGGCTCTCCGAATCTTCCACAAAAAGGCCACACCTTCTAATAGTGACACTCCCTAGGCTGAGCATATACAAACCATAATACCTAGTTACTCACATATGACTACTTTCTTAATTCAATGGCAAAGTTGGACAACTAAAATAGATACTCCTTCATCCCCAAAGCTAAACAAACAAGCGAGTTTTTTTTTTCTATGTGGCCCTGTAGAAAATAGTTTGCCAACCCTTTATTTGCCTTATTTGGATAGTTCATGGAAGGAGCTTTCTCACCAAATAAATACAACAAACACATTTATCTCAACATATAAGTGGACAGTGAGGGATTCAGATAACAAAAAACATTTACTCTCTTTCCCCCTCAGGCTTGAGATCCTTATATTGGCCCAGTAGTTCCCCCAAATTGGCATTGTCAGCCTCCTCCTTGCCAGATGAGCCAGCAGACAGTGAGGTGAGACCACAGTTAAGCTTTTAAACCCTTCAGATCACTTGTACTGAAGGTGCCCTGCTCTCTTTCCTGTACTCATTAGAGACTAAATCTCTGATAAGCAAAGTAAATTAGATGCGGTGACATTTTGCTAATTGAGTCCTCTCCTCCGCTTGGCTGGGCTGGACTGGTAATTACTAGCTAATCTCACCAATATGGCAGCTGACTGGCAGACAGTGGCTCATGGAGAGAAGGGTAAGGGACCCAGCTTGCCCGAGAAGGCCCACACTGGTCAAAGTGGGTGCCAACTCTTCTGGTCTCACTTGAAACTAGCAGAGGCAATATGGCTTAGGAGGGACAAAACTCAAGAGTCAGAAAAGGGGAAGCAGAAGGAACTATCACCTTAGAAAAAGGGCAAAGCTGAGACATGACACCATGCATTATTAAATCCCCATTCTCTGCTTCCTCCCACCTCCATCAAATTCCATTTCAGTGAAGCACAAGGGCTTAAAGAGAGATAAAAGACTTTAAAATATAAATTAAGTCCTATTTACTTCACTACCCTGAGCCAAGCACACAGGGTTCTGGCTGCATGTGTTGCCCACACGCCTGAATGACTTGCTTTCAGCTGGATGAATGTCTTTGATTTGCTGACATCTGGCAAAGGGGGTCTTGAAGCCAATCATATCAAGCCCCTACTCAGAAGCCATTAAGTTCTGTTTGAAAATCTCTGCCCTCACTTCTTTTCAGAATTGCCTCTATAGATATTTGTTAATCTTCCAAAGAGCCCTAAATGTGTATGTAGCAAATCAGAGAGGTGGAGCAATGGCCGGCTTCTGTCTGCCTGCCTCCCACCCCCACTTTGCCTTCTAGGGAGTCTCTAGGCATTGATTTCATGATAGGATCTAGTTGTAAGAGTTTCAGTTGTGAATAAAAATGAGTCCATCAAATTGGCAGAATGAAACTGATAGTAGCCAGTCCTGGCAAGAATGTGGAAAGACTGACAGTCTCAATGGCTATTTCTAGGAATGGAGACTGGGAGAACATTTCATCTGGGTGTCCTGAAGAATAGATAAGTGTTAGCAATGAACATCCTGAGCAAAAAGTATACACGTCTTTGAGGCACAGTACCTATGTACCTAGAATACCTAGGAACAATGGGAGAGGTGTGGGTTTGAGTCCAGAGATGACCCATTAAGGTTTCATGGCTATTGTGTATGGCAACAAAGAATTGGACCAGGATACATCTTTTAATACCCTACAACTTATCAATTTTAATAATTGAAAATCAGCATAAATGGGGCCACAGTAGGGAGAAAGAATTTCTCAATACTGTGAACACTAGCATGAGACTTGAATTCCAGTGCCACTCTTTCAAAAAAGGAGGCCAAATTAGGAGAATCAATTCAGAGAAAATTTTAACAGTCTCTTCACATTCTAGGAAGAGCTACATTCCTAAAAATCAGTCATCTCAGATGAGAGAAATCCCTGAGAGACAGTTCAGAAGACACTGGTGAAGTCAGAAGAAATGACTGTCCAGGAAATGAAGACAGATCCAGTTAGGAAAAAAAGGCCCAAGGCTTCTCGTAGGGGCCAAGGGGAAGGGGATTGAGGAAACCATTATGCCCACCCAAGAAGAGCCTTTCACGCCAAGGATGAGAGCGGCATGTAACCCAGACCCTGGTGATCCGGACACATCACACGACTAAGTTGTAGAACACTCTCTTCTGTGTGGGCTGTCTGAGGCAAGTTATCAAGACCGTAGTGCAGGTGCACACTCAGGGCATGCAGTCCTTGCTCATGTGGAGGCATCCCTGGAGGATCTATGTACCATGGTGCCAGACTTCTCTATCATTACCATTCAGGCAGCCAGAGTCTCTCCTACAAGGGCTTTCCTACCCATGTCTCTGAATGTTCCTAGGACCTTGAATGAAGCAGAATCTCAGAATTCGTCTTTGGAGGGAGGCAGGTTCAACTTTGCCATACTTAGGAGACAACACTATAAATGGATGAGACAAGTCATGTGACCAACCATGTGACCTTGGCCAGCAGAGGAAACATTTGAGGGAGAACAAAGGCCCAGTGCCTCCATCTTCCAGAGGACCTTAGTCATGAGTAACCACACTGTGCCAACACATCACCAAATGTGATGGACAAAAAGAAGAACTTATAGTGAGAACAGAACCACAAACACTATGTTTATTGAGGACTAAGATTAGCACATGGGCTCTGAGGTAGGCATTTATTGTCTTTGAGAGTTGTGTATTTCTTTATAATTAAAAACATTAGGGTAGAAGAGTTATATCTTTGCTTATTTTCAAATGCAATAAAACAAACCCTCTTTTTCTTCTTTGTTTCATTCTAAAAAGGCTGTAGTTCTTCATTTCTGTGTTCCCAGTCTGTAGAGTGTTAGTTTCCACAAATCTTTAATTACATTCTCTATTGAGAAATCTTTCTTTCTTTAAAACTGTGTTGAAACTTCAATTATATTGTTTATTTTTATTTCTCCAATAGAAGAATCACATCAAGGTATATTAAATGTTTATGCACATTTATTTTTCTTCAGTGGATCATACTATTTGTTTTTAAACTTCTTTCTTTTATATACTCCAATTGTTCCCATTTTGCTACAATGTATTCAATCTCATAGATATTGTTATTTTTACATTATATATATACATGTATATATTACATTGCACACTGATACAACTCTATCCTATAACATATAAATTTACTTTCTTTTTACATATTAAAAATAATAAAATTTTGGTCTTCTGGGACCAGGCTTCTCTGTGTGAAGTCCTAGCTGTCCTGGAACTGGCTATGTAGACCAGGCTGGCCTTGAACTCAGAGATATGCCTGCCTTTGCCTACTGAGTTCTGGCATTAAAGGCATGTGCTACCACCATCTGGCCCTGAGATACTATTTTTAAAAGAGAGTGAATTATTTGAAACTCTTGTATATGACTCTTAAAAAGTATAAATTTGTATAATTGTTGACTGCTAAGAAAGACAGGTACCTTTTGGGGGAAGTGTCCCACAGAGACATACCTTCAAAGTTGTTCTTCCTTTTTGTTTTGGCTGAAATTCTTTGGAGAAACAAAGAAGGAAGCATTTAAAGTCATTGGTTCACTCTGACTCATAGGTGACCTAGAGCAAAACTTGATACATTATAATATTTAGCAGAAAGTATCCAGTAATATTCCTATCTTCCATCTTTCCTTTTTGAACATGTGCTCTTATGATCTTGAACTGGGCATACCCAGAAGTATATCTTCATCATTCCTTTCTTAACTATGACCTCAAGCTAATCATACTCACAATGTGCCTGAGGCAGCATGTGTTTTCCTTTAGTAATATGTACAGGCTCTTGCATTAGTTACTTTTCTGTTGCTGTGATAAAATGCCATGATCAAAAGCAACTTAAGAAATGAAGAGTTTATTTTAGCTTTCAGTTCAGACAGACAGTCCATAGTGGAGTGAAAGTCGTGGCAGCAGGATCAGGCAGCAGATACTGTATTCCATCTCCATATAGGAAGCAGAGAGAATAGCAATTAGGGTGGAATTCTAAGCCCCCAAAGCTCATTCCCATTGTCATACTTCCTCCAAAGAAGCTCCACCTCCTAAAGGTTCCATAGCTTCCTCAAAACAGTGCCATCACCTGGGGACCAAGTGTTCAAATCTATGAGCCTATTGGGAACATTTCTCATTCAAACCACCACATTCTACTCTCTGGGTCCATAGACTCAGGACTATTTACATTAAATGAAAAATATATTTAGTTCAACTTTAAAAGTTCCCATAGTCTTTCACAGTCTCAACACTTAAAATGTCAGCATACATCTGCCTCTTGGGATGTTTGCATCCACTCTCTGTGTCTTAAGGCACTCTCTTAACTGTGATCCCTGTAAAATAATTTAAAATAGCATATACAATGGCACAGAATACACACTGCCATTCCAAAAGAGAGGAATGGGTATAGTGAGGAAATACTGGAGGAAGGAGAGACTGAAACCCAGAAGAGTAGATTCCAAGTCCTTTGGCTTCAGGTCTAGTATTTGGGGCTTTATTTTCAAAGGGTTTGATGGCTCCACCCTCTAGCTTTGGTGCCTACAGCATACATCTGCCTCATGGGCTGCTTCTATCCACTCCCTGTACCTTCATTAGAGGATGTCTCACAGTTGGGTCTGTCCAACATCTTGGGGTCTCCACCACAGGCTTTGCCTTCATAGCTTCTCTCGATGGCATCTGCTCTGACACTACCTCATGATGCCTGGCCTCAGCAGCTCTCTTAAAGAAGAAGAATCCATGACCCTCTCAATTTTGCATATTTGTTTTGTTTCCTAACCAGCCCTACATGGATGACTCCATCAATTTGAACTGCCAGATTGAGATGAAGTTTAGGCTCCTTAAATCACAGTTCCAGCAGCTTTTGAATCATAATTCTGGTGCAAAGCTCCCCTAGGCATTTATTGTCTATGAAGCAGAAAACCTCTCAGGTTCTTTGCTTTCACAAATTGTGTATTTGGCTGGTGTGTGTGTGTGTGTGTGTGTGTGTGTGTGTGTGTGTGTGTGTGTGTGTGTGTGTGTGTAAGTAAGTTTTGCAAGGTGAGGTCCTTGCCCTAAGAGAACTTTTCAAATCTCTGTAACGCAAAGCAGGAGGCTCTGTAATGTCAACAAGACCTTTAACAATCACAGCTTCTTTTTTAGCACATGATTTGAAAGCAACCAGTGTCCCTTTCCTCTCAAAACTGCACATTGTTTTTATTTCCTTCCATCCCTCTTATTGCTCTTTTTCACTGTAGGCCTATAAAAGTAATCAGAAATAGCCATTCCACAGACCCATTGTCTTAAAATTTCCACTATGCTTTAATTTAGCCTCAGGCAAGTTCTTGGGATACAGGCAGAATGTAGCCAGATTCCTTGCCCAAATAGCACATGAATGGCCTCTTTTCCAGTTACTAATAGAGTTCTTGCTCATCTATGAAATCCCATAGCTGGGCCTGCCATATCTGTACTGCTCGCAACACTACTGTCTTTCAGGCTCTTGCTTCAGTGGTTGGTGGATGCCACACAGGAGGAGATGTAATGGGCAAGTGAGCTTCCTGAAGAGCGTATGCCCTCCCTCAGTTTACCTTGGATGTCTAAGCTGGCTTTTGACAAGTGGTCCTTGAAGCTCTACTTGCAGCATTCAACAGCTTTCCTAATAGAAATTCCCAGTCTTCCATATGTCTTCAAAAAAGCCCCAACATTGTCATGTTCTTCACAAGAACATCTCACCAATTAGACATTAAGTGCTTTTCTGTGGGTAGGATAAAATACCATGACCAGAAGCAACTTAAGGAAGAAAGGCTTTATTTTAGCTTGTGGTTCCAGAGGGATGGTATGGTAAGGAGGCATGGCAAAATGTTAAAAGAACTGACAACAATTAGTTACGGTACCTAAGGAAGGAGCTGGTTTCCTTGAAGAGCAATACAATCCTCGAACAAAGGAAGTATTCTGTGGATATTTTATTCAGAGCTGTGATCATAATGTGAGCATGACCCTTTAAGACACTGGTCACTCTTACAAGGTCAGATCTTAGCCTGAAGAGATTAGGCACAACCCACCTGCATCTCCCTGGGACAGTCTGTGCTGTGACCTGACTGCTCTTAGTTTATAGTACCTGCCTGTCCTCCACTTCCTTGTCGCTACACCATGCTCAACTAAATCATGTGATGTGAAACTTCCCACCAATACCTAAACTTTGAAAATAACTGGTAATTCCTTTGTTCTGTATCGTAGAGCTTTGGAGGATCCCGCTTGAAGTTTGATTAAGACATGGACACTTCTGTATAGTTTAAAGCTGTTGGCCTTTTGCTCAGGCAGCCTCTCAGCTAGCTATCGAAACTTATCCTGACTTCCCAACTAGTTCCTCTTCTCTCCACGTGGTTCCCACTCCCTGCTTCCAGCTGCATCCATCTCCCTTGACCTTCACTAGGACAGCCTGATTTTTAATATGACAATCTCAGAGGACCATCTTTTGAGCAGGTGAGAAAGGACATAGAAAACTGGCAATGGGCCATAGAAATGACAATACCAAAATCCTGGTAGCACTTAGCTCTCCCCAGGCACGGCAATTAACAATTGAAAACATAGGGATTTGCTTTCAGTGTGAGGAAAGGACATCCCCACAGTTCTAGTGATGATCTGGGAATTCTAAAGTACTCTCTCTCTCTCTCTCTCTCTCTCTCTCTCTCTCTCTCTCTCTCTCTGTCTCTGTCTCTCTCTCTGTCTCTCTCTCTCTCTCTGTCTGTCTCCCCCCCTCTCTCCTATCTCTGAAGTGCATCCTCATGTCTTGTTATGCTGCTTTAATATATTATATTTCTTTTCAGTGCTTGTCACCTTAAGGCCCGATCATACTCTCAAGGGCCTTCTAACAAACCTTTTTTTTTTTTTTTGAAGAAAATGATGTGCCAACTTCCTTTTCCTGAACCAACCACTATTGTATCATCATCATCATCATCGTCGTCGTCATCATCATCATATTTAACACCTATGTGGCCACATTATATTGTAGTTCTCTAGACCCCTAGTTTGCATTAGTGTCCCTGAACTTGTATAAAGTATCACACGGAATAGTCTCATTGCCATAAAACCCCTCTGTGCTTCACCTAGTCAACCCTCCCTGCCCCAATCCCTGATCAACACTGACCATTCTGTTTCCTCCACATTTTCTCATGGCTCATTAGTTCATCTCCTTTTAGAGTTGAATAATATTCCAGTGTCATCACACATCACAATTCATTTACCCCACTGTGGCTATTTATCCTACTGAATGAAGATACAAACTTTATTGTTTGCAAATTAGTACTATTTTGAATAAAGCCACTATAAAACTCTGCAAACAGGCTTTAGTGTGGCCTGTTTGATTTTTAAGATAGTCGTTAAAGGCATTGTCTTGGGGTTTTACTGCTGAGATGAGACACCATAACCAAGGCAACTCTTATAAAGAAAAACATTGAATTGTGGCTGCCTTACAGTTCAGAGGTTCAGTCCATCATCATCATAACAGGAAACATGGTGGCATGCAGGCAGACATGGTGCTGGAGAGGGAGCTGAGAGTTCTACATCTGGGTCCACAGGCAGCAGGTCTGCCTTAAGCTTCTGAAACCCCTAAGTCCACTTCCAGTGGCATACTTTTTTAACAAGGCCACACTTCCTAGTAGTGCCACTCCCTGTGGACCAGTGGGGCCATTTTTATTCAGACGACCACAGGCATAAACACACATTTGTTTAAATCTCAGTGGATCACAAGAACCACTCTCTGGTTCCCTCTAGGGAAAGACAGACCCAAGGCAAAGGAATTGCTCTTTACTGTTTATGACTGTGTCATTTCAACGTTTTTATATTCAGTATGTACTCAGCTGAACAATTAAAGAGTTAACCAGAAAACACTCAGATAAAATAAGAACAAAGACAGCTCTACCACACAAAGCCTATGGGGTTAGCCTTACATGTTCATTTCCCATAGCAAACAGTCATTCAATATTTGATTTACTGACCTGAGTTGAGGAAATGCAATTGATCCTCATTGTTCACAGAGTCCATATTTGTAAATTTGCCTACATGCTAAAATGTATAAATAACATCAGGATCGATATTGCAGCACTTCTGACATCATTCACAGATACTGTGCAAAACAGACACACACATGCACACATGTGCATACACACACATTCACACACGTGTCTGTGTACACACACATGCACAGCAAACACACACACACACACACACACACACACGTCACTGTCACTCCAGCACATATTTCCAGCTCAGGTTGAGCCAGGCAGAGTTCCAGTTTCTTGCTTTAGCTCCGACTGTCTGATTAATGTCATGTTTTCACATTTTTTTATCTTTCCTTTATTTTGGGTAGAGTTCCTTGAACCAGTTTTGTCCCACCCATATCTCACCTCCAAGCACAGTGCTAAAGTGCCCCTAATACTCTTTAAGTGCAGTGAGGGTAAAAACCTTCAGGAGGAGCCCAAGTTCACTGGCTGCCTGGTCACAGAGTATGTTCAGGATCTGTTGAGCACCTTAGTAAGACGCTGTCTTAAAATAAGGCATCACAAACGAGGGAGAAGCTCATGAGGCATCACCACTCCCTGAAGGATGTTTGGCAGTGGACAACTGGGACAGGGTTGCCACTTTCTTCCGTGGTGTAGCCACAGTAAACAGTTGCCCAACTTCCAGTAAACAGCCTCAGACCCATGCTCCTGCCCCAACTCTAAACTCAATGTCTCTCTCTCTCTCTCTCTCTCTCTCTCTCTCTCTCTCTCTCTCTCTCTCACACACACACACACACACACACACACACACACACACACTCTCACACTCACACTCGCCACAGAAGGAGGGGGAAGTCTTGTTAGGGAAAAAGTGTTCAGCCTGAGAAGGAAAGGGGACGTGAAAGAGTAATAGTGGCTGAAAGTGACTGAAGTTCAGTATATACATATGAAACTGTAGAAGAGTATTTTAAATGTGATTTAAGACGGGAGGGAGGGAGAGAGAAAAGGAGAAAGCTTGCCACCTCTAAATTACAGTTACCATTTATGAAGGAGATGCTGTGCTAGGCACTATGCAAACTAATTCATACACATTATTGCTTTGAACTGCCATTACATATGAGTTGGATGCTGATGTTTAAAGTCTTATTTAATCCTCTCTTCTGCTCCTCTGCAGTGGATATTTAATCTCCGCTTACCATGAGGAAACCCAGGCTTAGAAAAGTGTCTACACCTACAACAGTCACACAGACCAGAGCCAGAGCGCAGCCCCACCCCCCAAGCCTACACATTTGTCATTAGACAAACCACCTCCATGGAGAAAGCACAGACAATAAACATAAATAAGCAAAAACCTTCCTCCACATGAAGGGCTGGGCTTTGGGCCCCCGGGGTTATTGAAACAGAATCTGAATAAAAGTCGAAGAAAAAACACATGGGTTTAAGGTGCACAGCAATAAACGTGTCTCCATGGCATGACAGATATGTGCAAAATGGCAAGTGAGGGGCCTGGTGTTCATGTGAGGGAACACCCGCTTCAGCTGCAGGAAGTGCAGCTGCTGACAGGTTCTGCCCACACCACTGTCATTCCCCTGCAAGGAGTAGCATCTGAAGCCCCTCCCAGGAAGCTGCCCCATCATGCTTATCTGCACATGATGAGGAGCAGATCCATCTCTTAAAGATATCAGGATCTGCCACATATCCTGCTAGTTCATGATCCCTGAAATAACCCAGTGGCCTCAGAAGTCTCCAGAGGACCAAGCCCTGGTTGCCTGTGATCAGCTCCAGCATCACATCTACCCTTGCTTTGCTCCACATTCCCTGACCGGTACTTCCTGGGATCCATCCCATAAATCCCTTGAACCTTCATCCTTGTTCCAACTTCTTCTGGGAAAGTATTCTCTCAAAGCCATCAGCCATATGTACATGTGGTGGCATGGAGATATGAACTATGGTTTGTTCCCATTCTAATGTTCAAGTTGGCTTTGTGGAGACGATCCTAGGGAACGAATTATTTGCTCTCCCCATTCTTCTTTCAGTCAGTTAACCTATTGTCATATACATCTGTGTGCAGAGTATATACACAGAAAGAGGCCAGTCCAGCCTGGACAGTTTCCGCCAGACTCCCCAGGAGCTACAGTTAGCTGGATCCTCTTTTACTTGCAGCCAAGAGCATTCCGACGGACACAAGTTCCAAACATCCTTCAGAAAAGCAACTGACAAAGTCACCAGGACATTTCAGCCCATGCACATGATACACCCAGCACACCCACACTGAAACAGACATTGAACCGACCACATGTGTTCCCCAGAAATGTCAGGCCCACAAAGCACAGGCTCCATTCCAGATTCATAGAGACTAAAATGACAAAGGATATGAGGGTGACTGAGGAGCCTAAATTGGACTCTGGACATGGGAAAAAACAGATTAGCATCTAGTGAAATTTCAATATAGAGCCTGTTGAGTTAAGTCCCTGGGCTACAGTCACGTGTGAAGGAGACTATTGTTCTTAGGTGCAAAGAGTATTATGGGCATGAACACAAAGACACTCTTCAATATTAAAAATAAGTTTAAAAATATATGTATTATTTGTGTAAATGTGTGTGTGTGTGTGTGCGTGCATGTGTGTGTGTCTGGTATATGTATGTACATGTGTATGTCTGTATGTATGTGTAAATGTGCTTGTGTTTGGTGCATGTGTATATGTATATATATGTGTGAGTACATGTGTTTGTGGGAATAAGGATATATATAGATTTATGTTTGTGTGTGGATATATATATGTGCATATAAGTTTGTGTGTGACAAATGTGTGCATATGTTCATGTGTATATGTTTGTACATGTGTATATATATATTTATATGTGCATGTTGATCAATTCTTGATGAACTATTGTGCAGCTATTTTCTCTAAACTAAAAACACTCTCTTCTAGAAAGAGAAGAGGTATTTTCTTTAAACTGAAGCACTCTTTCCTAGAGAGAGGACAGAGGTTTAGAAGACATGGGGAGGAAGTGAAATGTACAGGTTCACAAAGCTTAGACAGACAGGTTCTATGACCCATTGCCAGATCCATATAATCAGTAACAGTTGCCTGGGGCAGGAACCTCTTCCGTAGAACAGCCTACGAGTTGGACAGGCAGTTCCAGAGATACAGCTTTTGTGAATAATCACCCAGGCTCAAGTGGGGGGCTTTTGGATAGTGCAGTTGCTTTTGACTCAGCCATGTCCCTCAAGGTAAATCCCCACCCATCTGCCTGTAAGTAACCCCAGTAAACCCATCAGCTCACGCTAAATACGTAAAATGATTTCTCTGTCATCGTTTCCCTAGCTGGAGTGAACAACACAGGCCCCCAAGAAAAGTCACATGACACGCACAGAAAGGAAAATACCAGATGCTGGGTAAGTCACAAAAAGAGAACTTTACCTCACTCACCTGTTTAGTCACTTTGACATTCAAAAAATATAAAAACCTGATACAGGGGCCCAGCAAGGACCTCCAACTGCTTCACAACATGATAAAGATTCAGAAAGCAGACCAGCTCCATGCAGGCCAGGCTAAGGCTGGAGTACAACCCCACCTTACAACACCTGTAGGACCAGCATGGATCCCTTGCATCAGAAGACAGCATCTCAGATGACCTAATCTACTTCATGTGCCTCGACACAGCCATGCCAGGCAATGAGCTCCTAGGAGTAGACATTGAGAGAGCAGCCATAGAAGGAGAAGACAGGACAGAGAAAGGAGGCAACACAGATGGCAGGTGAACCTGCATGGAGGAGACGATCAGATCACAATCTTTGTTATTCTTGGGATTACTCTGAAAACTTGAAATTAGGTCAAAATTTAAATTCAGCCTCAAATGAGGTTCAACTGCACTTCTCCTATTGGGCAAGACCTCAACTCTCTTTTGCCCATTCCCTCTCTCAGGATGCCAACACTCATAGAAGAGAAGAGTAGGAAAGTCAAATGGAGGACTAGAGGGAACACAGAAGATTACTGATACAATTAAGGTCAAGAAATGCAATTGTTTTTTCCCCAAGATGATTGTCACTTTGAAGAAATCACTGCAGGGAGATTCAATGCTCAAAAATTTTAAATACGGCTAAGTAGCCAGACATGGTGGGTGGTGCATGCCTATATACCCCAACACTAAGAGGCAGAGGCAAGATGATCTCATAGTCTGCCAGGGCTCCATAATAAGACCCTGCCTCAAAACAACCACAATAATAATAGGAAATAATAAAACAGTTAGCTGAGTTCTGGCAGGCATGTTGAGTACTACTCCAAATGCTTTTTCTGTGTCAACTGGTTTAATCTTTCAACCTGCCTCATTATTGGATATATGATTTTTAATCATTAGAGATGTATTTATAATGTAATTAATCTAATTATTTGATGGAAATTATTGAATATTAACCTATTAATAATTTTAATCACTTGCAATGTACTGATAAAAGTTAATATCTTAAGTGCACAGTAGTTAATCAATTATAAAAATGAAGCCTCATGATTTCTTTAAATTTTGTTAATGACACTAAAAGAAGAACGTGTGACAAATGCTTAGCATGTGCTGGCAGCTGGCAAGTGTTGTCTCATGATTAGATTCGAGCATCCAGCAGGTATGGAGCCTGACACTGCAGTTATTCCCCCTTTCACACTTATCAGGGTCTAGAGCTTGCTCAAGCTCACAAGCAGACAGATGCACAGCAAAGTTGAACTCAAATTCATGCTGAAGCTGGAGGGGGCACACATCAGTTCAAGAACCTCCTTCCAATTCAAGGTCAGCCACAACATCCTTTTTTGAAAAACAGAAAACCAAACCAAAACCCAAATCTGTTTTGGTGGGGCTTTAGGTCATCAAAGTGTTGACAGCCAAAAACAGTTTGTAATCTTGAGGCAGGGAGCAAGCAGCCTGGGATTGAATCAAACCAGGTATGGGGTCAGCCATAGGATCAGAGGGGGAAAAAAACAAATTAACATAGATGAAATCAGACCTTGTTTCTCAAGAAACTCAATCTACATGTTTCCCTAGCACAGAAACCCAAAAGCACAGGAATCCAGGACTCCAGAAGGTAGCTAATTTAAATGTACTCTACCAGGATCCTTACCCTCCAGTTGCAGGCATTTAGAATCAACTTCAAAAACCTTTTAATCTTTCAGGTTTTTAGGAACTTTCCAGGGCTGACACTGAGAGGTAGCCAACATCTTTTCTGTTGAAAGTCGTCCAAGTTGGTTGAGTCTTAGCAAATCTCAGAGGGTCCTGCTGTGGAAGATTAAAACACGGTTTGTGAACTTCTCTCCCAGGGCCTCAGAACAAGGAAGTGATGCTGAGAGCTGGTACCTCCAGGAGGATGAACCTTTCCTTGCAAGGTAGTGTCGGCTTTCTCCCCTCTCTGTGGGAAATCGCTTTGCTTGCCCGTTGACTTCACACTTGCCAACAAGTTTATTATCTAATTCCCCATCCTAGTAGTTCAAAGCCCCATCTTCTCTGCTGCTGTGTCCTCCAGTCCTCCCTCCCTCCCTGTTCTACCACCAATTTTAAAAAGAGGGAGGGGCCAGAAAGATGGCTGAATCAAAGAAGTGCTTGCTGTAGAAGGTTGAAAGCCTGCCTTCTATGACCATCCCCAGAACCTGTGTGAGAAATCTGAGAAATCTGGGTGTGATAGTGTGCCCTTGTAATGCTAGATCTGTGGATGAGAAATGGATGGGTTCCTGAGGCTTTCTGTCCAATCAGTGGGAGACCCTTCCTCAAGAAACAAAGTATGTGGCTTCTGAGGGTCAATACACATGATTGCCCTCTGGCCTCCACAAACATGCATGCTCACTTACACACACATGCACACACATACCATACACACACACACACACACACACATACTCATACATACAAATGTATCTGTATACACAGACACTATCTCACATACACAAATATGTACATACACACACACACACACACATTCTTGCAAGATTTTTAATGAACATGAGTCTAAAAGACATTTTTACCTGATAAAACTTTCCATCCTCTGCTGCAAAAACTAAGATAAGCTTGGTGATAATCAGCACAATTGTAAGACAACGGGGGGGGGGGGGGGCTCCATATCTATGAGTCTGGGGCTTTCTGACATCCCCTGTGAGCCTGGCTATTATTACCTATGCCTGAAACTTCTGCCTACATGTCAGGGTCAGGTGAAGGGACCAAGTATCTAGAACACAAGATTTGGAGAGACCCTTATTTTGGGAACTGTAGTTGTTCTAAGACACTTCACTCTGCCATATAGATCCAGCTCTGACAAACAGCCCACTCACCTCCCCCATCCAAGCCCTCAGGAACCATCTTAGTAGTCCACAGAGCATTTTAAAGGGCAAGCCTTTTATCTGCTACTTTGTTTACTACTATGACAAAATATCTGGCTGCAGCATTTTATAAATACAAAGACACTTGTCTCACAGTTTGAGAGTCTTTCCTTCATTATGGCATGTTGCCCTAGCCCCCGGCCCCTCAAGATGGTCCTTAGGGGTAGGGGATAAGAGGATCAGAATCAACAACACAGACGCCCAGAACCAGGTGAGAAGTGAAAGCAGACTTGCTTATTGCAGGATCGATGCGTGCCTGTATTCCTTCCACCCATGCCCCATTGGTCCATGACATCTCGCCCCTTGTTGCTAGCACCACCTGATTGGTTGTTCTGATCATATTCTCTGTTGTCATTCATCTCCAATCGTCAGGCAGGTTTCAGGGTTAGTAAATGCAGAAGCAACTATTGCGCATGCTTGGGCCACTGTAACCACCAGTCAGAACATGCTGACTCAGTCCTCCTACAATGGCAGGAAAGAGATATAGTGGAACAGTTGGGCTCATGGCAGTGGGACCATCATAGCTTTGGCATCAGGATGGACCAGGAAGCAGAAAGTATAAAATGGCTAGCAGTGACTATACCCTCAAAGGTCACCCCTAGTGACCAGCTTCCTCCAACTAGATTTTTAAAGCTCCATGGCCTCTGAAAGTAATGTCACCATCCGGATGGAGAACAAGACTTCAAAACATGGACTTCAGCAGCCAGCATTAGTGAACAATACTCTGTCCCCTGAGCTCCACTGGTGGGGCCACTGTTCTGCCTTCCTTCCCAAGGAGGCCTTCCTGCCCCAGGAATAGACAAGTTAAACTCCTCCCCCCATTCCACCCAACTCCCACCCTCTCCCAACCCCCCCTTCCCTCCCCCACACTCCCCACCCCATCCTACCCACCCACCCCAACCCCCACCCACGCCTGCTGGGTTCCTCTGGGGCGCAGCCAGCATCAGTGAACTGAGCTCTGTCCCCTGAGCTCCATTGTCGGTCTGACTGCTCTGCCTACCTTCTGGAGGAGTCTTGCCAGTAGCAGGACCATCCAGATGGCCAACTAGCACCAGGGACAACCAGATGGCTAAAGGCCAGTGCAAAAATACAACCAACAAGAGTCAGGGCAATGATACCACCAGAGCCCAACTATCCTACTACAGCAAGCCCTAGATATCCTAACACAACTGAAGCACAAGAAGATGACCTTAAATCCTATAAATGGTAGAGGCTTTAAAGAGGAATTGAATAAATCCTTAAAGAAATACAGGAAAATATATTCAAACAGGTGAAGGAAATGAGTGAAACTGTTTAAGACCTGAAAGTGGAAATAGAAGCAATAAAGAAAAAACAAACTGAGGGAATCCTGAAGATGGAAAACCTACATACGAGAACAAGAACTACAGATCCAAGTATCACCAGCAGAGTATAAGAGATGGAAGAGAGAATCTCAGGCACAGAAGATACAATTAAAGAAATCAATACATCATTAAAAGAAAATGCTAAATCTAAAAACACAAAACATCCAAGAAATCAGAGATAGCAATGAAAAGATAAAACCCAAGAATAATAGAAATAGAAGATTCCCAGCTACAAAGCCCAGAAATTATTTTCAACAAAATCATAGAAAAAAATCTCCCCAATCTAAAGAAAAATGTGCCTATAAACATACAAGAACTTTATAGAACACCAAAGAGATTGGATCAGAAAAGAAAATCCTCCTGCCATAAAACAATGAAAACATTAAATGTACATAACAAAGAAAGAATAATAAAAGTTGCAAGACAAAAAGACAAAGGCAGACTTATCAGAATAACACTCTACTTCTCAACAGAGACTTGAAAAGCCAGAATGGCCTGGGCAGATGTATTACAGACCATACGAGACCACAAATGTCAGCCCAGACTACTACACCCAGCAAAACTTTTGATCATCACAGATGGAGAACACAAAATATTCCTTGACAAAACTAAAATTAAACAATATCCATTCACACAACTAGCCCTACAGAAGATACTAGGAAAAAAACTCCAACCAAAGGAGGTTAACTACACCCAAGAAAATACAGGAAATGAATAATCCCATTCAAGTAAAACCAAAGGAAGGGAAACACACACACACACACATACACACACACACACACACACACACACACACACACACGCATGCACGCACACACAAAACCACCACTAACATCAAAATAACAGGTATTAACAATCACTGCTCATTAATATCTCTCAACATCAATGAACTCAATTCCCCAATAAAAAGACATAGGCTAATAGACTGGATGTGAAAACAGAATCTTATATGTTGATACATACAAGAAACACACCTCAGCAACAAAAGATAGTGTTACCTCAGTGTAGAGGACTGATAAAAGGTTTTCCAAGCAAACAGACCCAAGAGACAAGCCAGAGTAGCCATTCTAATAATTAATAAAATAGACTTTCAACCAAAATTAATCAAAAGAGATGGGAAAGGACATTTCATACTCATAAAAAGGAAATATCTGCAAAGATGACATCTCAGTTCTGTCTCTGCCCCAAATGCAAAGAGCACACATACTTGTAAAGGAAACACCAACTGAGTTTAAATCGTATACCGAACGCCATGCATTAATAGTGAGAGACTTCATCACCCTACCTCACCACTGGACAAGTCACCATGACAGAAACTAAACAGAGAGCTAATGAAACTAACAGATATAATTAATCAAATTAATCTAACAAATATCTACTGAATGCTTCACCCAAACACAAAAGAATATGCCTTCTTCACAGCACCTTACAGAACCTTCTCTAAAATTGACTATATACTCAATCACAAATCAAGCCTTAACAGACACAAGAAAATCAAAATAACCCCTGTGTCTTATCAGACCACCATGGATTAAAGCTGGACTTCAACGACAACAGAAACAACAGAAAGCCTACAAACTCATGGAAACTGAACAACTCTCTACTCAATAACTGGTGGAACAAAAAGAAAGAAAGAAAGAAATTAAAGACTTCCTAGAATTTAATAAAAATGAAGACACAGCATTCCCAAACTTATAGGACACAATTGAAAGCAATGCTAAGAGGAAAACATTCATAGCACTAAATGCCTTCAAAAAAAAAAAAATGGAGTGATCTCATACTAGCAACTTAACAGCACACCTGAAAGCTCTAGAGGAAAATAAGAAGCAAACAAACCCAAGGGGAAAAGATAGCAGAAAATAAACTCAGGGCTAAAAGCAATAAGTTAGAAATAAAGAGGACAATACAAAGAATCAATGAAACCAAAAACTGGTTCTTTGAGAAAAATCAACAAGATAGACAAACCCTTAGCCAAACTAACTAAAAGGCAGAGAGACAGTATCCAAATTAACAAAACCAGAAGTCAAAAAGGAAGATATAACAACAGACACTGAGGAAATTCAAAGAATCATTAGGTCATACTTCAAAAGCCTCTACTTCACAAAACTGGAAAATCTAAATGAAATGGATAATACCACTCTTGATAGATACCACCACTTAACAAAGTTAAATCAAGATCATGTAAATAATCTAAATAGTCTTGCTCATTAATATTAATAACTCCTAAGGAAATAGAAGCAGTCATTAAAAGTTTCTCAAACAAAATGAGCTCAGGGCCAGATGGTTTTAGTGCAGAATTTTAGCAGATTAAAAGAGCTAATACCAATACTCCTCCAACTATTCCTCAAAATAGAAACAGAAGGAACATTGCCAAACTCATTCTATAAGGCCACAGTCACCCTTATACCTATACCACACAAAGACTCAACAAAGAAAAAGAATTTCAGATTGATCTTCCTTATGGGCATTGATTCAAAAATAATAAAATATTCACAACCAAATCCAAAAACACATCAAAAACATCATCCACCATGATCAAATAGGCTTGATCCCAGTGATACAGGGATAATTCAATATACAAAAATTGATCAACTTAATCCAACATATATATAAACAAACTGAAAGAAAAAAAGCACATGATAATCTCATTAGATGTCAAAAACCCCTTTGACAAGATTCAACACCCCTTCACATTAAAAGTCTTAGAGAAATTAGGGATACAAGACATGTACCTAAACAAAATAAAGGCAATATACAGTAAGCCAGTACCCAACATCAAATTAAATGGAGAGAAACATAAAGCAAGTCCACTAAAATCAAGGACAAGGCAATGCTGCCCACTCTCTTCCTATCTATTCAACATAGTACCACTATTTGTTGATGATATAGTGGTATACATAGTGACCCCCCCCCAAATTTTACCCAAGAATTCCTACAGCTGATAAACACCTTGAGCAAAGCAGCTGGATAGTAACTCAAATCAGTAGCTCTCCTTTATACAAACAATAAATGGTCAGAGAAAGAAGTTAGGGAAGCCACACCTTTCACAATGGCCACAAATAATATAAAATATATTGGTGTAACTCTAACCAAGCAAGTGATAGACCTGTAGGACAAGAACTTCACATTGCTGATGAAAGAAATTGAAGAAGATTTCAGAAGATGAAAAGATATCCCATGCTCATGGATTGGTAGTATGAACATAGTAAAAATGGCCATCTTACCAAAAGCAATCTACAGATTCAGTGCAATTCCCATCAAAATTCCAACACAATTCTTTACAGAACTTGAAAGAACAATACTCAATTTCATATGGAAGAATAAAAACCCAGAATACCTAAAACAGTTCTGTACAATAAAAGAACTTCTGGGCTATCACCATCCCTTGAGGTCTCCCAGAGACTGAACAACCAACTGAAGAATATACCTGGGCTAGACCTATCCCTACTCTTCCCCACTATCCAAGCAGATGGACAACTTGGTCTTCATGTGGTTCCCCAACAACTGCAGCAGGATCTGTACCTGACTGCTGCCTGCCTAAGGATCCTGTTCCCTTAACTGGGCTGCTTTGTCTGGCCTCAGTGGGAGAGGATGTGTCTAGCCCTGCAGTGATTTGCTATGCCAGGGTGGGTTGATACCCAGGGGGGTTACCCTTCATTAGAGAAGAGGAGGGGGGAATGGAAGGAGGGACCAAGAGAAGTGGGAGCTGTTTTAAAGTGAATAAATTAATTAATTAATGGAAAAATGGACCTCTAGCACGACATGTCATGTTCAATCATAAAAATTGATCTTACCCTGGACAAAATTTCCATCTGCTGGCTCTCAAGTGCACTGAGGTATAAGCCAGCATTCCACCTTTCCTGAAGAACTCAAGGAGGCTTTCGAAATCACACACCCACTTCACTCATCCAATTCTTCCCAGGGAATGTTCTGGCTCGTGGACCTTATCCACTGTCCAGTCAGCTGCTAACTCCTCTTTCTTGCACAGCCTCATCCCCTTTTCCAAGATAATTCCAACATGGTTTCAGACTTCAGCACAGTAAATTGGAGGAAAGGTTAACTTACAGCCATAGCCGAGTTTTGCATCCAGTGCCTGCATCTACGGTCCTGACCTTGAGAGAGCTGTCCACCATCTCTTTGCATAGGGTGAGGAGAGGCCAACTTTATGAATTTAACAAACTGGTGTGAAACACACACCATTGTAGGCAAGCACCTACCTGCCCATGGCCAGCACTGTGTAGCTGGGTACCATGATGTTACTTTCACAGGGTTCTTTCTCTGTGAGCTGCCAGGGCTGAGAAAGAAGTCCAGGGTTGTACCTGTTCTTCGTGTAAATGCCTGTGTGCGGATGTGTGTGGAGGCTAGAGGTCTGCCTTGGGTTTCCTGCCTAAGTTATCCTCAATCATTTTTTTGCTTTTTGTATTTGTTGTTGTTGTTTTGGTTTTGGTTTTGGTTTGCTTTGCCTTGCTTTCTGGAGACAAGGTCTCTCACTAGGTAGAACCTAGTTCACCATTTCAGCTAGACTGTCTAGCCAGGAAGCACCAGGCTCCTCCTATTCCTGCCTCCATAGTGCTGGGACCACAAATAGCGCTTTGCCAGCTCTTCATCTGGCTACACGGGTGCTAGGATGGAACTCAGGCCCGAAGCCTGCAGCCTTGTTCAGCAAGCGCTTTATCACTGGTGCCACCCTCCCAGCTCACACCTGTCCCTGGTTCTCTCTCTTATTACCCTGCCCTTCAGGCTGTCTTCTTTCTGGGCTGCAAGCCTAAAGCAGAGCCCATGTCGACCTATCAATTGCAATCCTGCTACAGGGTTGTCTGGCATACAATAGGTGATCAATAAATATGTTTGCAGGTGCCAGTGAAACAGGTGTCATGGTCACAGGAACAGCATCCCTTCATCAGTGAGATTCGAAATATGAATCTTCAGTGTGTGACAAATATTAATCCTGCCATGAAGTAGGAGGGACAAACACAAGAAAGTCCAACCGCTTATTCTCGATGAGGTGGCAGGAAAGATGGTTCTCTCCTGCCATCATGCTGATTCCAGGGATTGAACTCAGGTCAGCATGTTTGGCTGCAAGCTCCTTTACTGCCAAGCCATCTCGCAGGCCAATAAGTCACCATTTTTTTTAAATTCTGAAATTAAAAAAAAAGGGAAAGCACATTGTTGGTCTGAAACGTACAGTTTAAAGAGTAAAAGTGTCACTCTGCAGTCACACAGCCTCACAGCTTGCCACCTGTGAGGCCTTGAGAAGTGACTTAACTGCTCAGAGCAGAAGGCATCTGCCCTAATAAAGAGAGAGGGGGGTTGCTAACTGTCCTGCTCAAGGGGCTTTCCCCCCTCAGCCATCCTAACATGTCTGTCAAAGAGAAAGTGGGAGCACACTGTGAGTATTACTGCCCCTTGCTGAAGCCCCCCGCTCCTTATATTAGTACTGCATCTTGCTGAGGCAGTCCACTAGCCCCCCTTTCCTCTAATCTCTTCTAGGGGTTGGTTGATTTTTTTAAAAGATACTGCTTCAACTTAAAGTTAGAAATGTATAGCAGAAAAGCACAAAACAAAGCTAATGCTTTGTTTTCAGATGAGAAATAGAACAATTACCAATATGCAATTTCCATTCAGGTCAGACTCGAAATACCCTTCTTCCCTCACTCCTCCTCCTCTTCTTCTTCTTCCTCCTCCTCTTCTTTCTCCTTTTCCTTCTTCTCCTCCTTCTCTTCCTTTCTGTACCCCCTCTGTGTCTCTCTCTGTGTCTCTATCTCTCTCTGTCTCTGTCTCTCTCTGTTCTCTCTCTCTCTCTCTCTCTCTCTCTCTCTCTCTCTCTCTCTCTCTCTCTCTCTCTCTCTCTCTCTCTGGTTTTCTGTTTAGTGGATGTAGCTAGATTCTAAGCCCCTGGTTCTTAGAATAACCTGGGCCTCTTGGCACTGTTGTCCTACAAGAATGATTCTGTCTTTTGTTGTGGGTTCTGAACAAGTTAAAGGCAGTTGTTCTGATCTTTTGGGATGATCTCTCTTCTTTTTGAGTATGTAGTATTGTTTACCTAAGGCACAAAAGGGTACAAAGGAGAGAATAATAAATAGGGCTCACCTCCTGTACCACCTCTCATCGATTTTTGGTGGGTGCCCAGAGGCTCGTCTTAGGAAGGATTCTACTAGGTTGAGTAGGAAAGCACACATTGATTGATTAGGAATGTCTTCCCTTCGTGTGTGGGTGGGAAGGTCAGAAAAGAACATCTCTAGATTAAAAGCACTTTTCCAGAGGTCTTTCTAGAAGATTCTATCTCCTCCCTATAGCCCCATGCTGCTTATTTCTCTCTGCCTCGAGTTCCTGTCTGATTCCACTGCTCTATGAAAGTTCTAAATAAAGTGATTACTAGTTTGAATTGATTTTTCTCCCACTTGAGATGCAGAATGCTTTGAGGGTAGCTCACAGAAAAAGAAAAGCTCCCCAGTAACATTTAAACAGGGATTGTACTGTTCCTAATGATGCTGGCAGCCACAGCTGCCAGATAGAGCTCCTCTGTTCAACACTGAGGGATTCAAGTCGACAAATCCACAATGGGAAGATGACTGAGCAGGAATAACTGAGTCTTGAGGGGCAGGAGTCAAGTAGTAGCACTTCTCAACAGAGGCAAGGGTGGGTTGCCGCTCCTCATGTGGGCAGGAGATTGATATCAGTCATCAGGATACGATGAGCAATGATGTGCAGAATCTGCTGGTTGATGGTACTGGGCCCAGACAAGAGTCGGACAGCAGTCTGATGGATTTCTACTTGATCTGTAGGAGTTTGCTGCTTGGGCTATTATCCCAAGGGCAAGAAGGATTTTTAAAGATTCAAGTCATTTGAATTGGTGGTGAGAAAACTCTCCAGACTTTCTCTAGTACTCTGGATTGTATCTCCCTGCCCCACCTACCTCCCTCCCTCTCTCTCTCTCTCTCTCTCTCTCTCTCTCTCTCTCTCTCTCTCTCTCTCTCTTTCTCTCTCTCTCTCTCTCTCTGTCACTCTGTCTCTGTCTCTCTCTGTCACTCTGTCTGTCTCTGTCTCTGTCTGTCTGTCTGTCTGTCTGTCTCTCCCTCCCTCCCTCCCTCCCTCCC
>NW_022196904.1:106793057-106870562 GCF_008632895.1 Mastomys coucha
TCTCTCTCTCTCTCTCTCTCTCTCTCTCTCTCTCTCTCTCTCTCTCTCTCTCTCAGAGGATCCCTGAAAGCCCTGAGGCTGCAGCACTCAATTAGGGGCAATTAAAATCACCTGGATACTCTAAAGCGCTGCAGGCCCCAGCTAACCACAGAGATCCTAATTTAAACGAACTGGCTGAGGCCTCGGCATCAGAAGACGTCATTCCAAAAGTTCTCCAAGCCAGTCTGGTGTGAAATGAGAGCTGAGACCCAGCACCCAGAGGCTGAGGGGGCTACCCCAGAACTCTTGAGCATTTAGAAGCCAAAGTCACATACAAATCAACCACTCCACAAGAGCAGGGGCTTCTGAAGATCAGTCTTCTGGGGCTCAGGGCTTTCCAAAGTCTGGAAGCTGGTGAGGTGTGGCTCTCCTGTCAGAGAACTGCAGATATGCAGGAGCCTGGAGGTTTGGGAGAGTGTTCCCCAGTCTGCTTTACTGCATTTGTTGACAAGGAATTTAAGGCTTTCCCTCTGATAAACTGTGACTTTGTAGCAGAAAATCCAGACTTCCCAAAGGAATAATCCCCAAGCAGCATAAACTTCATTGAACCAGAAAGCAAAGCTGGTTCACTTACTGATGGCAGAACAACCCCTCACATGATAGGGTGATTGGGGTGAGGTAAGGGGGTGATCATAGGGTCAGAATTCCATGTGTTGATTATATATGATGTGCCGCCTTGATGCACAGATGTATCATGAAATGGTAACACTTGGCTAATTAACATACTCATCTCTCCATAAAGTAAGCATTTTTGTGGTAACATGCACTTTTCGGGTGTTCCTAAGAGCTCAATGGATTATCATTACAGCTTTTCCTATACAGTGCATGGCTTGAAATCTTTCTCCTAACTTCAGTTATATATGCTTAAATCAGCATCTCATCACCCCTCCCAACCCCCACCATAGCCTATTGATACCATTGGATAGGTATACTCTAGTACCTATAATTATATTCTCTGGTTCTTTGAAATCTCATATTAATTTTGATTTCTGTTTCTGTGATAATGACTATGACCAAAAACAACCTGAAGTGGCTACATGTTGCAATCATAATCCGTCATTGAAGGAATTCTGGAGGAAGGAACTGATGCAGAGTCCTTGACTTGCTCCCCATGACTTGCTCAGCCTGCTTTCTTATATACTCCAGGACCACCTGTCTGAGGGTGGCACCACCCACAATTGGCTGAGCCTTCCCACATCAATCATTAACCAAGAAAATGCCATATACACTTGCCTATAGGCAAACCTGACGAGGGCAATTCCTTCGCAGAAATTCCCTCCTCCCAGATAGGTCTAGGTTTCTGTCAAGGTGACAGAACGTAGCCAACTCAGGTCACTCGGTTTTTGGTTGGTTGGTTGTTGTTTTTGTTTTGTCTTGTCTTGTTTGTTTTAGATAACCACACCAGAGGGCTCACTCACTGGTGGGTTCTGGGCCTGGTTTATTTCACTTAAGATCAGTGAGCATGACAAGATTTCCTTCTTTGTGAAGGCTGAATACCTTCCATTGTGTAGATACACCATGTTTTCTTCATTCATTCATCCACCGTGTGACAGGTGGATTCCATATCATGACTGCTGTGACTACAGCTTTGGTAAATACAGAGTGCAGACTCCTCTTCAACGTACTGATTTAATTTCCTCTGGCTACATGCTCAGTAACAGGGCTCATAGATCTAATTACACTCTTCAGAACATAGATACCTTTCCCCAGCTCTCTGCTGGACAGATCCCTTCTCCCAAGCTCCATTGCTCTAGGTGTTGAATGACAGTTTCCTCAAAACTAAAATAGTCCCCTAGGAGGGAAGGGAAGCTCATGAGCCTCAGGAGGTGAACAAAGGTCACATTCTGGGAGGATAGAAACTTGGATGGTTCTTAAAGGCCCCTGCCCATGGTATAAGAAGGACTAACCAGCTTCTGGTGGAGAAGACTAGACCAGCTAAAGAGCAGAAGAGAGAGGTTTGAATGGTTGACCAGCCTGCAGGTTGTGCAGAGAGATTCAGGGTCTCAGATTTCAAGAACTGGCACCTGTCTTGGGTGTGGCTTTTCAGTGTTACAGCTGCTTCTGAGTTATCTTTGTAGGTAACCTCTCACCCAAGTTCCTGTGAGTAACTCCAATAAAAAAAATATGTCATTGGTTCATCATTAGACATTGGTGCAATCATTACTTTGTCTTGTTGCGGGTTCCCTTCTGAACTGCAAAGACGTGTGAGTTGCATCTCCCTCAAGAAAAATTCATCACACAAAAGTATGTTCTTGGCACCTTTGTCAAAAGTCAGTAGCTATAACTGCAAATTTATTTCTGCATTCCCAATCCGTACCCCAGTGGCCTGCATCTCTTTGTATGCCAGTAGAATGCTGTTTAGGTTACTATAGTTTTGTAGTGTGTTTTGAAGTCAAGGTCCCGTGAAGTCTATAGTTTTGTTCTCTTTGCTCAAGATTTCTTGGCTATTCAGAATCTTTTTGGTTCAGTATGAATAGCATTAGTACCTTATGAACATCAGATTTCTTCAGGTAGCATTGACATTTTAACAGTATCGATGTTTCTTACCCGTTGACATGGAATATATTTTGATTTACTTGTTGTCTTCTCTACCTACTTTGATTTGTGTTTCATGGCTTTCAGAGCACGAATCTTTCACCTCTGTGGTTAATTTGTTAAGTATATTCCCAAAGCTGCTGTAAATGTGATTGTTTCTTGATTCTTTCTTTGATAGTTTGTTGTTGTTATATGGAAACACTGTTGATTTTGCATGTTGGGTTTACGTCCTAAAAATCCTGAATTCATTTATAGTGGCTGTCAATCTCAACAGTCGACTTAATGAGATCTAGAGTCACCTTAGTGTTGGGTCTCTGGGCATGTCTGTTAGGGATTTTCTTCACTCAGTTTATTCATGTGGGATGACCCATGTGGCACCATTTCCTGGACTGGGATCCAACAGTGAATTAAAAAGACTGAGCTGAGTATGAGCACAAGCCTCTCTCTCTGCTTCTTCTATGGATGCAATGTGACCAGAGTGTCATTCCACTGCTGTGATGACTTCCTGTCATCACTGCTGTGATGCAAAAACCATCTTCAATCTACACTTAAATAAAAGTTACAGAATTAGATTTAGTATGGCCTGGGGTAATTTGCTTTTTATTTGTTTTGCTTTATGTGTTGTTGAGATGCTCTCTGAGCAGAGGAAAGATGAGTGGGAAATGGGTAAAAAAATTATTTGGTGGTGGTTCATGTGGAAACTTTGCATTTACCTTTGATCTTCTGCTTTTAATTATCAAGATTTCATTTATAGTAAATATGGCTTTACTCAACAACCAAAGCTCAAAGGGAATTGATGCTGCTGGGGCTCCCTGTGAAGTGTGAAGACAGACCCTACCTCAGGGCCACCAACAAGCCCCAGAGAGCTCTCCAGAGACTCTGCCTAAGGCTGAGGTGTGATTCTCAGCTGCGCATTCTGTCAGATTCCCAGTGTCTTTATCCCACACGGGAAGCACCATGATGCTGTTGAGGGGTGCTTTGTGCCATGGTCCATCTTTCTCTTAGCGATCCTCTTCCTGCTCCTCTGTCTCCCATGCCCTTTAAGTGAAGCCCATGACTTTGGAGTTAGCGCACCTCCTCACCAGGAAGATACTTTACAGCCTTGCTTCCATGTTTAATGAGGTAATCTCTCAGATTTTTCACATTTTCATTTGATTTTTAACCACTGACCCTCACATACTACCATGATAGTGTTTTCTAGGATGAACACTGTTGAGCCCCATGGACACTAATCCAGATGTTCCTCCCTCTTTGGTGCATCTGAGCATCACCTGGAAGAGCTTCTTAGAGCATGCAGGGTTCTATGACCAGAGAACTATTCTATGTGATCTTTGGTAGTGGAAGATGCAGCTCAGTTGGTAGAACACCTACCTACACTCCTGAAGCCCCGGGTGCCATCTTCAGCCTGTCCTTAGCATCTCATAAACTGGGTTCTGTGGTGCACCTCTAACCCCAGCAGATGGGAGGCGAAGGCAAGAGAATCAGAAGTTCAAGGTCTTCCTCAGCTACCTAGAGAGCTTTAGTCCAGCCTGGTTTTCTTGAGGCCCTGTATAAAACATACAAATAAAAAAACTGAAACCTGAATCCACTTTAGCCGTTGATCCACACACAGCCTTAAAGCAACAGCTGTCTGAGCAATCCCTGTGGCTTACACTTTATGTGCATGGGCACTGAGCAGTGAGCAAGTATAATGCTCCAGATTAACTCCTGCCGTCTTTACAAGTTGTGGGCTGCACTCGGAAGCTATGCCAGCCATGAGGTTCCCCTTGACTTGTTCCTGAATGGACTCATGTAGTTTCTTGTTAATGTAGAACTTCCTGTAGGTCACTCTCAAGCTGTTACCCAGGAGCATCTCTGCAAAGCTGACCAGTAGCTACCCTGCTCTCACATGACACTCACAAAGTTCAAACCTATCTTCTTCCCAGCTTCTTATGGGACTGTCTTCTATTGCCTGGAACGGGACCACAGCCTTCCAGGCAATCTCTTTCCCTCCTTCTCCCAAGCAACAGTTTCCTCTGCTGCCTGCTGCTGGGATCCTTCTTGGCTCTGCTTCCCTTGACTATCAAACCTCAACATAAGAATCTTCAGTAGGCCCCAAATGCATGATCCACAACGCTGCTAATGAGTGCGACAAGGAAAGAACTCATTATGATGTCGGTGGCTGCTGCAGTTTGAATATGGTCCGTCCCGTTGAACATGAGCCCTGTTTCAGTCTCCAAAGTCACTAAGCCAGTGGCATGAAGTGGGGAAACTTAATTGTCTGCGGGATTTTGAGGAAGGACCCCCGGAAAGCGATTCGATCTTCAAGACAGGAGGGTTTGTACTCCTGTGCTTGATTTCTGGTGGTCCTATAAGAACACAGAGAAAAGGCAGGGCACACAGAGCTGTGCACACTCCTGTCTCTTAACTTAAGAAGCCACATGCAACCTTGACACTGCCAGCAGGAAGTCCCTGCCAGATCTCAGCCAACACAAGCACCATGCTTTGGAAACTTCATAGCTATGAGCTAAATAAATCTCTTTTGTTTACAAAACAAGCCATCCCCTAGTATTTTATTGTGCCATTGAAAACCTGACTCAGATGATGTTTATGCATATTTTTTGGAGTTTTTACTGTGTGGCAGGCACTAGGCTTCAAGCACATGATAAGCACAGCCTTCTTCAGATGTTTATGATTGTGTTATTATGTTGAACTTTATTATTGTTGCTATAACAGAGAGATACTGATGCAGAGAAAGAAGTTATGTTCATCTTGAAACCCTGGAACCTGGAAAGGGACTTTGGGGAAAGGGATCTTTGCAGATGGAGTAAAGTTGATGACCTTTCCATGAGACCCCTGGGTTACCCAGGTGGGTCCTAGCTCAAATGCTTCACTGGAGACACAAAGAAGGAACACACAGACAAGAGGGGAGGATCTATGAAGACAGAGGTGGGATGTACAGCAACATGGCCTCATGCCCAGAAATACAATACTGACAGTTCTCCAAAGCAGAGGAGGCAAGAGAGGGCCCTTGTAGAAAATCCAGAGGGAATACAGCCCTGCCTAGGCCTTGATTTCAGACTTTGCCTTTCATCCCGAGAGCACAACCTTTGCTGTGTTTGTTGGTTGGTTTGTTTGTTGGTTTTCTAAGACAGGGTTTTTCTCTGTGTAGCCCTGGCTATCCTGGAACTTGATCTGTAGACAAGGCTAGCCTCACAGAGCTTCATCTGCCTCTGCCTTCTGAGTGCTGAGATTAAAGTTGTGTGCTACCACTGACTGGCAAGCTTTATTATCGTTGAGCCACTAGTTTGTGGTTTTCTGTTGCAGCTGCCACACTGACACATATTTAAGTATGGGTATGAGACAAGATAGAAAGACGAGGGAAAATTATGGAGACATGGTGTGCTTGGCCCCCATGGACTCATATATCTGAATCGTTGGTTCCCAGTAGGTGTAACTGTTTAGGAAGGTTTAGGAGGTGTGGCCTTACTGGAGGAGGTGTGTCACTGGGGGCATACTTTGATATTTTAAAATCCCATGTCAGTTTCAGTTAGCTCTCATGACCTTATACTTGTGGACCAAGAAGTAAGCTCTCAACTACTGCTCCAGCAACATGCCTGTCTGCTTGCTGTCATGTTTCCCCCAGGAATGGTCATGGACTCTAACTATCTGAAAGCATAAGCCTCAATAAACTCTTTTTTCTATAACCTTATAGTGTCTCAACACGACAATAGAAAAGTAGCTAAGACACATGGGAAGGGAATATAGCCCATCACCCGAGTCTCGTTAAAACCTCCCACTATCTATGAAGAAAAATTCCTGTATGGCCAGCACCTTGCATGAAGGTTTCTAGCATAGATGTAATGGTCTTTTTTACATACAGTGCCTTAGTTTGGGTTTGGGGCTTTTAGCTTTTGTTTTGTTTGTTGCTTTCATTTTGTCTTGTTTTGTTTTGCTTCGGTTTTTGTTGTTTGTTTGTTTATGTGTTTTAGATGGGTTCTCATTATGTAGCCCTTGCTGTCCTGGAATTTACTATGCAGATCAGACTAGCCTCAGACTCATAGAGGTTCACCTGCCTCTGCCTTCTAGGTATTAGGTTTAAAGGCATGGGCCACTACAAATGTTTTTATATTAAAATAGCAATAAAGGAGGATGAAGCTTTGAATGTGTGTGGCCTTGAATAGGGCTTTATTCCTCTCCCAGGTATATTCCAGGAATCATAAACAAGACTATTAGCTTTGTTTACACTGAAGACTCCCTGCCTTCATACATACTTTTGATGCAGACTTTTATTTTATCCATTATAATCTTGTCAGGGGCTCTCATTGTTGCTTCTCTGACACTGGTAAGATTGTCCCCCAAATCCTATACATGGTTATTGTAAAGACAGTGAAGTGGGGCCTGCCTTGAGAAGCACACCCCAGTGCTCTTTCTTCTGGAGCTCCTCTTAAGCCCTGTTTTAAAATCCATATTAGCATGTCTTTAATAAATTCCAATTCTGCTCTATACAGCTCAGCTTTTATGTTAAAGCCAAGGATCCAGTTTTACTTGGGTTGGGTTCCCTGAAAGCTTATGGAACTCTCTCAGCTGCTGTGGGTAACAGTGCGGAGCTGTGCTCAGTGCTTGCCACTGCCGTCAGGTTCAGACACAGAGCTAGACAGAGATGCTGACAAACAACAATAACTATAAACTGAACCATTGGCAAGTGCCAATAGTCCCCGACACTGCACTCCAGATTTTAAGTGCATATACCTCATCTACCCTCCTAGATTTCTCCATAAATGAAAAGTGTGCAGATGCCCTCTGCATGTGGCCAGCAAGCTTCCAGAGAAAGAATCTGGGGAAGTCCAGAAACTAGGCAAGGAAGAGTCTGGAACCCACAGCAGTCCTAATGCTGTGAGAGGCCCACACACATTACCCCGAGTCTTCCTGCTGGTGAGACATTCAGTAAGCACAAGGACTCTACTTTCCATCCATGCTCGGTGACAGTGAAGGCTTTAATGACTATGGGAACAGAGCCTGTTCTGTGGTCTGATGGATTGTCCTTCCTGCCTGGCTTTCAAAGGAGTCAGCCAGGGTCAGTCAACAAGATGACAAGGCTGGATGGCTGCCTCCCCAGCAGGGATGCCCATGTTTGTCTGAGCAAGATGACACAGGCAAATATTGCTACTGGGTCAGCTGCACTGAAGTGGGAACTGGCTGGGGAGCTAACGAGCCTGTAAATTGGAAAGGAATTAGACTATCAGATGGCAGAGGCAGGACACAGCACAGCCACCCACTGGAGTCACCATCATAACTCAGGGAAAGCATAGCATTTCCCCCAGGTCATCTGAAGAGCAAACCAAATCAGGATGCTCATTTAGAGGTGGAATTTATAGCTCTATTAGCAGAGAGCCCCAGGAGGCTGACTGGGGCACTGAGAGGAGAGGACACATTGCCTGTCTTTCAACCTTCAAAGAGAGATTCCCTTGCTGAAAAGGTCCTTCTGCCGCACTCAAGGTGAGCTCAGAAAAGCTTGCCCAGGAGCAGTCTGTGAGGTATCTCAGAGTCCTGTGACAGTGAGGAGGGGGCAAGACAAGCTATTTCCTCCTATGCTACCTCTGTCCCAATTTAACCAAGAAAATGTGTTGGTTTATGTAAGGAAATTTTAACAATCTCATTTAATGAAAGGAATTCTGCAGTGTGAAAGAAAAAAAAGCTTTCCACAAGCCTAATGACCTGAGTTCAATCTCCCTGGCACCCACAGCATGGAAGGAGAGCACAGACTGCTGTAAGCCGTTCTCTGACCTTCACATGCATAATGTGACTCCCAAAATGGACACACACACACACACACACACACACACACACACACACACTATGGATACTGTATATAAATGAATAGAGCTATAAATTTCACCTCTAAAATTATGATAAAAATGTCTTTCAGCTAAGTCACTATAGTCAACAACAAAATGCATAAATGAATGACTAGCGTGAAGCAGGTTCTCCACCAGGTTACAGTAATAAGGTATGAACAAAACCATATGAGATACTTGTCTCTGGGGCTTAATTGTTTCCTAGGGCTGACAAACATCAAAAACAAAACAAAACAAAACAAAAAACCAAATCCACAGACAAATTCATAAATCGTGTTGAATTTAATAATGCAAAAGGGTAGTCTTTTAAAGGCAATTGGGGGCATAAGAAAATGTAAGAGTTTATCTTAGCTAACAATGATTCACAAATTAAGCAGCTCCAATCCTGAGGCCTGAATGGAGCTACACTGAGCCAAGACGCTGTGGAAGCTCTCTCAGGGTGGACACAGAGAAGCTCTCACGGGACTGATACAGGGGAAGTATTAACAGATTGGACACGAGGGAGGCATTCTTTGAGCAGACACTGGGGGATGCTTCTCTAGCGTGGAACAGAAGTAACGCAAAGCAAAGCAAGGGTCTTGTTGATTACAATTATACAGTTGCTTCATTTGATTTCTCTGTTTGGAAAGTCTCCAGTTACATAATCCTAAGTGTGCTGAATGCCTCTGGCTAGTCAAGTTGCCATTCAGTTTCTAATACAGGCATTTGCAAGTGATAGCTTGAGTTTCACTTTTGTTTAGGAGTCAAGTGCGGCCAGGAGTTACTCTGAGGACTAACTGATGTCACCTGCTCAGATTCACCAAGCTTATCCTTTGTCTTAGTTTATTTCCACAGTAGACGAGGAGCAGGTGACTAGGGAAGCCTCCTCAAGTCATTACACTAGAAACCAATGGTGAGTGAGAATTAACTAAAGAAAGGAATGAGTTGGCCTTGAGATCTGGAGGTTCCAAAACCCTTCATCTTTCCCTGATCCCCTGTCTCCACAGCAGGGAAAAGAGGTGACACTTAGCAAACAAAGATCCCAGGCGATATGTCTTTGTGTCTATTTTAGCCAACTTTCCGGCTAGTTGGATTGATTTCCTGTGTACCTACTGTCAGCATCCAGGATGACATAAGACATGGTGGCCATCTGAGAGGCAGTGACCTTGTCCTTAACATTTATAGATGGCCTATCTAAAAACCAAGGGCACCCATGCGCCCGTACCTCACCTGCTTTTCCTTCTCCTGCATCAAGAGTCAGGCTAACGCTAGTTCAGCCTATAGTAGATGAGAGAGATAGGAGCCCATCTCCTGCTCATATTAAAACAAAGCCGGGGAAGACAGGCAGGTAGAGTGTGAGGGAGGTCATGGGGCACATGTGAGGAACCTGATGAGGGCAGGCTCCTGGGAGCATGGACTGTTTGAGGCCTGGGTAGAGCCTTCACTCTGTCATTCTAGCCGATTTCCTTCGGCTCTTACTTTGGCCTCTCTCTGCATCCATTTCCTCTCTTCTAAAATTAGTGCTTTGTGGGGTTGATATGAAGTTTGAATTATCATGATTTTCCAGGTCTGATACTCAGTACAGGCTGCAGAACTGTTTGTTAAGTAAATTGTAGCAAGATAGAATTCTTTTGACTCCAGGAAAAAAAAAATTAATGCGGCAATCATGAAGAGTTAGTGCCACGCGGTAGAGCATAGTAACAATACCACCCTGTGCACTTCAGAGAAAGCCAGAAGAAAGGTGCTCGCATGCTTTCACCACAAGGAAGTGGTGAAAGTCCATGGAATACATATATATGCTTGCCTTGATTTGAACATGATGTCATGGATGAGGTACAGAAATATCTTGCGGTACCCCATAAATCTGTACAGTTTATGTCACAAAAATCTTACAGTGAAAGCACAAGGATCTGGATATAAATAAACATGTATTGATCGAAGTTCAGAAAAGTTACATTTTTAACAGATTTGTGTGAGTGTACTGTGTTGAAGCCACCCAGTCCCTGGGGATTCTCCCTCAGCTATTATCACGGGCTTGAGATGTAGGCTTCTAGCCAGTGTTTCAGTGACTCTATACTTACATGTATCTGTGAAGCACATTTAGCATGGCTGGTGTATTTGGTGGTTACAAAGACATGAACAGAAATGGACATGGTAGTACAGGCCTGCAATCCCAGCACATGAAGCCTGGAACAAGTGACCATTGCAAGATGAAAACACAGGTTCAATTGCTAAAGAAGAAATAGGATGACATACACATCGCTTTGAGGTTTGTTTTTAATTTGTCCAACATTGTTCAGAAATCCAGCCTCACTCCCACTCATTGACTTCATCTGCCAAATCCTTCATTCTGTAACTGCACAGTTGTTACCCATCCCCCTCTGACAGGCATTTGGGGTGCTCCTAGTTTGTCACATCTGTAAGTACTGTTGCAGTAACTGCTTTTGCCCATGTTCCTGGGACCAGGTACAAGAATTTCTGGGCATACTCCTGCAAGTACAGCAGCAGCAGGTCAGAGGGTTAGTTGGTCCTTTCGACTGGACCCCATAGTGTTAAATCGCTCTCTGCAATGAATGCCTCCATTCTCATTCTCACTCCCATTCCCATTAGTACTGTACATTAAACAATTACAGTTGGAGTAACTGTCAAGAGACTTCCATGGATGTGTGGGTCAGTCTCAAGTTTCTGTCCTCCTAATTTCTAGAGCACTTCCTAACCTGGCCTGCAGGTCACGTTATTCGGGGGAACGAGGAGGGTCACAACCTGTGAATAAAGAATAGGCGAGAGAGACGACAGGACTCAAGGAAGCATTGCTTGTCAAGAGCCGTTTACTTAGTGCAGCCAACCATATTTAAGGCAAAAATCTTGGAGGGGAGGGGGAGAGGAAGGAGGGAGATGGAAGTTTATAAGATCTTCTGGGGTTGAGCTCCAGTGTGACAGGTGGGGAGCGGGCGGATGACAGGTGGAGAGGGGGTGGATTTCCGTGAATGTTCTTTTCCCAGGGCCAAGCCGGATCCTTGTGAGTCAGGCAGGATGTTAATCTCAGGGTTCACATCCTTGTGGTTGTCAGGCAGGATGTTAATCTCCGGGTTCTCAATTAGCTGGGGCAGGATATTTATCTCAGGGCTCTCATGGTTCCCAACAACTTCCAGTTAGCTGAGACCTGTCTGTGGCACGGGAACTGAGGATCCTGCCCACACTCATTGGCTAGCCACATTTGCTGGGGTCTTTGGTTTCAGTTTGCTGAGAAGTAACTGCAGAGAATTTGGGGGTATTGCTCGGGATCCTTCCAGACTCCCAACTTCCTAACATTCTGCTGCCCTGTGCCACATGTGTTACACTTACAAGCCAATATTGATATGTAACTCTTAACTAAAAAGGAATCACAACTGGTTTTCCTTCGGTGTTGTGCTTCCTATAGGTTTGGGCAAATGTGTAAGATGTTTTCACCACTGCCGTGTCAAATAAAGTAATTTCCACTATCCTCAAAATCATCTCCCCTCTTTTCCTCAACATCTCTGTCCACCCAGGAGCCTTCTCCACCATTCAGTAATATTTATCTCTCTAATGGATTATCTTTAATCTATGAACTCATAAAAAAAAACTTGAATATTCTTGAATGATTTCAAGATTTGGCAATAATTTTAAAAACTGCTGCAAACCTGGTGTAGGCTGTTGTGTGGATCTAACTTTTAGCACATGTTTATGAGAAACAGGTGCCAATCGCACGGGCCTTGGCTTTCCACAAAACTGCTCAACTGTCTTCCAAAGTAGCTATGAGCTCTTGTACTCCCACCAGAAACGGACAAGAGCTCATGGTGACCTAACCTCTTTCAGCATTTATTGTTGTCAAGGTTTTAGGTTTCAGCCATTCTGATATGGGCGGGGGATGATGTTTCATGGCTGTTTTGATGTATGGCCCCTAGTGGTATATGGCATTAAACAGTCCATTATATATTTATTTTCCTGTTTCGTGTGACTTTTCCTAGGGGCGTATAAACAAATATCCACTCATTTCAGTTAGGAAATATGTGGTGGTTTAAGTGAGAGGTCTCCAAAGACTTTTATGTTTGAATGATTGGCCCCAGTTGGTGGAACTGTTTGGAGGGATTAGGAGGTGTGTCCTGTAAGTGTCACAGCTCTTAAGGGGAAGGGTTTCTCCAACAGAAGTGTTGCAAATGTGAAGGGAAAGGTTGCTGGCAGTCTGGAGCCAGGGAAAACCACAAACTTACACCACACAACAAACCTCACACAAGAGACTTATTGGAAAAGATAAAAGAAGGCAGCTGCTTCTGCTCAGGCAAGAAGCAGCGGGGAACTGAGCAGGGAGCAGGCTTGTCCGTGGTTTCTTAGGGGCAGGATTTTCCAGGGTGGGCTTGGTGGGATTTCAAGTCCTGAGGTTGGGGCAAACCCAGGAATTGGCAGACTTTTGAGCTCAGGGATTGGTGGGGTTCGGTGGGTTTTCAATCCTAGAAGTGAGCTCAAACCTTTTACTCTACATGGCCTTGTTGAAGGAAGTGTGCCACGGGGGTGGACTTTGAGGCATCCAAAGCACCCATGCCACCCCCAGCACACCCTCTGCCTCATTCTCATAGTTCCTTAAGATCCGAACTCTCAGATGTCCTTGCTTGCTGTCATGTGTTTGCTCTACCATCATGGACTCTAACCCTCTGATAGCTCAATTAAGTCTTCATAATCCTTGGTCATGGTGTTCTATCACAGCACAAGAGAGTAACTAATGCAGACACCTCTAATGATACACTGAAGGAGGGGCTCCACCCACATTGAAGTTACTGAGCCAGGGAGTTGATGGGCTTCCTTGTAGACATAGGGAAGTTGCTAAGAGCAGTACGGGTGGCCTCAAAGTAGCTGCATCATTGTAGAATCCCACCCCACCACTAATGATGACGTCATGGAAATGACAGCCATGGAGTCCTCACACAACCAGCAGGCAGCTCAGTGGTTAGACCGTTCCTCCTCCCCTAGGATTGTTGTTGCTTGCCTATCTTTATGGAGAGGCCTGCGGATCTTGTACCTTTCATGAGACTTGTCAGTTTTCATTGATTTTCTGAGTCTTCTGGACCTTTCTTCTCCCTCCGTGAGGAAGTGTTTCAATTCAAAATAAATCATTCTATAATACATCTGTGGATCTTAGGGTGAAACTGTTGCTTGATTCCTCCTTCCCTTCCCCTCTTCCTTCTTTCTTTCTTCCTGCTTATTCTGAAATGTGGCCCAAAACTTCACTAATGTAATGTCAAGTGCTCTCTCTACCACTCATTTTCATCCCTACACGGGTTCTCTGCTCTCTTGTTAAGTTTTAAGAGTTCTTCCTACACTGTTTTGATAGTCATTGTTTCTTCTAGTCAAGTGTATACATTATAAAGAGCATCACTAAAGTGTAAAGATCTAGTAATACTAGGACAGAAATTGCCAAGGCAGTGAATCTATTTTTAAAGACTAAGAAACTTCAAACTCAAACCTCTCCCTTCTTCCCTACACCCTTCCACCCCTTTCCTTTCTCCTCTCTTTCATGTACACAAAGACATATCTGATAGATACAGAATAAATCTAGTTTCATCTCTCAGGCATGCTCTTGTTCCCACAGGTAACATATCAGAACCCAGTTTACACAGCACAGGTTGATTATTATTCAAACAGCTTGTACATCTGGGGAGCTCATTATTGCAAGTCTGTGAGAAAAACATGTATACACAGGCACACATGCACGAATGCACATATTCACATAGGCACACATTCACACAGGCTCATGTGTGCATAGACACAGAGGCACACATGCTGAGAACTTAAGTTTGAAGTGCAAGGAATAGTTGGTAGGAAGGGGACACATTTGCTTCTTTCCAAAATGCCTTTAGATTAATGAAATTCTCATTCATGCAGAAAGGCCTTTGTCAAGTTGCTAAGCTCCTAGGTTTTCACTACATCTTCCTCTTACCTATTCAGAGGCAGGAGAGGTGTATGCCTCTGGAATCTGCCAGAAATCCTTAAACTTTCTGAATCCCAACAGAATAATGCCACGTGCTAAGGCAGGAGGCAGAAGGGAGTTGCATGTTCATTAACCATAAAGGAGGAAGGTGCTCAGACTCTCTTGCGGGTTACTGGGGAGTGGGAAGAAGCCAGAGGGAAGATTGGAGCCACTTACAATGGACCCTGAACCCAACCACAAGGACACTGAAAGCAAAAAGGTCATTAAGGGTGAGGTAAGAGATGTGATGATATTTGACTTGTTGATTAAAATCAGGATATCTAGGTGTAGTGGCCCAAGCCTTTAGTCCCATGACTTGACAGAGGACAGTTGGACAGAGGTTTACTGTGGGCCCAAGTTTAACCTGGACTACAAAGCAAGACTCCCTCAAAAACATGTAAGTCATGGGTTATTAAATGAAAATCTCTGTGCCAGGCAGGAGATGCCTTCCTGTGAGTTAGATATCAAGGTCTCAGAGACCCTTCACTCAGAACAACACAGACTATCTCCATTACTCTGGTTTGCCCATAAAAACTAGATGATAAGATTGTATTGCTAAAGATACAACACCCTTTGGTTGTGAGACACAGAGGAAACAAACTGGAACTGACCTGAAAACTCCCCTCCCCCCATTGGCTAGCTTTCATAGATCAAGAAGTTGATATGTAAAGTGCTGGGATGGGGGAAGGAAGGGGGAAGTCATCAATGGTATTACCCAGGCATGCTACAATTTTGATTTACCAAGCAAGAAGTACCCAGGCAATAGTGTCATGGTTATAAGGGTAGCCTACCACTTTCTGATTGGATTTGAGTCCTGGTCCACAAAAGGGAACTCCTAACTGGCATTGTTACCTTGTCAAAAGCCAATTGCTTTGGGCCCTAGCGGTGAACCTACTGCTCCTGTTCTGCTAAATAGGCATGTTATTAAACCATCTTCTAAATACTTATGTTTATAGCCATAAATTGCCACTGTTCTCAGCTTTGCAGTGGTCAACAGTTAATGCAGAGACTCATTACTAGTCAAAGTGCTGAGATTATGTGACCGTTAAGCTCAGGCCTAAGATAGACATCTACGTGAAACCCCTATTATACATACCCACGGCTCTGGGAACATTGTGGAGGAGAGGCCAAGAAGAATGTAGGAGCTGGAGAATGAGGAGAAGTGCTGTGAAATGCTGTCTTCGGGACATGGTCACTCCACTCATAAACTCACACACAGCTGTGGTCCCTTGCACAGGATCTGAAAAAGATAAAGTAGATGAGATCAATTACCATCCTAACGGGCAATACTAACTGGACTCCACTGGTTACATAGAAACAAAGAGGAGAAGAAGGACATGAAGAATAGAACTGATTAAGGTATACTGTGGTACATATATGAAATTGGCAAACAAATAAATAGAAGGCATCCCAAAAATTAATACAAATTACTTTGAAGGTCACTATAGCTGCTTGTCAAGCACTGTGTGAGGCAGGCACCTGGTGACCTTCTGAAGGACAAGCAGGCACCCAAGGAGGGAGTGTGGGCTAGAAAGCTTGTCTTCTTGTGAATACAGCTCAGCTATCTCTGTGTGCCTGTAGGGTGTATGTGCAAAAGCTGCATCATTCTGGCTACTTCCTGTTGCCTAAGAAGCAGGGTGACCTGCCCACACTTGGATCTCAGACTTCTAGCCTCCAAAAACTGCAGGACAGGACCCAGTCTAGGTCAGCAGCTTTCTTACAGAGATGCTGGCTACTGATACAGCAGACAAATGGCCTGTGCTAAGTAAAGGGGGGGGGGGTGCTGCCTGTGCCTTCTGGGACCTTGTCACCAGTCAAAACCAGTGGTATTTTCTTATCATTCTCCAGGTGTTACAGATACTTCAAAATAGCGTTGACACTCGAAAGAACCTGGGAATCACAGCTGTGATAATCCTACTGTGAAATTATGACTTTGCACGCATCAGTCAAGAGCACTCGGTATCAGATAGTGCTGCTTTAGGGAGCGTGAGGAGCACATGACATTTACATCACAGGTCTTCTCCGCCACCCTACGTACTTTTTTTTTTTTCTTTTTTTTTTTTTTTTTTTTTTTTTTTATTTATTTTAGATATTTTCTTTATTTACATGCGAATTTCTCCTTTCCCAGTTTCCCCTCCAAAAAACAAAAAAATAAACAAAAACAAACCCCTGTTGCCTCCCCCCTCCCCATGCCTGCCACCCCGCCCTCTCCCACTTTCTGGCCCTGGCATTCCCCTACACTGGGGCATAGAACCTTCACCACCCTACGTACTTTATGTTATACATTCCAGAATACACAATGGGGTTCTATAGCAGAGGTGGCTCAGTGGTTAGGAACACATACTCCTCTTCCAGACAACCTGGTTGACTTCCTGTCATACTTGTCTCGTGGATCACACTAATCTGAAACTCTAGGTCCAGGAAGATCTGCCCTGTTCTGGCCTCAGAGGGCAACTGTACTCGTGTGTGTGTGTGTGTGTGTGTGTCTGCGTGTGCGCTTACAAATAAATAGTTTTAAGAATATGTTCCCAACCCTCACATCCCTTTCCAACCAGGAGAGATTCAGAAAGGAGGGAGGTATCTGAAAGTGTGGAATTTAAAGTGATATACAAATTTATGATTATATACTGAGTGCAGAAATATGCCTCCTCTAACCACCCTACTTATACTAAAACACAAGCACTAATAGCAAAGAAGGGCTTTGTTTATTTCTATGATCCCAAGGTAAGGCTTTGCCATGTGTAGCAATACATCATTGGTATTTGATAAATGTTTATAAAACAATGAGTGAATGAGCAAAGAAACTTCCAAATGAGGCCACCAGAGAAGTGGGAACAGGCATTGTGATCAGACCTGTCCTTGGCAGCTGCCATAGCCAGCTCCCAAGGAGAAGAGCAAGAAGGAGTCAGGCCTCCTCAGGCTTTGTGCTGAGAGCTCACCTCTGACAGGCCCATGGGAAGCCACACAGGCTGCTCCAGGCAATGCCTGTCAGCAGAGAGCTTTCTACATTTCAGTAGAGAAATGAGCTGAGGAAGCAATTTTTGCACAAAGCAGCCCCCCAGCATGTTGTGGAGACAAAGTGAAACACACACACACAAAGTCAGGTGCTCCACAGACTGCAGGATGCTGGGACTGCACTGGGGAAACATACACGCATCTCCTTGTTTTCTAGGACCCTCTTGCACACTGACTATCTCATCACGTCTTCGGACCCTGGGGACATCAGGCACCCAAGTATCTCACACACAGACACTGTCTCACCAAGTCCTCAGGACTCTGGGGACATTACAGACGATGTTCAGGCAGGGACTCATTGAATCACCTGCTCCTTGACTGACAAATCCTTTCCCCCTGCTGTTTGCGCCTCTCTGACTTGCTGCTCCTGAGACATGGAGGTCTCCAGAGCAGTGGCTGAAACTGGCACAGAACATTCTCCAAACCACAAGAGGCTCAGCAGGGAGATCCATGTGCGCAGGGCTGGGGTAAAGTCTGGAAGGATGTGAAGAGTGGGGACCATTATCCCAGCTGCAGAGGAGGCAGAAAGAGCCCTTTTTAATACTCCCAGCATTGCTGAAGCTGACCCACAGGTTAACAAGAGTATGGGACAGCTAGGGACAGAGGGCACAGATGTGATCCAGTCACAGTCTCCTCAAAGTACAAGAAGACCCTGTTCCCACTTGGCAGCATCCTGGAAGGAATTACCTTTTCCCACCCCCCCTCCTCTGCACCCAACCCTCCCCAAACTTCATGCACACATGCACAATAGACATATATTCATATACATGTACAAACATATAGGCACATATGCAAAGACAGACAGACATATACACAGAAAGATACACAGACACACTCAGATATACACAGACAGACACCGACACACACAATAGACACCCAGACACAAAGAATGCACAAACACACAGAACCATTATCTATAAACGCTCTAGGAAGCTAGTGGTCCAGAGCACAGTGAGATCATCCAGGAAGCCATGAGAAATGAGGTGCAGCTGACCCTGCCATTCCCTGGGTCATCTCTTCCCACCAGTGGTTGCCATAGCAAACATCCGCGAAGTGGTGAAGAGAGAGCAACCCAGATGAAGACTGGCCCTTTTCTGTAGCCCCGATAAAGAATGGCCAGACATGCCTGTTGCAACCAGATGGCCACAGCCTCACTCAATCAGGCACACCCCGTCTGGGGGTCAGCCTCAGTGCCAATTGCCATATTGTTGGGATTTTATAGGAGGTTGTTTATAAGCACCACCCAAGCGGTACAGTTGAGCACCGACAGCGGGGGAGTGGCCCTGTCAAAATGTTCATGTTATAGCCATACCCCAGGACCGCAGATTGTGGCTGTATCTGAGATCTGCCTTTGAAGGGGATAGTAGTTCAAACTGGAGCTTTTGGGTTTCTTGAGTTTCAATTTGTTCCCGGAAGAATAAATTTTAGAACACAGAGTCACAGTGACCATGTGGAGACAGAGAAGACGCCATCTAGAAACCAAAGACAGAAGGAAGCATTCCAGTTTCCAGGGTGAGACAGTACATTGCTGGAGGACCCATCTAGTGTGGGTACTTTGTCTGACTTCCATGGATGCCCCACACAACACACAAAAGAGTTGCTTTCCATAGCAGTTGATCTTCTTTGTCAACACTAGAAAGCACACCTCCGGGTATATCCATGCAAGTGTGTTCAGAGATGTTTACCTGAGGAGGAAAGGGCCACTCTGACCGTGTGCAGTACCATCCCATAGGAGGAACACCAGAGTTCATCTTCCTGTTCGGTGACTCTGGATGCTGTGTGTCCAGCTGCCGTAAGCTCCCGCTGCCAAGACTCCCTGCCATGAGACACTGTACTCTTGAACTGTGAGCCAATGTAAACCTCTCCTCTCTTAATCTGCTTCTTGTCTGCTATTTTTGTCACAGCAACAAGAGAGTAACTAATACATGCTCCAACCAGAAAGGGGTCTGGGTGCAAAGATCTCCCTCCCCTTGGAAAGAGTCCCACTAACTTCATCATCCCTGAGTGTGAGTGTCTGAGGACAAAGCTCCAGTTCCTCTGCCTGGGTTTTCACTTTGAAATTAACCAGGAATGTACAATTTAAACTGTCTTTCCTTAGGTGCCCATGCCCTTCCATAATGCTGTCCCCTAAGATACCATACAAAGCAGAGTTGGGTGCTACAGATGAAGGGCGGGTCCAGTGAAAAAGGCAAGGGCAGAGCCACCCTTGGAACTTAAGTGTCATGAGGGTTTAACCTTAAGCCATCTATACTCTTAGAAACTGGGGAATCCTAGGGGAGAGCTATGGCCTCTCTCTCTCTCTCTCTCTCTCTCTCTCTCTCTCTCTCTCTCTCTCTCTCTCTCTCTCTCTCTCTCTCTCTGGCATTCTCATGTGTGTGTTCCAGAAAATATATTTTTAAAAGCTGCATTTTACCCCCAAATCAACCATCAAAGGCTAAAGGCATTGCTCTCCAACTGCAGCCGCAGGGCTCACTCCACGTTTGCATCAATCTTTGATATGTAAAGGTAGGTATGAGTGTGGTTGGATGTGCTGTTTGTTTTGTGTATGGTGTGATGAGTGTATGTAGTATATGTGCTATGATATGTTGCAAGTCCTTGCATGGCTCCAAGGACAGACCTAACTGGGGAAGCAAAGAAATAAAGAAATGATACACACAGACACACAGACAGAAGTAGCTAGGTTCTGGAGTCAGGTGGTGCAGGCCCTTAGATGGAGAAACTGCCACCCCTCATAAGCTCAGTATTTTCATTACATAGAGTTGAACAGAGAGTTGGGGTTGCTACATTCAGCAAACAAGGCGATTACATACTGACAAACAAGGAGGTGGGAGGTTATGGTACGTGCCAGATCAAGAGGCAGGTTCAGCTAATCTCAGTGAGCGCAGTCTCTGTAGGAGAGTCTTCAGGCTATCAACATCATGGAAGAGTGAGCTATGGTGAACTTTTTCTGCACACACTATCAACATTTGCACTTAGGTGTGAGGAAGGCTTCACTAATTTCCCACAGGTCTGAGGCTTTGGAGTCCTTGACAAAGGCTGTGCCCATATCAATAGCACATATTCTGTCACGAACTCACTCGGGGTTTTCTTCTTGCCCGAGGTGTGTGGCACAGTATGTGTGTGTACCTGCTGGAAGGAGTGCACAGTATATGATTCCGAAAGTACCCCTCTAGCTGGTGAGGTTCTCAGCCCTGGCCCCAGTTTCTCTTCCACATTATTCCAGAGACGGGTCTCTGGGTCATGTCAGATTTCATTGCTGGTGAACCGAACAACCCTCCAGTGCCTTGGCATTGCTTTCAGGGTGTCTAACACTCTGAGCCAGATAGAATGTGCCCAGACACCTGCCCTGTAGAGCTTCTCTGGCTCTCTCACCCACCACAAACCACCCCAACTCTCCCTCTGCAACTGTCTCCTCCTTACCTCTCACTTAGCCCATCACCATCATGGCTCATCCTCTGCTTAGGTGACAGTTCCAGCAAACCATCTCAGGCCTGCTGATAAGCTTTGTGCTCCTTCATGCTCCACCTGTCTTACCCCCGTTCCTCAGCATGTCATGTCCTCATCTTTCAAGCTTGATAACATACTGTGAGTCTTCTCCATAGCCACACAATTTCTGGTTTCACTACTGTGAACAGCCACCTCTCTTACTTCACGACCACAGTGTTTGTGGCAGCCATCACAACTGCATCCCAGCAGATGTGGAAGCTGAAAGGGCATGCTGGTTATTTTTGTAGAGTTGTACACACCACTTCCTGCATATACCGAGCATGGACACATATACCTATCTGTGGGCCTGTGTGCCAGAGGCTTTCCACAGAGATCTCTGGCCTGGCCTGGTGTGAGAGTTCCAGCGAAGGGAAACGAGCACGGGCAGGGAGGGGAAGTCGCTTCCTCTGCTTCTGCTGCTGCAGTTGGCTTCACCTCCCTCTCTGCCTTGCCTTCTAGGTACTCCACACCACCCTGCACTGAGTCAGCTCGGGTTGGGCAGAGGAGAGGCCAACTAGCCAGTGAGGAAGGGAGAATAGACCTTTTCCCAAGTGTTACAGCTCTTAGAACAAAAGGCTCGGATGACTGAGTAGTTCTCCCACACCTTTAATTCTCGGGATAGGATTTATATACAGTGGAGGGGGGGGTGATTCAGAGTTCAACAGCAGGTACTTTTCATTGGCTTGGACTGAGAGCTTGGGGAAACCTTATTTGCATGTGGGAAGGCTTGGCGCTGCTTCTACGTGACTGATAGCTACACACCTCTCTGGGGGTGGGGGTGGCACGCAGCCCACCACCGCATGCCTATCAGCCCAGACGGGGACATGTTTTGCTTCAAGGACAGCTGAGAAGCATTGTCTCCAATCTACACACCATGTTCTCCACTTTACTCGTACAGATAATTTTACTGTGCCAGACAAAGGGAACTGGGTGAAGAGTGAAAACTAGTAGTCCCTTATTTAGCATCCTCAAGTATCCATGGCAACCTATCCTCTGACCCAACCTGTACCCTGTTTCATGTTTCACAGGAGTCTTTGGCAAGAGGGAACCACACTCTATTCCCTGGCTTCTGTGCCCCATTGGGTTATGACAGGAGCCATCACATAGCAATGCTGTCCATCTTTAATCCAAGCCTCACTGTCCTTCTTTACCTTCTACTCCCCAGCTTCCTCTGACCTCTTATAACTTGCAACAAGAGATACATCAGGTCTAATAAAAAGATTTTCAACACCAGGTCCTGAAGGCCTCAGTTTGACTCTCTTACCAGACATGTGGCTGTAAAGAATTTCCCCGGCCAGCCCCTTTGTTTTCTCCTCTGTGGAACAGGAATGATCAGATGCAATGACACTGTACTATGGACTAATGGCTGCATCGGAAGAGTTTTGTAAGTGGCAAGGACCTCAAGCTCCTGGCATCCCTTCATGGCTGAGACCACACCACTGCCTTCTGCACAGAGAGTCAGTAAGAGGAGTTTATTAAAAAAGCCTTCGTTACAGAGCTAAGCCATATGATCTTCAGGGAATCAATATGTTAAGCCACCCTGCATAACCAGGCAGGCTATAAATAAAATCAGATTCAAGGACTGTCCCGGATATAAGGGACCTCTGTACACCCTGATTTGTCATGCTCCCATGTGTCGCTGTTATCATTGCTGCTAATAACAGCAGCCGAACCTGTCATTTATCAAATGGCCCCTCCACTCCAGACACTAGGCTTTTTATCCCCATGATGCTCCAGGAGGTGAGCTCTCCCAGGTTCCTCTCACAGGTGTGATACAGAGTTCAGAGGACATGAGCGATATTCCGAACACCATCAGACCCAGCCCAGCATTCAGATTCGCCTCCAAAACTCTTATTTGTTCATTTGTATTTTTAACAGATATTTTTATGTAAAAAAGAAGCTTCCTCAAACCATAAAAGTCAAAACCATCCCCTGATGACACCTCATCCTGCTTTTGAAGTCTGTAATGAAAGCCTGAGCAAAACCTACTGGAGTCCTTCCGACCCCTCCAGGGATAAGCACGGTTAGTTTTTCCTGCTCACGTGCATTAATAGTCCTTAAACTGTCTTTCTAGTTCTCCCAAACAAGTCATTTCAAACAGGAGGAGCTAAAACCACCATGCTTACGCCTACTGGAGTTCCTCTCTAAGGACTCAGGCTTCTGTGATGTCATTCATTCATTCATTCATTCATTCATGTATGTGATGCCAGCTTTCATTCATTTGTTCCTCCCTTCATTCATTCATGAACCAGTCAAGAAAGAATCAGGTGCCTTATCCTCACCAAGAATGAGTTAGAAGCTGCAGGTTGGAAGTGACTGCTTGCCCCTGTTTCTCTCGAAGGCATGGGCTATGACTGGTTCATTAGGAAGAAGGAGAAGCTGGCAGGGGAGGCAGAGGGAAAGAGTGGTCCTGAGAGGTCTGCAGAGCATCTCTAGCAGCATAGCAGCTTGTTTGTTTGTTTGTTTGTTTGTTTACTGGTTTTGAGACAGGGTCTCTCTCAGGTTAGCTTTGAACTTGCTGTGTAGCCCAAGCTGACTTCAAACTGGGAATTCCCCTGCCTCAGCCTCCCAAGTGCTGGGATGGCAGCTATACACCCACCATGCCCAATAAATGGTTGTATTTTTCCCACAAAAGAAAAATGTGGTCTCGATGATACAACCCCTACCTATTACCAGGCACGGTTCCTAGAAAATGGAGCTGAAGTAAGCTCCCTAAGGAGTTGTGCTGATCAGATGCTCAAAGAGCAAACTAACTTTCTTTGTGCTACTTACTGACCCCCCCCCCCATTCTCCTTGGCTGAAGGAAGCTTCATCAGCCACCTGCCCCTCTGACCAGTCAAGCCCTCATACCAGCAATGGCAGAATAGCTCATTAAGGACCAGGTTTACGGGTGAGTGTGCCACACTGAGAATCACGGTGCATTTTTAGAAAATAAACTCAAATTAGCAATTGTGGCTGCTTGTCTCCTTTCCAGGCTGAACATTTTCCACTCGTGTTGCTAACACTTCTGCTGCCATAGCCATCCCTGGGGACAGAGATTCTGTACCTAGGGACTCTGGGGACACAGAAGGGACGCTTCGCACACGTCCTACAACAGACTCGGCACCCCCTGTAGAAGTGATCTCCAGAAGTCAAGCACATTGGTCACCCCTGTGTGTCAGGCACCAGGTGACTCCCATTACATTCTTACAAGATGTCGAAAGTCAGTTATATCTTACAAGTGGGGAAGGTGAGACTTGGACTAAGGAGTTTTCTCTGCAGAGAGCATCCCTGTATCGATCGCTTCTCTTCGCAATGGGACAAAAATAGCCTTACAGAAGCAGCTTAATTAAGCAGGGAAGCTTAGTTATTTGGGCTCCCTGTTTCAGAGAGTTTTCAGTCCATTACACCAGGGCCAGTGGGAGCAGCTCTCTCCGTAGACACATATGACAGGCTGTTTCTATCAGACTGACACTACAGCCAGAACCAGCAGTGAATATAACCTTCCAAGGTGCAAATCTAATGGTGGTTTTCTGTCAGCCAGACCCTACTGCCTAAAGGTTCCATAGCCTTCAAAATAGCATAGCCCACATCAAAACACCAGCCTGTGTGCGGGGAGAGGGGGGAGGGTTGTGGGGCGATGCATCACATTCAAACCACAGCCATCACCTGGGATTCATCAGTCATCAGTCGCTAAAGGCTCAAGCCAAAACCCAGGGGGATTATTCTAAATTCCCATTTGATTAATTACTAATTCTTTAGATTTAGGTTTGAAGTCTCCATGATTCCCAACACCCAGCAGCCATTTTGGGTAGTGTCACACTGTTTTCAGTAAGCCTTGACTGGTCTTCTGGCATGTGTCAGCTCCATTCATTCCAAGGACTTGGGACACTAAGAAATATCCTAACAAAGGTCCCAGCCTTGTGGGAGAGTTGTCCTAGTAATCTGCCTGGGTCATGGCGTCATCCTTCACATTCCCCTGCCTCTCTCCTTCCACACAAACCATGCTCCACAATATGGTCCACTTTGTAAAAATCCACTTTGACTAATACATTAAAATATGATGTGCACTAATGACCATGCAGTTCTATGTATATATTGCATAAATTCAACCCAGGATTTAAAAAAAAAAAAATCTGAATCTTCAAACATATATCACTTTCTCAAGACAAAAACAGGCAATATCCTTTCTCCTTGTTTCCTGAGCTATGCCATATGTTATGACATTGTATAGACACCCTGTATGCAATTTTTGGAAACTTGATTGTACAATTTGCGGCTCCTGCTGCCTGAAGGCTACAGTCTATCCTCATCTCGGTAACTGAAAGCACGCATTCCATTTGCACCCTGGCCCTTGCTCCCCCTTTCTCCCCTCGCTGTTCTCCCTCCTGTTCCTTCCCATTGGACGTTGCTTAGGTTGTTTCTTTGTTTACTTCTAACCTCTCAGTTTCTATAAGGGAGCGTCTTCCTACCCTGCATGCTTCCGTCTCATATTTCCTGCGTGAGTTTTCTTTCTGCATGAGCCTGGTGATGCGGCTTACTTAATGTACCCAAGACCTAGGGCTCAAACCCTAGCACTAGAAAAGGAAAGGTGATTTCAGTTTCTGCATAGCTTCCACGGGGAAGCCTGCCCAGACCACACTCAGGCCCTCTGCTATAGGATCTGCTAACATTAGCTCTTTCCCGCCCTCATGTGAGTCAAAGTGCTCAAAGTGCTCAAAGCCCACCAGTTATACTCTTAGAAAGCAGAGCTCGCATCTGTCTTATCAGCACCAAAGTCATCACTTAGAACTTGTTCATGGCAATGAAGAAATGAGTGAATGCTAAGGAAGTACTGCACTCATAACTAGGAAGCGGCAGGAACGGGATGTGAACTTCAAAGCACACATTCAATACCACCTTCCTCTATGAGGAATGTTGAAAACACAGGTTAAGTGAGTTTGGGGCTGGAAAACGCATCTCTGTTTGTCAGAGATCCCTCTGACCAAAAGTGAAGGTATAAAATGAGCAGACAGGGAAGAAAATGGGAGACGAGAGGCAGCCTAAGTTTGTCATCTTAGGTCACGGCGCTAATCAGTGTTAGCCGTGGTCTTTAGAAGAATGGTTTTTAAAACAATAGATCCATGTGCAGAGAATAGGAGACTGTGGGGTGTTCCGGAAACGGGGCATAGGTATCAACCCCTTCTGCTAAGGCTCAAGGATCGTCAAAGAAGAAGGCTCAGAAAGACTGTAAGAGCCAGAGGTGGTGGGGACTGCTGTTAACAGTGTTTTCTGGACATGACAGTGACATTGCACTCATGAACTTACAGCTTGGACCAGCCCAAGATGGTGCCGGCCTAAATCCCATTGAGGATCTGGAGGGACCCCAAAAGACCCACCCTCTTGCTGAGAAGCCATTGGTAGATGATGGAAGAGGGCACATCAGGTCGTTTGGGGGTTGGTTGGTTGGTTGGTTGGTTGGTTGGTTGGTTGGTTTTGTTTGTTTGTTTGTTTCAAGATGCAGCCCCTGATAAGCTGCCCATGTTCCAGGGGTTTTCCCTACACCCATGCACACAACAACAGCACCAAGTAGACTCAGTGGGTTTAAAATAGAGCACATGATATTGAGCAGGAAAAATGGTCAGAAGCATGGGAGGGGCCTTATAGGGCAGGGAGGGGCAAGTAAATTCAGCCAAGACCTATTACATTCACGTATGAAATTCTCAATACTTTTTAAAAACAAATCATGATATATTCAAATGAGGATGTCTTTTAGATGTTGGTTTTTCTTTTAGTCCCACAAGAATGATCAAAGTTAAGGGTCTGGGGAAAGAAAGGGAACATCCTTCCCCCAAATTATGCATAGTGAGGGGCAAACTTGTCCAGGAACCAGGGGCTTTTGACATCATCTTCCCAGTTGGTTGCATGAGCCTCCCATCACTAGAAGAGATGGCCTGCTTCGTAATTGCCGAGTCATTCAACAAAAGCCCCTGGCAAAATAACACCCTAAACCCACTACTGCCCACCAGAGCTGTGACTGTGGAGGAATGGTACTTATCTAAGTGGGAATTTTCTTTCCAGTGAGGAAAGATTAAAATTTTGCTTCAGAGCCTTCTATGTAACCTAGGCTGTGCCCAAACTCACTATCTCCCTGCCATAAGACCCCCAGTGCTGGGATTACAGGTGTGTACCATAGGCCTGGCTCCACACAGCCTTGTATTGTAGTCACCTTCCAGGAGAAGGAGGAGGAAGCAGAGAAAGGAAACTTAAAGGACTTTCAGAGCTATTCCCTGCACGTGCACAGGGAGGAAATGCTTACGGAGGCTGAGCCGGCTCCTTCGGCTCACTGTGTGCCAGGCATGCTAAGCATGCTGCTTGTCTTGTCCGGTTAGAGTCTTGAATAACCCCGTGAGGTTCCTGTCTGTGTTTGCATGGTGTTAAATGGGTCTTGAGTCAAACTTCAAGGGCTGGGTCCCCAAACAATGAGCTCTGTTGACTCTTGGCCATTCAATTTCTCAAGACCTAGATGGCCACTAATTGAATACTTTTAAACATCCAAAAACCCACTTTAGATTAGGGATGCAACCCCCAGACAAAATAAGAATGGCCTCCAAGGTCCTTCCAAGAACTGTACACCTGAAGAGAGCCCAAAGTTATTAGATACATCACTGGCCTTAAATATTGATGACATACATTCTAGAAAGTTCTAACCCAGTGAGACCAACAAAAGCAACTACTGAGGATAAACTACATGTCGAACACTGTGCTTTCCACACAGCTTCAGACTATAGTGGATCCCAAAAGATGTCAACTCCAGCTTCGCCTTTGCTGAACCTCCTTTTAGAGAAGTTAAGTACAAGGTTCAAAGTCAGACAAATGGTGAAGAATGATCACCCAAGCTCAGAGGTCTTGTCTCCAAGGCTTCCTGCTTTGGCCTAAGTCTGGTGCCAAGTAGCCACAGCACTGCCACCCCTCCAGTGGCACCATCCATGCAGGTACTATGAACATGAGTCCAGGAGTCTTGACTTTGCCTCAGTTTAGCCAGTGGAACAGCACCTACACACTGCAGGGATTCTAAGGTAAACTCAAGCAGCCTCATTAGAGATTTGTACCATGAAAGAAAATCAAGGCACTTCCCTCTGCCATCACTGGTTAGTGTGTGTGATCCTTGGGAAGAACAGAAGGGGACATGCTTTGTTGTTTGTAGCCCCAGCTGCAGAAAGGCACATCTCTGACAAGAGGAAGGATGCTCTCTCTCCTTCTGCAGGCTGAGCCAATCACTTGCACTTGCATACACAAAGTCCCCACAGAAAGCAAAGGAGTAGCCACTGGCCTGACCACACTGGTTGTCCCCACCTGGAAAACTCAGGGCGTTGTCCTCAACTCTCTCTGATTAAAATTAGAGTCAGTAAAACTCAAAGGTTGTTTCTATGGTGTCAAAAGTCCAAATATCAAGCCAGGGGTAGTCACACACACACACACACACACACACACACACACACACACACACACACCTGTATTCCCAGTCCCGTGGAGGCATAGGCAGGAGGAGCTTGAGAGCAAAGCCATCTTTAGTTACATAGTTACCCTGATGCTAGCCTGGTCCAGGAAACCCTGTCTCAAAACAGTAAAAATGAAAAATGAAAGTGTTTGGATTACAAAAGTAATCACCCCACCTTCTTTCCTTCCTTCCTTCCTTCATTCCTTCCTTCCTTCATTCCTTCATTCATTCCTTCCTTGTTTCTGCCAAGCATTTTGTCCTAGGTGAGACAATAATAGCTCACACAACCGCTGAAGTGGGCTCTGTCTTCCCCGTTAGTGATCCTTCCCTAAACAACTTTCTCGTTTCCATTGGGCCAAGGTCAAATGACATTGCCTGTTCACAGTCACCTATAAGTGAAACTCCCTTTCCCGAGCAGCTCTTAGGCGGTTTATTGGTTGTCTGTGGTCAGGGTCTGACTCTACAGCCTTCGCTGGCCTGGAACTCTCCGGAGTCTGCCTGCTCCTATTCCCACAGTATTTCCATCAAAGGCATGAGACACCATGTCCTGTTGCAGCTGGAAGCTTTGACATATGGCTAAATGAGTTAGCAGCAGCAGTCAGGGGTACTCAGAACTCCTGTGTGATAACTTCAGAACTGGAATTCCAAATAGGACTAGACGGACAGGTCAGTGGTCAAGAGCACTTATTGCTCTTGCCAAGGCCTTGAGTTTGGATCCCAGCACTCAAGCAGGGGTTCAGTACCTCAGACCTCACATACACATAGCCCACCTCATCCCCCAACAGAAAGAACCTTTAAAAAGGAAACAGAACTCTCTGACAACTTGCATTAAGTTTCTATTTGCTATGCCATGGTTACAATATAATTGGTATTTATGGGCGCCTACTACACAACATCTACTGAGCAGTGGATGTTTCACAGGGATCACTTTGTCTAGTTCCCACAATGCCTCTGACAAAGGGGAAGGAGTCGGGGAGGGGTTGTATTTGACTTGTATCTGTTGGGTAGAAGCCAGGCTTGTTGCTAAACAGAGAAAATGACTGTGACAGATTCTCAGAGCAAAGAGCTGCCTGGCCCAAGATGCCCCCAACACCAAAGAGGAGAAACCATGTTGTCCAAACATACTGCTTTTAATGTTCCCATTTTACAGGTAGGAACACTGAGTGTCAGAGAGACTGAACAAGCAGGGTCTTGGGCCAAGTGGAATGGATTTCAGAGCCTCATTTTTTTTTTTAATCACACACTCATGAATGTGCTCACACATGATATTTGGTTAGCTTTAGACCCACTGGCACCTGACTCTGAAGGCATATTTCTTCTGTTCAGCCAGAGTGTCAAGCAACTGTGCAACATACTAACACTAGCAGCCAGGTTATTCTTGATTCCCTAATCCCATGGGAACAGTTACTGTCCCTTAGGGAAGAATAGAAACCTGATTCATGAATTTGCCAAGTGCCGCCCTCCAACTGCACCTGCCAGAGGTATTCCATCTATAAATTATATTGAATCTTTGGGCCTGAAAGAACAAAAGGAAAATCACCCCGAGGAACAGGCAGGGAGGACAGGCTAGGAAAGGAGAGTGGGCATGCTCTGCCTTATGACATCCATGCTCACACTTCAGATCAGAAAGTAATTGCCAATTGTTATCATGTTAAGAAAGAGGCAGCCGTGGGGGTCAAACTTTCTGATTTCTTATTCAGGGAAATCTTCCATTCCCCAAACCCTCATCTAAAAGGCCAAACTAGAGAAAGCTGTGCTCTGCAACAGGGCTCGGAAAACACAAATGATTTTCTTTATAGAGTCCTTTGTGCATCAGAAAGCAAGGGACTCGATCAGACTCATTATTTCCCAACAAAGACACAAGGTTTCCTTTTAGCACCTGCTTGCTTCTTGCTATCAAAGGACCGTCTTGAACAAATGCATCCTGGCCAAGGAAGATCAAAAGACAGCCTCCTGTCCTAGGCGAATAATATTTTTTCACATGATTTCCAGTTGAATTTGCTTAAATCTCTTCTATTTTACTACGTGTCATTATTTGGACACTCAGCCTTGAGTTATGGCTGGTGAGGGGATAAGGAGACATTCTAGTGAGTAATGTTGAGTAACTGAGGGTGGAAAAAGAGGTCATTGTTTTATCACAGTGATGTTATGGATATCTGTGTCTGCATTAGGTACACGGAGGGGTCACGTGCACAGAGCACTTGAGGGGGATCACAGTCATGAAAATCAGCGTGCAGGTGCCCACAGAGACCACCAGAGGGCGTGGGATCCAGTTACTGGTAGCGGTGAGCTGATGTGTGGGTGCCAAAAACCTAACTCTGCTCCTCTACAGGAGCAACCAATGCTCTTAATTGCTGAAGCCTCACAAGATCCTGTGTTCAAGCAAATTTCTTTTTTTCTCTTGCCTTGATATGACCCAAAGAGATGTCTATGCTCTGCAAATTCCCACAGCATTCCCCAGCATCCCTGGGCTTGGCAGATGAGCCATGAGAAAGGAGAGATGATCTCTGGCCAGGGCAATACAAAGCTATAAAGCAAGACAACCGTGATGAAAGCTCACGTATATTGAGCCGTGTGGACCAGTCTTTTGTTTAAGCTGTATGAGGTCAGTTTACTCTATGAGGTAAACAGATGAAGAAACTGAGGCAGGATCACAGGTAAAGATGTCAGAATGGCTCAGACAGACACGACGGCTAACCAGGTTCCTCCTTCTTCCTATACTTCCGTTCTTTTTCTTGTAAAATGGAGACAATACGGGACTAGAGAGATGTCTTAGCGGTTAAGAGCATTTGCTGTTCTTCCAAAGGGCCTGAGTTAGGTTCCCAGCACCCATGTCAGGCAGCTCATGTAACTGTAGCACCTGGGGATACACACACACACACACACACACACACACACACACACAGGCATAGAAATAAAAATAGTAAGTCCTTATTAAAATGGAAACAATGAGCCTCATAGCTCTCAAGGTTGCAGAGGAGATACAATACAGTGGTCAAGTATTAGTACAGTGTGTGGTTCACAGTGCACTTTCCATAAAAGGCATGACTTCTGTGGACACATTTTAGCAGTCCCTGCTCAGGCCAGGCTCCTTGAGTACCATCTCCAGGCAGAGGAGCCCAGGTTCATCTCGGCTTTTACACCCTTAATGCACACACTTGTCATCCACAGGTCTCACCTCTGCCCTTCGGAAGCTCTCCATTTCACACCACGATGTTACCCAGCCTCTGGGGAACCTCCTCCAGTTGATGGTGTGATTTAAAGTTTATTTGGAACCTCAGATACCAAACAAATGCTCAGTGTTAAGGAGGCATGTGGGCCCTGGGTGAAGATGCCCTCAGAGGTGTTTCCCTGGTGGACATGGTCAGCCCCACAAGTCTCTCCTCCTCCCACTAAAAGAGACTACTCCCCTCGCTGTTCCCGTTGAGGCCCAGCCCTCTGGTTACGAGGGTCAGAAACTCAGCTCAGTCCAACTTTATGTTAAGGTCTGAGGGTGTTGGGATGGATGTTTCTATTTTTTTTAAAGATATTTTCTTTATTTACATTTCAAATGTTATCCCCTTTTCTCATTTGCCCTCGGAGGAAGCCTCTCTATCCCCTCCCCCATCTCCCTGCTCACCAACCCACACACTTCAGCTTCCTGGCTCTGGCATTCCCCTACACTGAGGCATAGATCCTTCTCAGGACCAAGGGCCTCTCCTCCCATTGATGACCTGACCGACAAAGCCATCCTCTGCTACATATGCAGCTCGAGCCATGAGTTCCACCATGTGTACTTTTTGGTTGGTGATTTAGTCCCTGGGAGCTCTTAGGGTACTGGTTAGTTCACATTTTCCTCCTCCTACGGGGTTGCAAACCCCTTCAGCTCCTTGGGTACTTTCTCTAGCTTGGATGGATGTTTCTAAGTGATCAGTCCTGCAGCACTCCGGGAGTGCTCTTTTGTGTGAGCACTGTCCTTAAGCAAGCACTTTCTTCTCACAGTAGAGATGACAGATCCACCTCATGGCTCACCTTAGCATCCCAGGAGGAAGGGATCCCACGACTTTCCCATGGTTTTCTGCTAAGTGCTCAGGTGTAATTTCATTGGCTCTTGCTGGGTCACATGGTAACACTTTGCCCAATCATTGTAGGAAGGGAAGTAGTCTGTACTGATTGGGCAATCTTGCATCGTTTCTTCTTTTCTGGAGCTACAGGCAGGAGTTGAATTTTCTGGACTGAGAATAGAAGCAATCTTTCCTCCAAAATATTTGTGGAGTGTCTGTTAGAAGAGAGGATACAGGATGCTGGGCAATGATATATTCTCGTCACTCACTGTCTGTGAAGTATAACAATCTTCTGTCTGTCTGTCTGTCTGTCTGTCTGTCTGTCTGTCTGTCTGTCTGTTTCTTCTTTGCACTGTTGAATATCTGCCCCAATTGATTTCAGATTCTGTCAGGTTGGAAATTATTAACTATCACATCTGGCGTGTCTGCAAGAGATTTTCTAGATTGCGGTCATTGAAGTGAGAAGTCCCGCCCTAAGTGTGAACAGCTCCATTCCTGAGCTGAGGCCCCGAACTGAATTTTAGAAAGAGAAAATGAGCTGAGCACTCGATGCTCTCTGCTTCCTGGCTGCTTATGCGATGAGACAAGCTGCCTTAGTCTCCTGCTGCCACACCTGCCCTGCTAGCACCACGAGACAAAATAAACCTTTCTCCCTTAAGTTGCTTCCCTCAGGTAGTTTGTCGCAGCAACAGAAAAGTAACCTTCTTTCAGATGTCAATCATGCAGCCCTGGCATACATCTCACTGGTGCTAATCTCCACCTGCTCTTGACACCTTGTGACTGAATTCCCACAGGAGGGTGTCTACACTTAAGAGCAATATCTTCATTGAAATAACAGGATGCTGAGACCTTTATAAATTGATATGCCAGACAAGAGGGAGGCAAAAGTGAATGCTAAGTTTCCTTGCATAATACTCCGTGGGATGTGTTTCCCCCCTAAGAATATTTTAGCATTAATTAAGATAAACAATGATATATGCCGAAAGACAATTGAATCTGTTCTCAGTTAAAATGGTCTCGTTGTGTAAAAATAGTACCCAAATTATAGCATAGAAAGATGCAAGGGGGGAGGTACTGTAAACCTATAACATGATTAAAATAGAAACACCAGACGATAATGATGAAGCCTTGAACAAATCTGGGAGAGGAGAAGAAAAATGGGGGAAGGAAGAAATGTCATGCTTAATGTATTCACCTCCCTCGGGGATCTACTTTATTGTGGTTCTCTTTAGTAATGACTATTTATCATGGCATAGTTAATGTGTGTTTTCCATGAAACTGGTGTTGTATTCTATCACACTGTAAAGAGATGAGTTCAAGGTCATATAGGTAGGAAATAGCAGAACTGTGCTTTTGTGATGATTGAGCTCAAAACCTCAGCCCAAGCCTCCAGTCTGAGGCTAGTATTCCCTTGGTCTCCTTTCTAGAAATCTTCATAGGGTAGACTGAGGACAAAGGAACCAGCCTGTATGAACTGTTCTTAAAATACTCAACAGTGGCAGGTGGTGGTAGTACAGGACTCTACTCCCAGCACTCAGGAGAGATAGAGGCAGGCAAATCTCTGTGAGTTCAAACCCAGCCTGGTCTACAGAGTGGGTTCCTGGAAAACCAGGGTTACACACAGAAATCCTGTCTTGAAAAACTAAAACAAACAAACAACAAAAGCTCAACAGGTGGGATTGAGATGACAGCTCCATTGGTCAGTTCTTGTCATGGAAGCATAAAGACTTGGGTTTGACCCCAGGACACACATAGAAAGCTGAACACCATGGCCAACACTTAAAATTCTAGTGCTGGGGAGAGGAGATGAGTGGACCAGTAGGACTCACGGACAGCCAGCAAAGGGAAGAACCCTATCTCAGAAGATGTGGACAAGTGCCTGAGGACAGTAGCCAAGGTTGTCCTCTGCCCACCAGGTACATTTATGTGCACATGTGCACCTTCACACACTCATGAACATGAACATGCACATGAACATGAGCTCATCACGGTCAAATAAAGATACAGCAAGTGCTGCTTGCAGCTCTTCGTTTGCTCATTCAATCTGCACATTATTGAAAACCATTACTAATATCGTTATCCCTTTTTGCAAATAAGGAGAGGTAGGAATTGTGTGAGGTGAGGAATCTGATAGGGGCCTGTCTGACTTCAGGGATCAGCCTCCAACTGCTGCTCTCTTATGCTTTGGAAAGCCATTGGTGGCCTTGAATGGAGACTCTCCAGCCCCATTTTTATTTCTAGTGTTCCTACAGGGCTGACTTTTGATAGTGTCTCTCTATTCAGATGTGATCTTGAAAACATATTTTATGTATCCTTATTGGATATATATATATATGTATATATATATATGTATATATATATATATATATATATATATATATATATGTCGTGTGTGAGTGGGGAAGCATGTGAGGAGGCCAGAGGACAGCTTTCAGGAGTCCATTCTCTCTTTCCACTGTGAGTTCATGGGACAGGAGTCAGGTTCTCAAGCCTCTGTGTCAAGTGCCAGAACTCTCTTAGCCACCGTGTCAGCCCTACAGGCGCTCTTATAAGAGGACCTACTTCTGTGTCTGTCTGGTAGTCTTTCAGTAATTCTTCAAAGTCCTTGAGAGCTGAAAGTTCCAGAATCCCTCCAATCTGCCATGGCTCTTGGTCAAGGCTTTGCAAACAGTACATCTTCTCATTGAGGTCACTGCATGTTCTCTGGGGAAGAACTAGTTCCATACTTATCCAGGTGTTTTGAATCTCCCTCCAGCTCTAGTACTGGGCATATGACAGAGATCTGGCATCCTATGTGCTAGCTCCCTTGGCCATGTGACCAAGCTTGATGGGGATACTGATGAAGGCTAGATCATTTTTCCTCCATTCTCTGGCTGCAAGAACCATGTTGAGACCCAAAAGGACATTGTTCTCAGATAGATCCTAGTCTAGGGAGGCTGTGATCATTAACCTGTGTCTCACACATCCATTCACTCACTTGTAACCTTGCTTTCACTCAGCCCCTCATTCATGCATTCACCCAGCATGGACTGAGCACCTGTCCATGGTTCATGCCCCACTCTATCCTGAAGCTTATGTGGCTTTCATAGATCCATCTTTGTTGATGTGGACAAAGGACCTTCAGAATGGTGACTCCCACCAGTTGGGGCCTCAGGATGGCAGCAACACCAGCTTCTATAGCCCATTGCCCTGAATATGTCAAGCAGTGGGGTAATAGCTGTCATGAGTGTCTTGCTTTGCTCATGTTCTATGTTAAGATCTAAGCATCTGATGGTTAGATGTAACACATGATGGTTATAACCCTGGCTGTAAAGTTCTAAGTGGGGCTTCTTTCCTCCTCAATATCTTTTCTAGACTTCCTAAATCAACCCCACATTTACTTTGCTTTCTTCCCAGAGAATAGCATTAATATATTCTTCGCCTTGTTTCCCTAAGCATAATTTTTTTTGTGGGATGTAGGGGACTGTGCCTGTCCTGTGGTGCTGGGCGATGAAGCTGAGTCTTGTATATGCCAAGCGCTGGACTGCTGAGACATACCTCAATCCAGAGCACAGTTCTCTACATGATGACAGGCACTTTATTGATTTTGAGGATTCTACTGTTTCTCTTTAAAGCATTGCGGAGATGCCTAGTGTTGCCAGTATGTTTCTATGGAGTTACTGAGATGGGTTCTGTCACTGACTTCTTCAAAGTGGGGCAATGTAGGAGCCTTGAGAAATATAATTTCAATAATTTGCATAAGTGTAGGAAACTGAACAAGGCAGATGTCACTATTCTTTTTCTTGAGTTTTCTTGTGCACGCCTGTGTTGTTATAGTTGAAGAGAACATTTGGGTATAATATGCACAGATGTGACATGTTATACATTATATATTCACATTATACATCACGTGGCAGCCATGAAATTATCTCAATTATATACTATTTATATTTAATTGTATGTATTTTAACTTTCTTGCCTTTCACCTGTTTCTCTCCCCAGACATACAGAGTGTATCTTTCCAGAGTCTTTTCCCATGTTTCTATAAACATATGCAAATAAGTATGGTAATTACAGGAAAGGACAACATTTGTTCTATAGAGAAGAGCCTTGTGGCATTCGTGTGTCTATGTCTCCCTTGAGTCACAAAGCAGAAAACCCAGGTGGAAGCCCCTCCAAATAAACTGGGGTGGATTCAGTGTACTCATCTTAGCAGCTGTGTGGTGGTCCACAGCCTGAGGCACCTCCACTGTGTAGACCCTCTCTCTTCTCTGCTCTTTGCAACTGGAAATTATCACAAACCTTCTGGCTCCCTATGACCCAGCCTTGAGATTCTCATCATTGATCCATGCATGGACGGGGAAGACGAGAGAGCTATTTCTTCTCTCTTTCTCTCATACTTGGACTTTTGAACCTAAAGCCAAGAGAACATCCCATTTGTTGGTCCTTTTTGCCATCGTGCTTTTCCACCTGACAAAGTGAAGACAGCATAACCCAGCAGAGGACGGGAAAGCTCCAAGAACAGGACAGAAGGCTGGCACAGGGGGTGTGTTAATGTCAGGATATTCATCTTCCTCACAGTGTGGGATGCTGTGCCCTTGACAGCTCCCACAGCCCTTCCTGCACACACAGTGCACATTCACTACGGCAGGCTCTTCTTCATCCTTCAGGGTGCAGCTTGGCTGTGAGTTGGAGATAAGGAGGCAGCCCGATCACCCCTTTCCTGACCTCCACATTCCCATACAAGAAAGTGTGTTCTGGAAAGCAGACGGAGGGAAGCTGACACTCTTTGGGGTCTAGATTTTCATTATGAAAAAGAAGCTTTTTTTTAAATTTGGCAGCTGTACAGGTGATGGGGCAGTTAATACCCCCACCCACCCCACCTTTACACCCACCCTGCCATGCACACCCACCACTGGTGAACTGTATCCTCACACTGTGAGAACTCTGAAATGCTTGTGTTTATAAACAACTCTTCAATCACTGCCACTCTGAGACACACACGTGCAACACTCTTACCCATGCACACACGGGTATCTTGTCACATCTGTGCTACCATGGACCCTCAGACTGAGAAGAGGACACAAAATGATTATGTGTGCTTATGCCATTGGCCTTCTTTTATTTATGTGGCATCAAAATGTAACCCACTTTTATCCAAGTGATCTGAGTGACGAGTCTCCCCCCATTGAACTGGAGGTTCTGGAACCCAAGCGTGTTGGATGATTCTCCCAAAGCCAGTGAAGGGCTCTCTAAGGACATATTGGCTGTTGTGAGACACTTGTTTTAGGAACATGGGCAGGGCATTTCTGGCAGCTGTTTTGCCATCCAGAGGAGGGACTCTGATGAAAAGATAGTCAACATGGAGTAAAGACCTAAAAGACAATGAGAAACTGAGTCCTAGTGAACTCTCTGGAGTCCCCACATGCAGCCGGGCCTAAACTCATCTATAGAAGTCAAGTGCCCTGTATAGACTATGCATATGGTACAATGTGTGCTTTAATTCTTCTTCTGCATTATCTATGTCGAATACAATGTAGGTGCCATGGAAACAGCTGATTGAGCATATTGTTGGAAAATAGCATGTTCATTAAAGGTACAGTGTGTGTGTGTATGTGTGTTCCTGTATATGCTGGTGCATGAGTTTATAAGTATGTGCATAGATGTGGACAGAACTTGGTGTCAGGTGTCTTCCTCAATTGCTCTCCATCTTATTCTTTGAGACAGGGTATCTCACTGAACCTGGAGCTCATTGATTGCTAGAGTGGCTGGTCTTGGAGACCTTCTTGTCTCTACCTCCCCAATAGTGCAACTTTTGGGGGAAAAATGACAGCTGAGGTTGGTTTGATCCACAGACGTAGTGTCCAGACACTTGTGACTAGCTATTGTGTCTCTTCCAGCTAATAATCTCTCCTTCTTTTCTATCTCTATTACCCTGCACTCCAAGAGAAATTCTGGGAGAATGACAGGCAGATCCCAGCCCCGTCCCACACCCCTGATAAAGCAAGGGAAGGGCAGAACACACCTGCTGCCATTTTGATCTCATGGTTCTCACACTGCACAGCAGCTAAGGTAAAGTTCCTAGAGCAGATGAATCCCAACTGCCTTCGTCAGCATCTGAGCCGCTCATTTTCTGATGAAAGAGATGCATCTGGCTATCTGATGTCTGAGTTCAGCTGCAGAATGCCACATGGTCATCTCAGCTCCGGCAAAGGTCATGAAGAACGATGGGCAAACCCTTTCATTACTCTCAGGAATGACAGTCAAACTCTCATTTCCCTGCCATAAGAAAACGCAGTGGGGTGTGCCCATGCAAATCAGGAATACACTCCTCTACTGGGATGGGCTTTGAAGATGTGATTTTCACCTAGGGACTGACTTGGCATTTCTGACATCCAGCAAAAGCCCTGTGGGCCTCAGGCTGTCTTCTTCCTGCTAGGTAAGAGCACAGCCTCCCAGGAGAGCAGATTGGTAGAGTGGTTACAGATGGAGCTGTGCTGTCTGCCCGTGGGTCAAGCTGGACCGGCCTCACTGGAAAAGACAGACTGTGGCTTCTGGTGCTGTATGCAGCCATCATGGCTCTGGCAGCACACATGGCTGTGTCTTTGTAAGGAAACCCGCTGGATCATCTTTCCTGCAGAGTAGTTAGACAGTGAATGGGACAGGATTACTGTGGATCACCACTATTTAAGCTGTTCTGCTTAATGTGGCTTTTCTATACAAAATGCAGAGGAATATTTCATTGCAAAGGTAGGGGAAGCCTAATCCCCAATAAGCATTCATAAGCAGGATTACATGCAATGGAAAGCATGGCTCAAAGAAATGTACTCAATTACTAATCGGCAACTTTCTGACTAGTCCTAGATATTATCAATCCCCAGGGACTGCGCGGGTGCCTGTTGAGTAAAGTACCTGCTGCATACCCATGGGAACCTGCATCTCAATCCTCTGTACCATGGAAGAGCTGTGTGTGGTCGCAAGCATCTATAACCCCAATGCTGGGGGAGCAGGAGGTACTCACTAGCCAGCCAGTCCAGAGGACTCAGTGAGCCGAGTTCAGGGAAAGACTTTGTCTCAAAACCTAAAGTGGAGACTGATTGAAGAACACACTTGATGTTAAACTCTACCCTTCAGACACTCATGCACACATGGACACGTGCACAGATGTAAAGCACAGAATTCACATATGTATTTGTATGTGTGTGTATGTATATTTGTATGTGTAGGTATATGTTATGTGTGTATATGTTTGGATCCCTCTTATTCCAACCCTGCTTATAATAGCTAACCTGTTAAAATTCAAGCTTGGTGATTAGTATATAATAATGCATTTTGTGAGTATGAATGCATCATGCAAATGTAAGATGTAAATATCCACCCACTCCTCCTCCCTGTCCTATTGAAGGTGGAGTTTCCTTCTTGTAGGTGTGGTTTCTTTGAGTCTTCATTGCATCCCTAACTGGGAAGCAGCTGAGCTCCCTGGGATATCCTTACATCTTCTGCTTCCCCAGATACCCAGTGGCCAGATCTCAGGAGAACACAGAGCTGCAAAGCCCACATAGAAAACAGCAGAGGAAGGTTTTTAAGGAGACACAAAGCAATCCCTCCCAGTTCTCTTTAAGTCAGTACCAAATGGCCATTGTGGTGACAGAATGCACAACTCTTGAGTGTACACGACCAGAGGAAGAGAGGCTCCAGGCTGATCGCAGGGTAAAGAGGTTTATGATAATGCGCGGGAAAGAGCTGTCCTGGGAAGCTGGAATCAAGCAGCCCCCCCCCCAACAAAATGAAGCAAAGTGAAGAGTTTCTGAACTAAAAGACCGGTTAGCCAAAGAGGTTCTGAAGAATGGCTGTTTCTTTTATTTCTCCTACAAGCTTGTCTGATCAGACTGGACCATTGAAATGCCTGCCTCTTCTCTGTCCTCAACAAACCTCCTAATATGCCTCCCTCTCCTCTCTCCCATTTTGGCAGCAAGCAGATTTCCATGTGCTTATGTATTTAACAAAGGGGCCGCAGAAAAGCAAGGAAAAGAAAAGTCCATATTATAAGTTTTAAAATTCAGGCTTTTGAATGTCAGGAATCCGTGTCTAACAGAAAAGAGGCAAGAATTCTCAGAATAGGGAAGAATTGCTATTGGGCAAAGGAAAGTTCCCATGTTCCTGAACTTGTCCCAGAGTGTACTTCTCGTGTCTGGGGAAAGGGAGAAGAGGAAGAGCAGAAGGCTATGGGAGGGAGGAAAATCAGCTGGGCTTGAGATGAAGGGACCATGTGCACCTGCAGGGAGGCCTTGGAGAGAGAAGATTCCCAGCATCCCTCAGCTTCTCCTGGAGCCAGGACTCTTGGAATCAAGCCCAGGGACTGCCTGTTTGGAACACTGGGTCCCTGCCATATTTATTAATGAGTAAGTCCCCACCTAGGGCTCATTGTTAAACTGTGGTATTCATCAGAAGGTCTGTGGGATGGTTTCTATGTGAACTGCCTTCCACAGGCCCATGAGTTTGAATGCTTGGTCCCTAGTAGGTTACACTGTTTCAGTGAGTTATGCGGACACTTTGGGACATAGGTAGTAGCTGGCAGAGGTTAGTAACTGGAAGAGAGCCTTTGAGGTTATGTTTTCTGCTGGTCAGCCATGTTGTGAGGAGCCTCTGCCACATACTCCTGTCAGTGCTGTAAACCACACTTTCCCTGCTCTGGTGGACCAAGACCTTCTGAAACCATAAGCCAAAACAAGCCATTCTTACCTATGATGGTTGCTACTGATTATCAAGGGACATATCTCCAGGCACATCTGTAAGGTCAAAGTTAGCCTCAGAATGCTTATAGAGAACCATCTTGAATAGGTGAATCAATGTGGGGAAACCCATCTTACTCGTGGGTGGAACTGTTCTTTGCATGGGAGATTCAGGATTACATAAAACAGTAAGAGTGAGCTGAGCAATGGCATGCATTAATCCATTGCTCCCTGTTCTTGACTGGGTGTAAAGTGACTACTTGCTTCTGGTTCCTGGTACCCTCACATCCTTGAGATGATGGACTGTAACCTGAAACTGTGAGATAAGTAAGCCCCATCTTACTTAAGTTGCTTGTGTCAGGTCATTTGTCACAGCAACGAGGAACAACACTCCCTTGTGTTGCTTCTGTCAGGTACTGTGTTGTGAGGACGTGACACAATGGTTATTGTGTAACAGCAACAAGAAGAGTAACTCATGGAACACAGGTGTCTAAGGCATCCTGTGTGCTACTTTTCTCATTACTGACAAAGTATCCAACACAAGCGACTCAAGGTGGGGAAGGTTTTGTTTGGGCTCCTGTTTGAGGATGTAGCCCATCACGGTGGGGGAGGCATGGCAACAGGAAAGTGAGGAAGAGACATAGATGCCGGTGCTCAGCTCACCTCCTTTTTATTCTGTCCAAGAGAGATATCAGCCAGAGGAATGGTGCTGCCCACTTTTAGGGTAGGTCTTCCCATTTCAACTACCCAACCATTTGAAACTCTTAACAGATACGCCCAGGGGCTTGTCTCCTAGATCATCCCAGAGCCTGAAGAGCTGATGACTGGTATCAATCACCATCACCCTAAGAGCTCCTGACTCAGCAGGTCTAGAGTAGAGTCCAAAAGTTTTCATTTCTAATAAATTCCTGATGCTGCTAAAGCTATTCTCCTAAGAAATTCCATCCAGAGAATGACACTTTGAATGGAATATTTAAAGAAAAAAAGAAAAGTGGGCAGTCACTTTCTGAGTGGGCATCAGCACTCCCATGACATCAGATGATCCTTTCTTCATATGTGTTATTTATTTTTAAACATTTGTGTGTGTCCGTGTGTGTCTCTCTGTGTGCATTTGTGTGCAGAGGCCAGGAAAGTGCATCAGGTCCTCTGCATCTGGAGTTACATACAGGTAGTTGTGAGTAGCTCAGTGTGGGTGGTAGGAACCAAACTTGGATGTGTGGAAGGGCAGTAAGTGCTCTTAGCCACGGAGCCATCTCTCACAGCCCCTCTCTATACATATTTTAATTGACACATGGATATATAGTACAGTGTGCTACTTTGATTCATGCATATCTTATGATATGACTAAATCAGGGTAATTAGCATACCACCACTTAAAACATCTATAAGATCTTTTTTTCCTTTTGTACTGGAGATTGAACCTACAGCCTCCTGCATGCTAAGTGTATGCTCGGTTGCTGTGATATCCCTGACTTGTTACTTTCCATTTTGAAACAGGATCTCACTAAGTTGCCAAGGTTGGCAACTTATTCTTTGCTTTCCTATTGCTATGGTAAAAAATACCCTGACAAAAGCAACTTGAAAAAGAATGCTTTACTTTGGCTCCCAGTTCAAGGATAGAGTCATTCGCTATAAGGAAGTTACATTGCAGCAGCAGGAGCTTGGGCAGCTGACCACATTGCAACCAGAGTCAAGAAGTAGAGAGTAGTCAATGCTTGTATTCAGTTTACTTTGTCCTTTTTATAGAATTCAGGAACCCAGCCCAGGGAATGTTAACACCCACAGTGGACAAATATCACCTCAATTAACCTAATCAAGATAATCCCCAACAAGCTTGCCCATCTCCAAGGAAATTCTAGAACTCATTAATTTCACTGTTAGATTGACCATCACAATGGTCTTGAACTTACTCTGTAGCCAAGGTTGGCCTTGAACTTGTGGTCCTCTTACCTCTACCCCCTCAAATATTTGATTTCTTTGTGTTAAGGCCACTTAAAATGCCCTCTTTTAGTCATGTTGTAATACACATTACATTATCAACTGCAGTAGTCCTACCGTGAAACAGCACAATCCTTCAATCTCCTTGTACCATCTCCTCACTGAACAGCAGGTATGTCTGTATCCACCTTCGAGTCTCACATGAGCATTTGGTGGCCTAGGAAGGTAAGCTAACTTCATTAAGGCCATATAGCTTCAAATGTGGTGGAAGTAGAAGACCCTTGGTCATCCAGTCACACTTCCAGACACCTCAAGTGCCACCTCTACATGGTTGCTAAGTTCCAGAAGAAGCCTCACTCCAACCTTCAGACACCCTAGAGGGCTGGTGACTGTGGGACCCAGGCACTCAGGAATTACCCATGCTGGGCAGAGGCTGTGCTCTGCAGGAGTGCAAACTGCTCTTCCTTCCAGGCCCTGCAGCCCCCTGCTGCTCCCACTATCTGAGTTATGTGTTATTGCTCCCCAGGGATGGATTTATCCTGGTTTTACTCACTTCGGCAGCACTAGCTCTGCCCACTTAGTGCTTTTGGCTTTATATATCATTATCACACACTCTGTGCTCCAGTCGTACACAGTTTAGCCCTTATTGCTTTAATTTCTCTCCTGGTGTTCTTGCAGGGAGATGACAAGAGAAAGCAAATTGCCCTCTAGGATGAAGAGAAAGGGAAATGCCATCCCTGGCCTTGCAGAAGAGAAAGCAGGGGGCAGGCAGCACACCAGAGTAGAAGTGCCTTCTTTTTATTCATCTTTGGTGAGAGAAAAGAGCAAGGGCTTCACAGCTCTGATCCCAGCTATCAGCTTCCTAGTGACAATGAGAATATTAATAAGATGACAAGTTAACACTTCTTTAACACTCCGAGCATCCTGGGCACTCTGCCAGGCAGCTCACATCCTCAAGCATCTCAGATTCGTGACTAAATTCTTGGTGCCTCTGAGAAGTGGGTGCTGTTATTCATCCATTTTACAGATAGAGAAGTCAAGGCATAGAAACAAAGAAACTCTCCAGCATGGCAAAACTCAGGGGACTTGAGCCTGAGGTGGTTCCTCTTTGTATCAGGCTCTAAGCCTCTCCTCTGCTCCCTCTCCATGGAATGCTCTCATCTCTGGGACAAATGCTAAGTTATCTGCAAGGCAAGGGCCCAAGAACTTGATTCAGCACCTGCTATCTCCATACCATTACCACCGCAACTATGTCATGTCCTTCACTCCTGAAGGAAGCCTCCCCTCATGATGATGACTGTGTGCAGAGCTTGGAGAAGCCAAAATGATCTGTCTTCACCAAGTGGACCCCAGAGCCAGTATGGACAAAAGGGATCAATATATGCTCTGGGATTCTGCCCCTCCTCTTCCCCTCAAACACATGCAAACACTTCTACAGCAAAGGCCCCACATTTATCTCTTGTGCATGCTGAGCCTCAGTCTAAGATTTTAATTGAAGGATTCAAGAAGATTAAGGAAGGACAAAGAGAGAAAAAAAAGTGAAAGCACTGGTTTTGTTCAGCCTCCCTAATTTGCAGATGGAAAATAGATGATTTGTTCATCACTGAGACTGGCAAACTTTGGGGTCTCTCTAGAGACTTAGAGACACCAGAAAATTGATGTCTGGTGAAGAGATCCTTGGGACATCCTGCTGATGCTTGGCACCTGCTGAGACATGAGTAGCAGGAAACATCTTGGTTCAAATATAAGTCAAAGGAGGGGTTTGCTTCCTGTTGCAGACTTGTTGTAACACATACCTGGAATGTGTCATAGCATTATAACTTATAAGGAGAAGTTGTTACCTTGGCTCATAGTCTGGGAGGTATGATTCAGGCCATGGACTAGTGAGCTCTCACTGTGGACATAGCACCACAACATAGCCAGTGACCTCATAACTGGGAAATAAAAGGTCCCTCAGTTCCTTCTAGAGCATACCCCAAAGACCTAGAAACCTCCCAAGAGGCTCCACCCCACCCTACAGCACCACTCTAGGGTGCAAGTCTTTCACACATAGGACTTAGGAGAACATCTAAGATCCAAGCTATAATAATGTCCTTACAGAGTTCTTGGAAGTGGGATCTTATCTCATCCTCCCTCCCCCAACAGTTTGTGCCTACGTCCATCTGACAAGGAGGGAGAGAACGAGAGAGGGAAGTGAGAAGGAAAGAGGGAGGAGATAGAAGATTACATAGCAGCCAATAGATCTGTTGTTTGGTTTTTGATTTGAGTCTAAGGTATTGTATATTGCAACCAAGCCACAATAAGATACATGATGTCCAGACTGTGCATCAGAAATCCTCTAGCATGCATCACTTCCTTCTCTCAGTTTCCAGGAAGGGCAGAGGCACTCTTTGTTTCTTCTCTCCACTCTTTCCCAATACACATGGAGTTAGTGGGGCTGCCAATTAAATGATACCAGAGCAGATGGCACAAGGAAGCCAATCATATTCTCCCATCCTGGTATTGGAATCTCTAGCCAAGTGGGAAGGAATAAATGTTGCCTTGAACAGCATTCTGGAAGGAGAACCACAAATCCTTGCTAGGCAAGTCCCTGGAAGGACCCTAATCTGGATACCTCTGAGAATCGATTCTTTCCTCTGCCTCCCAGCATCCTTCTGATAAATGACCCATGGCTATTGTTTAAGATAGATTTCCTTTCTGTGGCTTGTCATGATACAAATGGATAAAATTGACCTTAAGCAGGCTTCTCTCCAAATGAATCTTGCCTAGCTCGGTTACCTGAGCATCCAAGGATGCAATGACATCTTGAGCTATTTGAAGTTCTCTGATGTAATAAAATGCCAGTTATTTAAACAAAAAAAGAAGAAGAAAAAGAAGTAAATTTTGAGAAATTCCCATTCCCTGCAGAAGTTATCATTGAGTCTTCATTTCCAGTCTGCATGACATAGCTAGCTGTTTCTTCATAACAAACGCTCTTAAACTTAATAGACTAAACTATTGAGAATCAACAGTGTGACTAGCAGTCTGTGGTGAACTGAGAGCTTCATATCTCAAGGTGAGTCTGTTGTCTATGGTCAGCTGTGGGTCTGGGCTCTAACTTGTACTTCTAGGGATTGGAGTAGCCATAGGGTTAGAGCCTCTGGACACTTTCCATGCAGCATCTGCTCCTCCGGCAGATTATTCTGGAGCCTGTCCACACCACAAAATGGGACTCTAAAGGAAACAGAACTGTGAAAAAACACTTAAAGTCTAGGCTCAGAAATATCACTCCTAGAATATTCTCTTGTACAAAGCAAGTAAAACACCCAGTCCTAATTATATGCTGAGTGGTTGGGAGCTGTTGTGGTTTAAATCTGAAAGGTCCCCACTGGCTGGTGTTTTGGACACTTGTCCCTCACCAGGTGGCACTCTTTGGAGAGCCTTGGAATTTTTAGGGAAATGGGCCTAGCTGGTGAAAGAAGGTCACCAAGGGAGGGTCTCTGGTTCCCTGTCTTGCTTTCCACTTCCTGGTCCACCATGATGTGAATAGTCTTTACCACAGGCCCCACTGCTGTGACATGACCTGAGAGTTCTTCATCCTTTCCCCACCACAATGGACTGAACCTGCCAAAACAAGACGAGCCAAAGCATGACTTCCTTCCCTGACATTACTTCTTCCAGGCTCTTTGCTAACAGCACAACAAAAGTAGCAAATACAGAATCGAGCCCACACCTTGATAGCAGGTTCTTCAAAATGACATTGCAATAGCCAAGTTAGTGGAGAAGGAAAAAAAGAATCAGAGCTATTTGCCAACAATGTACCGCTTCAAGTTAAAAACATGGTCTAACTAAATAACTCAGAGTGTCAGTCCCTGTGCCCATTGCCTGATGCCTCAGCAGGGAATAATGCCACCAGTATCACCAGTAAACGGTCCAGTTATGACAACCAAAAGTACAGTCTCTGTACATGACCTCTGGGGAGCAATGCTGGTCCTCAGCAGACAAGAACAGCTGTTGACCCAGGATGGCAACGTCCATGGTCTCCTCCAACCACCACACCAGAACTGAGAAGATATCAGCTGACTGCAAGGTGCGGGCCGGTGCTATCTTCACTGTCATCTGGAGGTGACAAAGTCGGTCCCCTTCTTTCTCCCCTTGATCTCCATTTGCCCTCTCCTGTTTCTTCTGGGATCCACCCCTTCAGACAGGATTCCACCAAGTCTCGCTCCCTCACCGTCCTCCCTGCTCAATTTGCCAGTCTGAACATGCTCTCGGGATCAGGAAACATTCACCCTACAAGATATTCCTGGGCCCACTGTCAGTCTCACTTGCCAGCCTGCACTGGCTTCATGCAAACTCATTGGATGTTTCCTTCACTGGGTATTTTTCATCCTGTGTCAATTAGCACAATGAAGGGACTCTAATAATGATGTATGGGCTGGGTGGGTATAGCCAGCGGATGGCCCTGGCAGGCAAGCCGGTTGCTCAGGAAGGCCCATGTGCAGGCTGTGTCCTGCTCAGAACATGCTGGGCTCATGATCTCCAAGGCCTCCACAGTGCGTATCAGAAGTCATTTCTAGGTACAGTTTGACCTTACAGCCGGTCCCTTCCACACACCCAAGGAAAAGAAAACAGGAGATAATCTTACATCCCAGCTAGCCAGAAGCTGATTCCAAGTACATAGGTCAGTGGATCCCAGAGGGGCCAGCCAGCTAAGACAAAGTCAGGCAGCAATTACTGAATCCAAAGTTCAATTTTGCATTTTTTCCATCTTATCTCTCTTAACACATACATTTTTCCCTCCTAATTTCCTTTCAAAGTACATTATTCTTCACTGAGATGTACCAGGTATTCTGTGTCTTATATGCACAAAACTCCCCTTCTGCAAAGATCTCCACATCTAGCTCCAGAGTAGGGATATGGGGAACAACCAGTCAGAGCCTGCCTGGTCCAAGAACAGGGACAGTCTTCCACGATAGAAAACAGGCAAGATTTTGTTGCTCTCCGAGAATGTAATTAAAGACAAAGTCAATCCACCTTCAGCCCTAGACAAGAGGAATGTGAGAGGCCCAGGTTCTGGACTGGGGATGGGGTCGGGGGTAGGGGAGTTCCAACCCCTTTATTTCTTCAGGGAAGCACCAAGAACAGGAACAGTTGATAAATTCAGAAACAGCACCACCTCGTGGTCACACAACAGTCAGCGCACATCTACGCATCTGCTTTCTCCGTGCTTCTGTGGAGGGATTGACTGTATGTATAAACCAGTTTACTTAAAGCTAAAACGCAAGGCAAAGCTTCAGAGAAATTCATGGTGGAATATCCTAAGAAATTTTCTCCAGAATGCTGAAAGTGGTATTCTGTGTGATTTACTTCACCTGACAAACATTTTGATTTTTGTACTTTTCTCATTTGATTAAAAAAAAGAGCATAGGAACTTTTAACCAATAAAACACCAAAATACCATGTTTATCTTAAAGGAGAAAAGAAACAAAAAGAAAAGGTATGGGGGGGGGTGTCTTGACCCAGAGGAAGTCACTAGGCTACTCCTTTGTGCTAACCTTTTTATGGGAGTAGAAGCAGGTCAAAGTGGAACGTCATAGCAGTTCGGGGGAGGGGAAACAAGGAAGAAGTGTTATCTGAGGTCAAGAACAAAAGCTGGACCATTAAAAATTCAACACAGCATACTTCTGCAACTCCAACTTACAGAGCCCTGTAATGTCTACTCACTTAAGAGAAGTTCTTCCCCTGGTATGAAATGAAGCCACAAAGCTACATTATTGTCCCTGTTTGATCCCTGTCCAAGATGTGTTATAAGTTATTTATTGCAATAATTAAAATAACAATTGATTGACTATTGTTATGGTGTGGTGTACTGTGCCAAGAAGTCTGGCTGGGTTACCCCTTTCATCTTCACAATGACCCCATGGAGTATCTATTACTGCGATTCAAATTAAACAGACATCATGCCTATTTCCTCATGAGACTGTGACAAAAAAAAATCTACTATTCTATTCGGCTTTGTATCCACAACACTTATGTGGTAATAGCTGGGTAAGTAAGAGGAGAGAGAAGTGGATGACATGTTAGGACACACACAAAACCATTAAAGTAAAAACCAGTAAAGCACGCCCATGAAAAGAAACTTTTCTCCATCGGCTATAGCATCTTTGAAAGACTGGTAAGTGGTGAATGCTGAAGCCAAAATCTGTTCTGCAGCCTCTCCCACCTGCCCTGCCCCTTCATGACTTTTCTTTCTGGGATTTAGTTTCCCTGTGGTCAATTTTGTTTTGAACATTTTAAGTGGAAATTTCTGAAACAACAACAATGTTTTAAATTGTAAAACATTCTCACTAACATAGTGAAATCTCAAGCCACTCTGCTCCATCCCTCCTGGATGTGACTCTTCGATTGGCCCAGGATATCCAAGCTGTGTATGCTGCCTGTCCACTAACAGAGTGGCCATTTTGGATTATGAAACCAACTGTCACTATATGACAGCACTTTGTTCAAGTTATCCAAATCATCCTTATTTACTTCTAATTGCATCAAATCAAAGTGTAGGTGTTGGCTCTCTCAGGCATTCCAGGGAGAAGCCATAAAATATTTCTTTTAAGTGAAAAAATAATGTATACTTTTAAAGAACAAAGGGAAAATAAATTGTTTACCAATGTTTCTAAGATTTGTGGTGCATTATTGATATTGGTCTTTGATGGATCTAATTCTCAAGTCAGGGGTTATTATAGTTATGTACACACAGACAAAAAGGCATTGCATGCATAGCATTTGGTTCTATATACGGTTTTTGGCAACCACAGGGAGTGTTGAGGTCTACCACCTTGGATACAGGGAGATCACTGCATAAGACCAAGTCCCGAGGTGTTCTGTGGGTTGGGATAGAGACTGCATAGGGTCACTGTTGTGCTGGGAATCTGAATTCCATTGTCAATTTTATTCTTCCATCTGTGGGGATCTCAGAGAGAAAGAAAGACACCCAGGTTGGTGTAATTTGAAGAGTTTATTAACCACAAAACCAGGAAGGTACAGTATGGTGAACCCTAAACTATAACACACTTCAAAGTCACCCCGAACCACAGGATGAGTTAAAATAGTGTGAAAGGCAGAGGGGGCTTCCTCTCCCATGCTCTCCCAGGGACTGGGCAGCTCCTTGGAAGCTGCAGTAACAGAAGCAGGTTCTGCATAAACACAGTGAAGTTGAGGTCACTTTTGCGAAGGGGGTCAGGACTGAACCACTGCTGTCTGCCTCCTGGGCCCACCTCTTCTCTCCTCATGGCCACACTCTGAAAGAGCACCTGTGACTCAGTCTCCAGGGAATGGGCAAAGTGGCAGCGGATGGGAGCATATCTAAAACACTGGTTGGCAGAGAAGTGGCGTGGATGTTTGATGCTATCAATGGACATCCAAAAGGAGGTCTTGAGCTGGAACTAGCAGAAGCTCAGACCGCAACCCCCTGGAGTCATCAAGACTTGGATGCCAAATGCACACCATGTTCATCTCCCAGAATTTGGGAAGCTTGGCTGAAAAGGCACTTAGGAAGGCGAAGACAAGGATGGAGTTGAGGACGAAGGTGAGGTGGAAGACTCAGGACTAGAAATGGGGCTGGGGTTAGGGATGTTGGGAAGGAAGGAGATAAATCAGCTAATAAAGCTGTCTCTTACCTCAAAACCAAAACTGTCCATGAAAGAAGTAGTCAAGTATGGCTGAATCAAGACAATTTTGTTCTACAGGTTACCAGACTCTTGCAAGCTCCATCCATTTGCTTAGCTTTGATTCTTCAACTGTGCGGGCAGCTCCATGTAAAGCTATGGCTTTCCCCTTTTTTTCTGTAGTTCCTGTTCAGTTCCTCAGAGCCCCACCAAGAATCTGCTCCTGGTTAATTACTAATCATGTTCTACTGCACAACACTTTTTTAAACCTGAGAAAACCTTTGGGTGTCTTAAAGCTCTCAGAAAAAAAACCAAGATCACTATGGAGAAACCCCAGCACCCCAGCTGCCTCTCCATACTAGTTTTTCATAAGCTTTTCCATGCCTCAAATTTCACCATTAAAGATTCATTCCTTTGGCTTAAGGCTTTAATCCCCTATTAAATGTAAATCTCCCTGGCAAGCTGATAGTGTTTGGGGAATGAGGTCATACATTAAGCCTTATCTATCACTGACACCTCATTGAAATCGAGTTGACAGCCTTTTCGAGAGCCAGGTTTAATAGGGAGAAGGGAGATAAATGTGAGGGTCCTCAGGAACTCAGCAGCAAAGGGGAAGATACTCAGGAGATAGGATTGGAAACTAACATTTATTGAGGCATTATGCTAATAAGAAAAAGAAAAATAGCTACCTTTTACTGACTGCTTAAATGTGTCAGATTCCATGCTGGGCTCTTTACATATGGAGGGGTAATTTACAGAGATAGCTGTATGCTTGTTCTTGATGTTGAAGGAGGCTGAAAAGATCAGGAGGGATTCCCACTCCGTGTTTTAAAAACAAGAAGCCCAACCTGGATGCTCCGTGACTTGTGGCCCTTCACCTCCAGTCCGTGACCGCTTTTATGTAATGAAATACCCAATAAAACAAGTTAATACGGGGGAGGAATGTCTCATCTTGTGTCACAAGAGGTGTGAGGTAGGAGGCTCTGAGGTGGGATGTCATCAAGAATTCAGTATCTTTTCCTTTCGTTTACCTTCAGCTTGTCTCCTTCAAGGTCAACCACCATGACATGGGCCAAAATGTCCTTTCTTATGATTAAGGATTCTGTCCCCACTCAACTTACTTTTGACACCTTTCAAGATATGATCATTATGCTTTTGGCCCAAGATGGCCAGCATCAGCATTCTATACAGTTGGATAGAAAAAAAAAAGGATGAAGAGTAGTAGTGTGTTAAAGAGTCAGCCACCTACACTCTCTACCTACATTCCTTTGGCTACAATCCAAGAGCATGGTTGTTCCCACTGCAAAGCAGGGTGCTAAATGTCAGCTTTATTTTTGGCATTCCCTGTGCAGCTAGAAAATCTATTGGCGTAAGCGAAGAAATAGTAAAGGAAACACTGACCGAGTCTCCACCAGAGGGTAAACTAGAAAGATGTAGATATGGAATCCAGATCATGATGATTTCCAGATCATCATGGGGAAAGAGAATCTGCTAGAGAGGAAGTTGGGGAGAGAAGGGGTTAAATAGAGTTCCACTTTACTGAGACACTCTTGAAAGTAGAATTGGTGTTCCTTCTGAACAGAGTTCACTATCACAACTCCCTGGGATGCCATGGGCAGAACAAGTGGAGACGGCAGCAGCCAACCTCCAGCTAGAACCTGCACAGCCCCATTTCAGTTGACAACACAGGCTTGGAAACAGAGCAGAAGACATGCGGACACAGCATGGGGCAGAAAGAGCAGCCGTGACTCCAGCCCCTGGGACTGGCATCCACTACCTCTTCAGTTCTAAACCACAGCATATGTTCCCTAGACTGTGTATATCTCTGGGGATTGGCAGGGACGCCCCTAAACATGGCTGTGATTGAATTTCTCAGCATCCTAGTTAATGGGAGCCTAGAGCCAGATTTAATTTGATTTAAAACAAGTAAATTATTTTGGCATTCCTTGTGTCATCGGAATGCTGCAGAGCAAAGTCCCAGCCACTCATTTACATTACTGTCACAGTGGAGCGTCCTCTGAGGTGGTTGTCATTTTTCTCATATTACCGAGGAGGAAGCTGGGATTCTCAAAGCTTGATCATTTATGCAGAACCAAACGGCTTGGCCGGACCGAGGTTCATGCCCCATTCTCCCTGACTCTAAAGTCAATACCTTTGGCCTGTCCACAGAACCACCAGGAACCAGTCAGATCACCCCTAATCCATTTCCAGTTACTATTGAGAAATGCCAAGGATGAGCAGATGGCAAGCATGAAGACTTCAGTTCAAATCCATGGAACCCACAAAAAGCTGGACATGGTAGCATGCACATCTGTAATGATACTATGGGGAAATGAGAGGTGAAGACTGGAGAAGCCCAGTAAGCTTGTGGGCCAGCTAGCCTGACATAAGCAGCCATAGCAGTATAGAGGGATTGGGGAGAGAGAGAAAGAGAAAGGGGGAGGGAGGGAGAGAGACGAAGAGAAAGAAGAAGAAGAAGGAGGAGGAGGAGGAGGAGGAGGAGAAAGAAGGAGAGGGAGAGGGAGAGGGAGGAGAAGGAGAAGGAGAAGGAGAAGGAGAAGGAGAAGGAGAAGGAGAAGGAGAAGGAGAAGAAGAAGAAGAAGAAGAAGAAGAAGAAGAAGAAGAAGAAGAAGAAGAAGAAGAAGAAGAAGAAGAAGAAGAAGAAGAAGAAGAAGAAGAAGAAGAAATGGAAGTTACTGTGGGGCCAGGTCCAGGTCATTTATAGAGAAAAGATGTGTCTCCTTCTGGCGTGCTGGAAGTCCAGTGTGAGCATCTCCTGGGCTCAGTGATAACCTCCAGTAAAAGAATATAAAACAGCCCAGATGCACAAGGAAGAGACCCACGTGACAAACAGTGAAGCGGAGTTAGGAAGAGAGAATGCTGAAACAGCAAATTTTGCTCTAAGAAAGCTTGCTTGAGGCCAGAGGTGTCTCAGTGGTAGAGAGAGTACTCACCCCCTCCTCATAAACAAGGCCATGAATGCCATCCCCAGCATCGAAAGAACCAACACAATTAACCATTCTCAGAACTCACTTCACAGAATCAACACTAATCTTCCACAGGGCAGAGCCCCCGTGAACTAATGGTTTCCCATGATTGGGCCCTGTCTCTAAGGTTCCACCACCTTGTCACCTCCCCACTGGGGATCAAGCTTGCAGCATATGATCCTTTGAGCTGGAGATGCACCTCAGTGGCACAGCACTTGCCCAGCATGCACAAGGCACTGCACAAAAGAAAGAGAAAGCCTGAGGAACATACTCACATCCAGACCACAGCAGATCCCAGCTAGGGGTCAGCAAACACACTGAGTGCGGACACTTAAACCACGCTTCTGGTTACAAATGGCAGCAGTAAAATGGGTGTAAGGAAAATAGTGATACTCAACATCAAATGTGTTGGTTGCCTGCACTAAGTCTACAGAGCGTCCGGCTTTACTCAAGGCTCCATCTGGCCATCTTCCCCCACATGCCAAGATCTCTGTGCGGGTCTCAGCCTCAGTCTTAGGTATGACATAAAGGTACCCAGAAACTCCATGTTGACGCTGTCTAGGCTGATGGCTCCCAGAAAAATAAGAGTGTCTTTTCTCCCAGAATTCCATCTAGTGTACTAAAAATAGGGTTGAAGAAATAGCTCAGTAGTTAAAAGTGCTTACTTCAGAAGCACGAAGACCTGAGATTGACTCCAAGAACAGTGACTAGCCCAAATAGCCTTTGGCCAACTCCAGGCCACTGAGAGGCTCTGTCTCAGAAAACAAGGTTGATAGCTCATGAGGAATGATATGCACATGCACTGTGTAGGATGCATGCACACACACACACACACACACACACACACACACACACACATTATTTTCTTGGACCTTGTTTTCTCTGACCTGAATGAAGCCAGGTGCCCATTCCTACTCACAGAAAGAAGTCAGGGCAATGAAGGCAATTGGCTCCCAGAAGATCTTCACTCCTGGCTAAAAGTAGGAGCTGATGACTGCACCAGGATAAATGAGGGCAAATTTTGCTGACTGGTAAGGGAACAGAATGTGGGAAGGCTTCTGTAATAGGTGACATTCTGTAGAGTGTAGAGCAAAGCATGACCAAAATGTGCACCTGAGCACACACGTGAGAGTGGATATGCATGCACAAACATACATACATATACTCTCATAGGCTGCAAAGATCAACAAGCCCGTCCAGGCCAGGTCTGTATGCAGCAAGGCTCAGTGACAGGGCTGCCAGGAGCCACTTTCAAAAGTCCCTCCATGTTGAACACCTCACTTCCCCTTAAATCCAGGCAAGGGGAGGACTCTCCAGGAAACAGCTTGGGATATCCATTCTTTCCTGCTCTCCAAGGCACCATGCTAATATTTGGGGCATCTTCCAAAGGTATGATCATAAAGGATCACAAATACATGCCAAGGTGGTACATGCTCATTCTGGACATTGTGGAAGAAAGGAGAAGCCACCATTCTGCACCTTCTTTAGCCTTGGGAATAAAAGTATCAAAATGTACATTGCCAGGTTGGTTCTATAACCTGTATGCTCATGTACTAGAAAGAGTGGCATTGTGTAAATCAGTCAAATGACATTACAGAATGCTTATGACAATGGTGTCATTTTCCCAGATGAGTAGTTTTTACACTGCTCTGAAAACACAAGCACTCCAACTTCCCCAGAAAGCCTCTGCCCTTGGCCACCAGAGTCTACTGTACCCTACCACAAGTCAGGGATGAGCCATATTTTCCAACCTGCACACCTCCTTATCCCTAGAGAGTTTCCAAAGATTAGCAGCCAACTTTCTAGTTCTCTGGGACCTCTGGCCCCTAGAATACAAAAGTCAGGTTTTTGCCACATTAGGATTAGAATGACCAGATTCCAGGTCCTCCAAAGAGGGGACAGCCTTGACTGACCCAACAGCTGTTCATCAATCATGTCATTTATTGACATGTGCCAAGACTCAGATGGGAATGCCTGCTACCCTCATGCCTTGTGCTTGTGCTTCTAGCCCCGCTCTTTTGTGTAGTAGCTTTATTATGCCATGGTCAGTATTTCTCTTCAGAGCCAAGATCTGGTTGAGGAGCTAGCTCAGTTGGTATTGTGTTTACCACACAGATACAAAGACCTGAATTCCACTTCCAGAACCCTGGTCAGCCAGCCAGCCCAGACTACTTGGCTAGACTTCAAATTAAAAAAAAGATAGCATGGAAATAAATAAGTTCCCTAAAGCAGTTGTCCATAGATGGTGTCACCAAATCCTCAGGTATCAAACTGAAAAGATGGCCATCATTTATCTCTCTCTACTCCCACTCTCCACCCCTATTCTACCAAACAATATTACTGTCCTCAATCTAGATATTTGTCAGTCTGGCTCCCACTCTCCACCCCCAATGCGGCCACTGTTGGGTGGAGAAGCTTTTCAATGACCCTCCATTTCCACTCTGTCCTTTCTTTGACCCATCTTCTATATGGATGATAGTGGGATTCATACTAACCTCAAATCCATCACTCCTTTCTGTGCTTTGAATTCTCTCATGGTCCCATCTCACTTACTCTGTTCATTCATTCTCTCTCAACAAGCTACAAGTGGAACCAAGGGACTTGTGACCCATGCCAACCCAAGCCCTTCAGCCAGTGATTCCCAATGTGTATATGAACTTGAGGAGGGTGGAGCAGACTGAAACAGGCTCTGTGTGTTCACAGCCTCCTCCCCCTCCCCCTTTCCAAAGTTTCTTAGTCTCCCACTGCTCTTTAACAAATGCCACAGATCTAGTGGCTTGAACAACCAAAGCTAATCTCCTTAGAGTTGCAAAAGCAAGGTGGGGCTGGCTTTCTGGGACCTCATTCCATGGCTGACATGCAGCTCTCATCTCAATGTACCTTCATGTTATCGTCCTTGTACATGTCCATGACAAACTCCCCCTTCTTACAGGGATGGCATCATCCTGGGTTAGTGCCACATTAAACACTCTCCTTTTAACTTAACTATCTTATACCATCAGAAATAGTCTTTAAATGTGGATGTACGTGGGTGGTTAGGACTTCAAGAAAGGAATTTGGGGCATTGGGGCACCATTTATCTCCTAACACACAGTATCCAGTCATTTAAAATGCAGTTTCTTCCTGGCCATTTCATAGCCCTTGGGAATAGGGGAGGATGCTGTTTGTTGGAGACAGGCTCCTAGTAGCTTTTATGAGAACAGAGCACAGAGTCTTGAAGTAAGGCAAGAAGAAAAAAAACAGCCTTCAGCAGCCTGTGGCAAAAGAACAGCAATTACTAGATGAAATGTGAGCTTCCATGTCACTGGGATGGCGAAGTAGTGACATGGCAGCTTCCTTGGTTCTCTGGGGCTTAGGATTTGGGGTCTCCTTCACTGTTTTTGAGAAATGTGAGCAAATGGTTTTGCTTGCCATTGGCTATCATGCTAAAAGATGAAGAGGGCAAACAATTAACATAACTCCTGCCTCTCCCGGATGCCTATTAAATACAACAAATGGGTTTATAGGTGACTAACCACCCAGTCTGCTTCTATAAACAGCACCTAGCGGGTCCTTAGTGAAACCTGTCTTGTGCTCTGTGCCTGGAGTGGATGACAGCAAATATCTTCAGACAGTAGAACCACGTCCAGTATATTGTCAGCAAAGTGTCTCTCAGATGCTTTCCCACTGGGTAGGACTGGGGAGATTCCTTCTATCATGGTTCCTGCCTTATATTACAAACATCTGCTTCCAGATTGGCTTGCTCTAGAGTGCGTGTTACCTGAACCCTGGAGTTGTGCGTTAGGAGGTCAGAAATATTCCCAACACAGAATCTGGTGTGTAGAGGGTGCTGAAATCCAGCCAGCTGCCAAAATGTCTCCCTTTGTGATTTTATTCAGTTAGTACCAGACACTAAGGCCACCTAGAAGTGTCAGTACAATCTCACATGTCCCTGACTGGACAGGGATGTAGTAGCCTCAAAGCTAGAAAGATAACTCAGGGGTTGCAAACCCAACACATGAGGGAAGAGACAGCGTGAAGCTAACCATCCTGTTAGCCTGGCCAATCAGTAAGCTCAGTGAGAGAGCTTGTCCCCCAAAATAAGCAAATGTGGACAGCAACTGAGGGAGAAATCCCAGTGTTGATCTCTGGTTTCTTCACACACATTCACACACATACATGTGCACCCATGTGCACACATATACACCACAAAAGAAAAGAAGAGAAGAGAAGAGAAGAGAAGAGAAGAGAAGAGAAGAGAAGAGAAGAGAAGAGAAGAGAAGAGAAGAGACTGTGGCTTCAGTTTAGTTCATTGACAAGAGGGTGGATGTCAGCAAGTTACTTGTCACTGTGATGGAAATACCTCACAGAAACAATCTGAGGAGCAAAGGTTTATGTTGCTCTTGGTTTCAGGTCATTCCATCATGGCAGGGATGGTACAGTGGAGGGGCTTCAAGTACGGTAGTGAGGACAAGATGTCTTCCAGGTTCACACCATGACCACAGGCTAGATTCTTAAACAGCCACCTCTGGTGACACACTCCCTCCAGCTAAGCTCCACCCCCCTGAAGGTACCCACGCCCCTCCCCACTAGCTCTCGAGTGAGCATGGAAGACACAGGGTCTCAGATTCAGAATCAGTAGCTAGGACTTAGAGTCAAAGTGGGCATCAAGCATCTATCTCCATCTCTGAGACTTCCAAGGCTGCCATGGATGCTGAGAAGAGCTTTTCATTATGAGAAAGAGCTAATGCCAATAAATAAAACCAGACTATGTTGGACTTTTTCAAGAAATACCACAAGTTTTTTTTTTTTGACAAAACTCATAATGATTACAGAATGTGCTACAAGGAAACAGCTTCGTCAGAAATAAAGAACAATTCTTTCCTGAGGCTTTGGACAAAATGGCACGGAGGAGTCAAAGGGAAAGCTTTGCCAGTTCACTCTATCTACCAACCATATTTGTAGAAAAAACAAATCAATTTGGTGGTAAGTAAGCATCACCCTCTTCACTCCAGGATGTGAGAGCCAGGGAACAGGGAGGAGGACTGTGAGATGTCTTCTAGATGTGGCATGGCTCTCACACTAAAAAATCCACAGCCACTCTGGCAACCTGATTAAGACCAGCATACAGTCAAACCAGCCAAAGTCCCAGCATAGATGGGGTGGTACTTTCCAGAACTCACGCATTCCTACGGAGTTCCTGGCAGTTGGTAGCTTCTGGGGGAGAGAAGATCACTCCTTGAGGGTGTCCTCACTGGAAAGATTCCCATGTTCCAGTGGATGGCCCCACGCCCACAGCCAGGCAGGAGGACTAACAGAACTTGGTGTGGGTCATCAAAACACAGAGAAGAAATGAAGTCAGGAAAGAGTGTGCTTGGGGGATTCGAGGGTGTTGGAGAGGGAGATGGGGAAGGATATATTTTATTGTATACATATATGAAATTCTCAAGAATAAGGAAAATCTCTATTTTTTTAACAAAGAAACTATAAAGGGATGCAACGATAAAGTCGCTGTCTGGCTAAGGACATCTGCATGACTTTGGAAACTGGGAGAAAGAGGAGGCCAGAGAGAGGAAACTGGGGAGGCACAGCAGACAAGCTTTAAAATATTTATTAAAATCTTTTAAGTTGTGCCTTTTCGAAGTCTGTAAAGAGACTTTTCTCAGGGAAAGCAATACTAAGAACTCCTACACATTAAAAAAAAAAATGATTCCAGTTTTTGCACAAAAGAGAAATACTACTTAAAGCTACAATGAAATGCCATCTTCACCTTATCAGAGTGGCAAGAATTATAAAGTTTGATGATAGCCTGTGTGGGGGAGAAGCTCTTTCATGCATTATTCATCAAAGAATAAATTGGTGTAATCTTTGTGATGAGAAATTTGTCAATACCTATCAGAATTACAGAAATCCCATGGCTTTTGACCTAGCAAACTTGCCTTGTAGAAATGTATTCTTCAGATGTACCTGCCTAAGAGCAGAAGTGTGGTACTAGTCAAGGTCTCCAGAGAAATAAAGACTCGTAACAAGTGGATGATGGGAGCTGGCTTTTTCGACTATGTGAGTGAGAAGCCCTGCAGAACACGGCTGTGCGGAAGCTGAGGAACCAAGGAATGACTGGGGCGACTGCTGACACAGGAGGAGCAGGACTAGGATCCTCAGTGCCCAGCTCTATTGACAGAGGATCTACCCTGGCTTTGACCTCAAACTCTGTGTCCTTCACAGACTGCATGGTTGCTACTCACACTGGAGAAAACAAACTTTCTCATTGAATCCAGTGACCTGACCCACCTGATGATAATACACACACACACAGAGAGAGAGAGAGAGAGAGAGAGAGAGAGACAGACAGACAGACAGACAGACAGACAGACAGAGACAGAGACAGAGACACAGAGATACATACACAGAGAGACAAAGAGCGAGGGAGAGAGCAGGGGAGAGAGGGAGAGGGAAAGAGAGAGTCAGAGACAGACAGAAATAATGTTTCACCAGCTATCTGAGCATTCCTGAACCTAGTCAAGTTCACACACAAAATTGGCCATCACAATAATAGATGCACATGGCTGCACATTATATCACTGACCATGGAAAGACAGAACAGAACAACCCCAGTGTTTGTTGAAGGGATCTACCTTAATAGTTCATGCTACATCCATATGGTGAATAGGAGAACTGCCCCAGGAGTTTCCAGGCCTGCTAACTTGGAGAACACAGTGAGGAAAGCAACAGGACAGAGAGAGAGCCTGCCTTAAAGAAAGTGGAAGGTGAGGCCCAGCATCTGGGGCTGTGCTCTAACCTCCACATATGCATTATGCACCCAGCCACAGTCAAGTATAAGTATTACAACTAACTTTATGTGCTGATATGGAAACTTCCCAACATACATTACAGTGAAACAGGAAGCAAGGACATTGCAGAAGGGAACAAACGTGTGATGCTACTTGGTCAAAAATTCCTGCGTGCATTTATACAAATGTAGAGTAAAGGTATGTTTGCCTCTTTTCTTTCTTTCTTTCTTTTTAAGTTTTGTTTTGTGTTCCAGTTTTTCTGGGGGTTGTTGTTTAAAGGGGGTTGCTTTCCTTCTTAGTGGTGCTGAGGATTGATGACAGGCCTGGTGAATGCAAGATAAGCCCTCTGTTCACTGAGCTACAAGTCCCAGCTCTCTCCCTCTCCCTCCCCCTTCTCCTCACAACCCTCCTCCTCCCGTGTGTGTGTGTGTGTGTGTGTGTGTGTGTGTGTGTGTGTGTGTGTGCATGTGTAGAGTGTGAGTACCTCTGCATCATGCATATTGTACATATGGAGATCAAAGGTCATCTTCCACTTGCTTTGAGGCAGTTACTCTCCTTTAACATTTTTCCCCACTGTGATGACCAGGTTATCAGACCCACAAGCTTCTGGGGCTTTGCCTGTCCCTGCCTCCCTTCTACCTCCAGAGGGGCACTGGAATTACAGATACAGATGTTACTGTACTTGGTTTTTGTCTGGGGTCTGGGGGCTTGAAGTCATGCCTGCAGGGTGAGTGCTTTAATCTACTGAACCATCTCCCCTGTGCCCCAGCTCATGAACTTGTAGCTGGGATGGCAAGCCTAGCTCAGAGTATCTCTTGAAGGCCAGAGTCATTCAAATGAGCATGACTGTTGTAGTGGTGTTCATGCTGGTTGCTGAGGCTAGAAATTTTCCTTTGATAACTACTCCTATAATTACAAACCCCTTTTAGAACTTAGAAAAGATCAAGCCTCACTCTGTAAATGAGTAAACTGAGGCATAGATTGTTTAGTTACCAGAGCCTACAGGGGAATCCAGATTTTTCAGGGGGCTGGGGGGACTTAAGCTACTTCTGTCTTCATTTACAGAGTGTCTTTATTGCAGCTGCTACACATCCCTGAAAGCTTCCCCACCTGCTCCACCCCACCCCGACCCTGGAGGAACACTTTCTGGTGTTAAATCAGAAGTGGGAAGAGGAAGTTCGTCTCATAGAGACGTAGGCTGCTTGGGAAACCAAATGCGGTCTTTCTCACGGTGGAGAGTGCTGCACCATCCACCTAATTCCCATTCATTTGTGGTGCTTATTAGAGCGTCTGAAAATATAAGCTGAGTAATTGGAGCATTAGAATTGATTAATTGAAGTAGGCTTTTGGTGTAAATACACCTGGAGAGCTTTCTCAAGGTGGGATTGGAGTCTGCTAAAAGCTTGGAGAAATACAGACCTTTCCACATGCAATAACAATAGGGTAGTGATATTCCAATGTGAGCATAAGTTTCTTATATCTCTGCCATCCAAAGGTTAGATATGTAGCCCCTCCTCCTTCAGTTTATAAAGAATGGAAGACAGGCTTCTATGTGACTTCTAAGGGTAAGTCATAAAAAGCCATGCAGTTTCTTCCTAGGCACCTTTCACTCACCCTGACAGACAGCGATGAAGACATGACAGTCAGCATGAAGAACTCTAACCTCCTAGAGGCCACCATGCTGAGAAGAAACCCTAGTCATTGGGACAGATCACCCACAGAGTCTTCAGTCACAGCCAAGCACACCCCTTGCCTGAGTGTCAGACCTGTAAATGAAGGAACTGGGTAACAGGAGGGTCTGCCCACTAGAATCATTAGCAACCTTCCCAGCCATGGCCCCAGGCCAGGCAACCTCAGCTCTTCTTGCCTACATATACAATCTATGAAAACCATGAAGTTTTATTGTCTTTAAGACACTAAGTTTTGGGTAGTTTGTTTTAGGTATAATTGTAGCAGTAGGTGGCCAAAACAGAATATACCTTATGACACTTAAACTGCCAAGTCCCATGGCCCCCAGAAAATGACAGCTACAGTTCATTCTGATCCCACCACCTAAAGATACTTGTTCATCTCCCCAGCTATGCAACTCACTGCTTTTCTTGCCTTTATCTTCACTCAGACCCTTCTCTTGGTTGTTCCCGATGACCTGTCTGCCTCTCTCTAATGCTTAATTTTGAGTATTAGCTACATAAGATTGGTGAGGCACACCTCTGAGCATGCCTGTGAGTATGTTTCTATTAGCTGAGGAAGGATGCTTGCCCTGAATGTGTGGAACCATCCCATAGTCTGGGATTCCGGACTGAATAAAAAGGGAGGAAGCAGGTCAGTGAGTACAAGCACCTGCCACGAAAGCCCAATGACCTTAGTGTGGTCCTGAGAATCTGCATAAAGTTAGAAGGAGAGAAGTGACTCCATAATGTCGTCCTTTATATGTGTCCTATATACATATGCTCTGGAATGTGTGCACACATGTATACGCACACACACAAATAAGTAACTAAGTCTATTACCTGAGCTACCCACATATGAGAGGGCAGCCTCACTCTTCCACAGCCCTGGCTTCTATGTCATGATGGACTGTCCCCTCAAATTGTGATTTATATGTTTTCTTACTTAAGATGTGTTTGTCATGAATTTGGCCACAGCAATGAGAAAACCCACTGATACACTCTCTTTCTAGTCAAAGAAATGGTTATCTGTGCAGCTGTGTTTATTGTGAGAGCCCAGGACCCAGTCCAGAGTCTGAAGCCCATAAGAAGCTCAATCTATGTTGACCAGATGTACCATTGCCTCCATCCCACAGGGAGCTTGTCCTTCTCTGAAGCCTTGAAGACACAGACATTCACCTTCAGAGCTGAAAAAAATTACACAAGTCTCCCCACTCCCTTTTATCCCCTGGATCACAACCCAAAGACACATTTCTAGATAATGCACTGGAATGGAAGACTATCACACTTACTCTTCACCATACTGCATAGAAGCACAGTGAGTCCAAGTGGGAGGCAGAATCAGAGGCTCCATAGACAGAAAGACATGCCACAAGTCCTAGCAGGCTACCACCATTTGTTGTATAGAAGTAGCTGAAGGGATAGGAGAGATTTGGCGTCCTGCATTCCCCATCCTCGCCCTCAGTGGAGAATGAACAGACTCAAGTTTCCATTGCCCATCTTTTCTATGAGGGTTTAGACCTTGTTGTAGAAGAAAAGGAATAGAATAAGCTTCATGTGTGTTGACCGGCCTTTACTCATGTCAAAGCTTAGGAATCTGTAGAGACAGCCATGGGTTAAAGGAGAGACATGTATCCTGAATCCAGGGAATTGGCTCCGGAAATTCTATTAGAATAGAACAAAATATTTGTCACTTTCTCAACAATCTTGCAAAATTCCTGATGGGAGCAACTTAGAGAGAAGAGAGATATATTTTAGTTCAGGGTTTCAGGTGATAGCAGTTTATCACAACTAGGAAGGCATGGTGACTGGGGCAGTTCCACCTAGTGGTGGGAGTTCGAGGTGTAGCTTGTTTACATCATGGTTGATCGAGAATTAGAACAGCACTGGAACGCAGAATGGAGCTATAACCCTTCCAGGCTTTTCTGTGAGGTTTTACACCCTCCCCAAACAGCATCACCTGCTGGAGACCAATTGTTCAATCACCCAAGCATATGGGGCACACTTCAGATCTAAATCATAACAGACTGTGATTCTCCCTGGGATGATTTTTGTCCACCCAAAACACATGGTGCTTTGGTTGTCACCTTAATAATTATTTGCATCTGGTAGGTAGAGTTCAGCAATTCTGATAAATATTTTACTATTCTCTTTCATTTTGTGGGGCATTTTCCTTCCCCCATGTTCTAGTTGCATTTCAGTTAATGTGATAAAAAATACTCTGACAATTAGCAATTTAAGGGATAAGAGGGTTTTATTTTAACTTACAGTTCCAGATAGGAATCCATTATTTCAGGAAAGTCAAAGCAGGAATTTGCACACACACAGGCAAGAGCAGAGAGAGACATGAACACATACATACTGCTTGTTTATGCCCTGCTTGATTTCTGCACTGTTATATAAGTCAGGACCCCTGCGTAGGGAATGATGCCACTCACAGTGAGTGAGTCTTCCACATCAATTAACATAATCAAGCCAACCCTCCACACACATGCTCACAGACCAACCCAGCATAGACAATCCTCCATGGAAACACTCCTCCCTGGTGGTTTCCCATTGTGTCAAGATAACCACTATCCCCACCCTCTCCAAAGAGTTACCCATATAGAATGTCAATAGTATCGTAGCCAAGGAACCTTGGGCTGGGGAGGGACAGCTGTAGGGCAGGTTACAAATTCCAAGGAACAATAGCTAGACTACAAACCCTATCTAATATCAAAGCCCAGGGGTAGTCCCTAGGAGAGGATGTCTTCTTGGTGGTGTGTTTTTGTTGTGGCTGTGCTCACTCAAGACTTCACTGGCATACCCTCAAACCAGTATGCCTCTGGGACATGAGCATGCATTGAGAGGGAATGCCATAAGGAGAGGCGGTACAGGATAGGCTATGTTCTGAACTGAAAGTGTAGAGCTCTTTATTACAGCAGAAGGCAGATGTGCTTAAGTGGTGTCTTCTGGGTAAAGTCTATGGAGAGGGATTGTGTAGAAGGCAGCAGTGCCCACTGATGCATCCTTTGCTCTCCAAAAGCATTAATGCTAAAGTAACCCCGACCACCCGCTAATGACTGTGATTATTTGACTACCTATGAGACAGCTTAAGAAATGATTTGTGAATTTAAATTTTAATTAAGGCAGAAGCCCTTGGGGGGCATCTGGAGTTCAAGCATGAAAAAGGAAATTCAACTGCAGGAGAAGGCAAGGGCTCAGAGGGCCCCATGGCTTGGAGAGTGTACAATGACACACACATTAGTCAGGCTGCAAGAGAGTTCAAGTTTAAGGTCAGAGATGGGCACTGAGATCAGGGGTCAGGACTGGACAACTTGATGGAACTGTTCACTTGTGTGTTCTAGAAAAGTCTTCAAGTAAGATAATAAAAATCGGGAAGGCATCCAAATTTTCCAAATTCTTTCTCTGGTTCCAAGCTTTTAAAATGCCCTAAGCCACCAACATCACTGAAAAGACCCAGCATAGGAATTCCTGAAATCTAGTCTCCTATATATCACTGGCAGCTCAAGTGACCTTGAACACTCCAGAATTCATGCTGAGTCCTGGGTTCTTCATGTGGAACTGATTAAATCACCACTGAGTACCTCATGGACCATGTGGAGAGTCCATGCTGAGGAGGATGAAAGCAGTTTGGAAGAGGCAATCTCTGACATCTGTCCACCTATCAACATGCTAAGCAAAGAAAACCCAGCCTGAGGCACAGAGACATATTTTGACCAAGAAAATGGGAACAATATTGTCTCTAAGAAAGCTCAAACCTAATTGGATTCTGAAGACACAGACTTTGTTAAGTCTGGAACAGATAGACTCAGGTTTTTCCTTTCATTTATTTTGCCTTTGTGTTGGTGGTGGTTACAGACACCACATCACATTTACATTCTGGACCTATGATGGTTAATCTCAGCTGTCAGTTTGGTAAATTCTGGAGTCATTTGGGAGGTGAACATCTGACAACACATCCTAGTTTGGTTAATTGTGGTGGGAATGCACGCCCACTGGGAGTGGCACCTTTCCTGGGCTTGGATCCCAGGCTGTTACCAAAAGTAGAGCTTAACCACTCTTTGCTTCCTGATTGCAGATGCAGTGTGACCAGCTGCCCGCTTTCCCATCACCACGACTTCCCCAGTGGGAGGAACTAAAACACACACAGCCTCCCTTAAGTTGACTTCCCATGGCGAATTTTATGATAACAAGACACCATCTTCATCATTTTTAAGTGAAGCGACTTTACACATATCACACTAGTACACAACATCACTAAAAATTTTTCATTTAACAAAACTGAACTTCTATTCATTAAATAATTACTCCAGTTTTAAATCTGTCTGACAAAAAGCAATCTAGGGGAGTAATTAAAGCTTAAAATTCAAGACCATCATTGTGGGTGAATTTCAGTGGTAAGAGCTTGAGATAGCTGGTCACATCACATCCACAGTTAGTAACAGAGAAATGAATACATTTATGTTCACTTGATTGCTTTTGCTCCATTCAATTTCTCTACTCTTACACAGTTCAGGACTCCCTGCCTAGAGAACAGAGTTGCCCATAGTGAGCTGGGTCTTCAGTTCTCAATTAATGTAATCAAGATAATCCCCTACAGACGTGTCCACAGGCCAACCAAAAGTAAACAATTCTTTACTGCGTCTTACTAGCTGGTTCTAGATTGTGTCCAGTCAACAAATCTAACATGTGCACATACTAATTTTCTTCTTTGCTCTCCCTGGCAAGCATTTTTCTAGTTCTTGTGTTGAAGATTTTGACTACTTCTGAACTTCATCTTTTTGGAATCACATGTCATTGTCCTTTTGTAACTGACTTATTTTTCATGTTGTGGTTTGTGACAGAATTTCATTTTTTGTTAAGACTGATGAATATTTCAATATATGTATCTATCATGATTTCTTCTTTTTCATTTTTATTTTAATTACTAATACATATTAATTGTATGTATTAGTTGGATTGAGTATGATGTTGCCATACAGAATATATATTTTTGATGATATTCACTTTGGGATCTAACTTTTGCTTCTCTCCTCTCTCTATATATATTCTACCATACCTCAAGCCTCCTTGTGCTTTCCTGGAAGTCCCTCTAACATTTTGAGGTTGTCTTTCTAATTTTTACTATTCTGATTTCCACATAGGAAACAAAACAAACAAACCACATCACCCTTTTCTTTCTCTGACAGGATTATGGACTCACTTAACATGAACCTCCAGCTATATACATTTTCCCACAAATGACATGATCTCATTTTTATGGCTGAATAATACTCCATTATATACCACAGCTTCTTCTTTTGTTTACCTTTAAATGTTTTCAGTTGAAATGTAATTACATCACTTTCTCTCCTCTCTTTCCTCCCTCCAGCTCCTTTCAGATGCCCTTCGTTAAGCCTCTCCCATGGCCCCACCAACTCCTGAGTTGATAGCCTCTTTTTATTATTTATTATTATTGTCACATTTTAAGGATTTATGTATATGCACATAGATAGGTAGATAGATAGACATATGTATGTATATATATATGTGTGTCTGTGCGTATACATATATAGGTATATATGTATATACCTATATATGTATATATACATATATACGTATATATGTATATATGTGTATACATATATATGTATATATGTGTGTATATATATATATATAACTTGCTGGGTTCATTTTTTGTGTCTGTGTGTATACTGTTCCAGGGCTGAGCACTCTGTTTGTACAACCAATAAGGGGGCTTGTTCCTCAACAATATGAACCAACCAGTACCCCCAGAGCTCCCAGGGACTAAACTACCAGCCAAAGAGTACACATGGAGGAACCCATGGCTCCAGCCACATATATAGCTGAGGATGGCTTTGTTGGTCATAAATGGGAGGAGAGGCCCTTGGTCCTGTGAAGGCTCTATGCCCCAGTGTATGGGAATGCCAGGACAGGAAGCAGGAGTGGGTGAGTGAGTAAGAGAGTACCTTCCTAGAATCAGTAGGAGAGGGTAGAGGGTTTTCTGAGGGGAAACCAGGAAAGGGGATAACATTTGAAATGTAAATAAAGAAAATATCTAATAAAAAATAATATTAAAAAATTACAAATATAACAAAAAAAAGAAAGAAAAGGTGGGGGGCTGGGGGGGAGCTCATTCCTAGGAAAGGTTAATTCTTCTCCCAGCAGTCATTGCTGTCTGTACTTTTTTGTCTAGGAGTGGGATCTTGAAATCTTCCCCCTTCTCATGTTAGCATATCCATTGATATGACCACTGTTCTGGTCTTGTTAATGCAGCCATTTCTAGGATGGACAGTTTCACAGCAGACTTCCTGGTGTTCTGGCTCTTGCCGTCCTTTGATGCCCTCTTCTTCAGTGTCCCCTGAACCATAGATGCAGGAACTGTGATGTAGATGCAATTATTGGGGCTGGGCTCCCCACTGCCTATTGATCTCTGCACTGTACCTAGCTGCGGTTTTCTGAGATAATACCATTATCTACAGCAGAGAATACCATGCTTGATCACTAGCCCATTGTCCTCACATTTAACTCTCATGAAGAGTTCTGCAGTGAACATATGGCTGAAGATTACCCCACTGTGCACAACAATTTCTTCTTCTGTTTACCCTTTTAAATGTTTTTAATTACAATAGAATTACATCATTTTCCCTCCTCTCTTTGTTTCCCCAGCCCCCTTCCAGATACCTCCCTTTTACAGAGGAGTGAAAGCACCACGTCCCTTTGAAATCTAGCTTTGAAGTTGCCGTGGCCATACATTCAGATGTGGATTGCCAGATCACAGGCATTTAATCCCTTGTGCAAACTCCTGGGTGTTTTCCATGGCAGTTGCACCATTTCTATCCCCACCAGCTGAGCACAAGGGTTGCAACCTCTCTGCCTCCTCTCTAACACTTGTTCTTTTGTTAGTAGGCATCTTCATGGACTAAAGGTCACCCATACAATTCCCCTCTCTATAAAAGACCAAGAGAAAACAAGTGCAATCAGTTTAGAACATTGTTCTCTAACCTGTGCTCTGAAAGGGTCCAGCAAGGCGGCTGGATGGAGAGAGCACAACTCTGAAAGTGAGCCTATTAGCGGGCAAGCTCTCCGTTCATCTACTTAAGAGGAAGGCATAGAATAAGGTAGTGGGCAGGAGGTCAGACTCAAGGTTTGGTTCCTCAAATATACAAGCACAAGAAATCACCCGTAAGATATAGAAAACAAATACCAAGCCCACCTCTGTCAGTTGGGACAGAAACAAATCAGATGAGATTACAAAGTCTAAAATGGCTAGAAGGTTATTATTGGTCATTGCTGAGAGGAGGGAGGGATGGAGGGAGAGAGAGAGAAGAGAGAGAGAGTCGATACCTAGTAGTAAGTGGGGCATGCCATGTTCCGCAATAAGGATTGTCTACTCACTGTCATAGCAAGACAGAGGTGAAGACAGAGCTCTGAGTGCATTTAAATCTCAACCCCGCATCCCAGCAACTCTGGGGTTTTCACAATTTCTTTCATCTCTAGTAACATAATTCACTTTACTCAGCTGGAACATCGAACCTCTTAAACTTTGCTTTCCAGGATTTCTCTCCTCCACACAGTGTACCTGCCTGCCTCACAGGTGTTTGACAGATGATAACCACGCTTTCTGTGTCACTATCCTCTTCTAAGAAGCATGGCATCACTGAAGTAAGTGCATAGGCAAGGATGGTGCTAAGTAGGAGAAAGAGGGGGAGATGGGAGAAGAGGAGTCGACTGGGTTTGTATTCACAAGTACTCCCTTCTCAGAAACAAGTCATTTATCAAAGTACTGGAGCCCCGTTTACTGTCAAAATGCAAGGGCTAATTACATTAAAAGAACAATGGGCTACAAGAGCCAAAAAGACAGGGCCTGTTCAATTAATGGAAAAGGAAGGAGGGTCTCTAGCATACAATATTTGGACATCAGATTGGAATGGTTTAATTAGCCATTGCTGGGTGCTCTGGATTGTCTGATGTTTTGGAAGCCATTAGTCATCCCTAGCTTTTAAACACAATGTTTCAATTCTTCCATTCAACAAATACTTTTTGGGCACCTGTTCGGTGTTGAACACATGCTCAACATTAGCGATATAGCACAGTCTAGTGGAAGATGGATGTTTTGTCCAGAAAATGGGACAAAGAAGAGGGATGGACAGAAGGATAGGCAGATACACACATACACATACATATATAGATAGATAGCAATTGGTAGATGATAGGTGCATATGTATAAACATGTACACATATACAGATAATTTATTGATAGCTGTTAGAAATTAATAGATAGCTTGCATGTGATAGATATATTGATGATAATAGATTCATAGATATGAGCATGCATACATGCATATATATATATACAGGGTACATAGGTAGATGATAGATTAAGGTGGATAGATAGTTAATAGATGATAGATAAACAGGTGATAGATTGATATGATAGAAACAGATGATAGATGATAGATAGATAGATAGATAGATAGATAGATAGATAGATAGATAGATAGATAGACAGATGACACAAGATTGGCTTACCTGGCTATGGAAGCTGAGAAGTCCCACCATCTTCCATTTCTAAGCTAATAGCCCAAGAAAGCTGCTGGCATCATTTCAATAGATGCTTAAATACCTGAGGACCAGAGATATCTGGTGGCATACATCACGTTGTATCCAAGAATCTGCAGTGTCACCTTCTGAGGTCAATAAAAGGCAGATGTCTTCACTCAGGCTAATTCAAAGTTATTCTTCATCTACCTTTTAGTTTCATGTGGTTGAATGACACACTGAGAACATTATCCTTAGTCTACCAACCAAAATTACCATCGTGGACACACCAGAAAGAATGCTGTACCAGCAACCTGGGCACCATTTAGCCTCTGGAGTTGACTCATGAAATTAACAGTCTCTAACGGGCATTTCAGACTTAACATCTCCACAGAGTTATGCTGTTACCCATGTTTCTCCCACTTTGTATGCCTTTATTTCTTCCCATAAAGAGCTATCCTGCATCTAGAAGCCACCTTGAAGTCTCTCTTCTGGACACTACATCCAATGTATCAGGTCCTGGTGGTTTTTTAAACCAAGATATCCTTTGACTCTCTCCAGCCCTCTGCAGACACATGACACCTCAACACAGCTTCTGCCTGGATTATTACCAGAGGAAATAAAGATGGAGCTCCGCACATCCACATTATCTTCTCGTGACAATCTGTACAATATCTACAATAATCCTGTTGTTGTTTTGAGACAAGCTTTCACTCTGTCACTCAGGACGTTCTGGAGCTTATTATGCAGCCCAAACTGGCCTCAAATTCATGGTAAGTACATCTGCTTCAACCCTCCCAAGTTCTTGTTTTTTGTGTTATGCACACAAGTGTTTTGCCTACATTCATGCTTTATATCATCGTCCTGGTACCCATAGAGGCCAGTAGACAGCATTGGATTCCCTAGGACTAGAGTTTCAGATGGTTGTGAGTCACTATATAGGTACTGGGAATCAAACCTGGTCTTCTGGAAGAGCAGTCAGTACTCTTAACCCCTGAGTCATCTCTCCAACCCTGGGTAGATCTTTCAAAATGACAAACCAGGTCATGCTATTTCTCTCCTTGGAATCATCACCCTGGACTCAAGTAGAAGGAATGAGAAATGATGTTTCTGAGCCAAGCCTCATACTGAGAGAAGAGGCTAGTCCTCATGGGAGATAGAAGTCTTGCTTCACCCTTCCACACATGAAGTGCCCACGTCAGGTGTTCAGGCCCCCTCTTCTCTTCCTACTGGAGCCTGCAATCAGTCCATACTCAATTCTTTCCTGTTTTCAGGTCTCAGTGGAAATATGAGCATGGTCTACAACCTGCATCCATAATAACCCCACTGGTCTGAAGACAGACACTGGCCTTAGATGACTAAACATGAAGCCCCTGCCTCAGTAAGGGTGGTAATAATATCCTAGCCTTATTTCTGTGGGAGTTTAGGCAACCAAGTTATTGTATACAGCTTCTGTGTTGCTGTGACTAAAAACCAAGAAAGGCAACTTAAAGGAAGAAAAACTGATACTTGTTCACAGTTTTGGAGGTTTCAACCAATCATGGTAGGAGGGTGTGGGCAGCAGCTTGTGTCGCAGCAGAGGAGAGAAGTAACAGAAAGAGAACAGAGAAATTATACCTTACAGAGGGCACTTGCTCCAACCAGGCTCCACCTCCCAGAGTTCTACCAACTACCTACTTAAGTCATGAGGCTACTGATGGGTTAGCCTTTCATTAATGCAGAGCCCTCATGTGCTAATCGCCTCTGAAAATGCCATCAGAGATGCTCCTAGAGATGTGCTTTGCTGCTCTCCTGGGCATCTCTTAACTTAGTCTAGTTGATTAGCCATCTCAGTAGGCTAGGTCGGATGTGAGAGGTTTGACTTAACACAGAAGAGATCGGAGGGAAGGAAGCTTGAAGCAGGAAATGTAAGAAATGAAGATGGAGAAGATTCAGTTGATTACTGGATATGACATGCAGGGATAGCCCAACATGAACTTTTATCATGGCATAAATTTGCCTCAACCATAACAGGTAGCACCCTAGAAAGGATAGGTGGATCCATGAAGGGTCAACTATCTCCTCAGTTCCCGTCCTTGTAAGCCACCACAGATGAAGGTTACCATGTTATTAGTTCACAAGATGAGTCCTGACTACCCCTGAGGTGCTGACCAGTAGGTGATGTATAGTGCCTATTATGGTTGAGATTGACAGCCATGGGACCACTCTTGGCCTGTGTCCAAATGGGAGCTGAAAATTCAGATTGGTTGTTCACTCTTGAGCTTCTGTCAACAGTCGGGAGAGCTCCACTTCCCAGAGAGCACTGGCTCCTTGAAAAGATTGTGAACTGTGGGCCATCTGAACTCTCAAGTAAGCAAGCTGGAAGCCAGCCCCTGGACCTGGGCTAGGTTGTTGCTCCAGCAAAACTCATGTCTTTCCCAGAGTTCCAATGACTCCTGTCAACTCATTAGAACTCTTGTGGTTTGAAGATGAACCTTTCCCCATCGGCTCAGGAATCTGAGACCTTAGTGCCCAGGTAGAGAAGCTGATGGAGAAGGTTGTAGACATAGATCACCAGGGGTGGATCCTGAGGCTGTATAGCCCAACCCAACTTCCAGTTCTCTGAGTGCAGATGCCATATGACCAGCAAGCCTCCTGATCCTGCCACCATAATTTCTCCACCGTGTTAGAATGATCCCCTTGAGCCACTCACAGCAACAGGAAAAGAAAGTAAGGTGCCCTCTCTGGCTTCCAAAGCTGAACTAAATGACCCTCAACAACTCCCTGGTTTGAAACTGTTCTCTTAAAGACTATGCTAGAACATTGTTTAGCAGAGCAAGCTTAGTTTTGTTCTTCCTGAAGATGTAGGTTAGGTACGTAGCTTCAACTTACTGAACACCAGCCTGGCAGTTAGCAGACCTTCCCCTAGCGACCCACTAAACTAGGACACAAGTGAAGTCCAGCGCCCAGAGTGGTCTGAGCTGCTGCAGCACAATTTCAACTCTGAAGACCCTGAGATTAAAAATAATAATAATAATAATAATCTATAAAACACAAATCCACTGCATTCAGCTGCTTTGGTTATTTATATGAGCATTTCCTGATTCAAATTGCATGCTCAAATCAAATTTCCCTGGTTTATGCTTCCTTCAGCAATTACTTAAAGGCAGTTACTTCTCTCTGGAGGGACATAGCAGAAAAGTCTATAGACAAAATCTCGTTGACTCAGGGAGAGATAAACGAACTCTAGGCCTGCCTGGGCAGAAGTCATTTTGCCCACACAAGTGAGTACTGATTGGCTTCCTAGCTGTTTTTCAGCTTTACTGATGGAAAGACACTGTCTGAGGATAGCAAGGTCCGTGGACAGAAGGAGAGGCCTGCAGGATGGGGAAGAAGGAGCCTCCTTCTCTGGGTGGGGTTCGTTTGGCAGAGGTGAGCAGGCTGTAAGCTGATTCAACTTCAAAAGGACTGAGACAGTGAAAGGACCACACAGACAGCATAGTCATTCTGTACCAGGAAGTGTATGGATCCTCTGATATCTGTCTTAAGAAAAGCCCCACAGCAAAACTATACAATAGGCAAACCATGCTCAGTGCACACTCAACCTGTCTGGAATTTACTCTCCCTATTTGTGGGGATTCCCTCAGCCTGGGACACAGAAGCTCCCAGCCATCATTGTTTCTGCACTCGCCAGGCTCTGACTGACACATTCCCCTTTCCATTCACCTGCTCCACTCAGCAGACAGACCTTTCATTGCCTGTCTTCCATCTTTTTCTTTTAGAAACATCACCTTGGCCACATCTGGAAAAACAGTTCTTGCATTGGATAGTTTAATGCCAGCTTCACAGATGCTAAAGTCATCTGAGAGGAGGGAACCTCAATTCAGGGAATGCTTTGATACTATCATAAAATTGAGCTGTAGGCAGGCCTATAGGACATTTCCTTAATTAGTAGTTGATAGAGGAGGACCCAAACCTGGGCTGGTGGTCCTAGGTTCTAAAAGAAAGTAACTGAGCAAGCCATGGGGAGCAAACCAGTAAGCAGCACCCCTCCAAGGTCTTTGCATCAGCTCCTGTCACCAGGGCCCTTCCCTGTGTGAGTTCCTGTCTGGCTTCCTTTGATGATGAATAGAGCTATAGAAGTGTAAGACATATAAACCCTTTCCTCCCCAGCTTGCTCTTCGATCATGATGATTTGTTGCAATAATAGAAATCCTAACTAAGGCAGTTCTCGACAGTGTCTACTACATATACTAAGGGCAAAGGAGCCTTATAACACAAAGAGTGAGCTAGACATATAACCTACACTTGGCAACTCAGAACACTTCACTGACCTAGATGGAGTGACTAGTTTGATGGTCAAGTCCCAGTACATGAATCATTCCTGGAACTGTTGCTGGAATTATGAGGGAGAAGAAAGGAAATTGCCAGTACCTGGACAGTAATAAATGAATAAAGACAAGAACCATTAGCAGATATAAAATATTTCTAAAGAAAAGAAAAATCTAAATACTGATGGTAGCCTCTAGTTGACCTCTTAATGGCTTGGAAGGACTTGAGTAAGTCTTTCTACAAAAAAAAAAGAAGAGATGATGATGATGATGATGATGATGATGATGATGATGATGATGATGATGATTCTTTGTGCCTACATCTGGACCTATGCCACATCCTTCCCACCCAATGTTGAAGTAAAAAGCTTTTTGATGACACTGTCACACAGTCCTATCCCAAAGCCCCAGGTCACTGCTCAAAGAGAAAAGTCAAGGAGACCCTACTAACCCACCTCCATCAGTAAGGAGAGAGACATAGGTCTTTGTTGTGTGGAACAAAATGCAGGGGCTGAGTTTACTCCTCTATAGCACGCCTAACAAACAGAAATCAGCAGGGTCACAGTGCCCAGAACCTGAAACACTTCACTGGAACCTGACTAGAGTAGCATGTTCAAGGCAGGCACATGCTAACAGTGGATATGCTTGTACACTCTGTTCCCCAGTATGCCCATGTTTCTAAACTCAGAATATTTAAAATTGAGAGTGTCCATACAGAATCCACTCAAATATGTGGGTGAACAATGTCAATGTGTCACCAGGATAAAAGACAAAGAATAAGCACAGAAACCAAAGCCTAACAAACTAGCCGAGGTGACAGGAAGAAAGAAGAAAGGACACAAGGCTCGGACATGGTCGGTGCACTGCTGTGAACCCAGCACTTAGGACAATGACATGGACATGGTTGGTACACTGCTGTGAACCCAGCACTTAGGACAATGACATGGACATGGTTGGTACACTGCTGTGAACTCAGCACTTAGGAGGCTAATGTAGGAGGATTGTGTGTTTGAGTCTAGTCTGGACTATAGAGGGAGACTGTGCCAGAGAGGGAAAGAGGAGGAAGGGAGAGGAGAGGAGAAGAAGGACAGGTAAGGGGAAGATGGAAGGCAAAGAGGCAAGGGGAAGATGGAGTAGAGGGGGGGCTGCAAGGGTTTAGAAATGGAGGAAGTCTAGAAAGCAAAGATAAATAACAGTTATGCTGATGGTGAAGGTTTCAGAGTAGGAAATTCCCTATTCTCTAGAATCTCTATCAGCAACTTCCCCCAATACAGACAATTAACACTTTGTAATTTCTTAAGGAGAGTACTGTAGAAGTGTTCCTTTCAACTCTCTAGGCCAATGCAACTTTAAAACCTATCTCTCTCTATCTATCTGTCTGTCCATCTGTCTGTCCATCCCTTCTCTCTCTCTTTCTGCCTCCCCCTCCCTTCATCCCTCTGTCCCTCCTTTATGCTCTAGAACTTCATCTACACTAAGTATATTGGTTACTTTGCCTGTCGCTGGGATAAAATATCTGATAAAAGCAGCATAAATAAGGAAGGACTTGTTTTGGCCACAGGTATATGAGGCACCTGATCACATTGTGTTCTCAGTCTGGGAACGGAGAACAATGAATGCTAGTCCTCAGCTCCCTTCTCCTTTCTGCCCAGTTTAGGATCTGCCCATAGAATGGCACTGCCCACATTTAAGAAGCATCTTCCTATCTCAATTAACTTAATCCAGATAATCCTTCACAGGCATGCCAAGAGATTTGTTTCCACAGCGATTCTAAATCTCATCAACAGTCAAAATGAACCATTTTACAAACAAATGTTCTACCACTGAACATACTATGCCTCTAGCTCCTAAGTCTATTCTTTCCAGGGATTCTGAAGTGGGGCAACAAACACAAATTGAAAGGCATAGTCAGAAAAACACATCCCAGGATGGAAAGTATGTAACCGAGGGGGTGAAGAAACAGAGCAGATGATAATAACATAGTGGCAGCTCAGAGGGAGGCAGATGTGCAAAGTCTGTAAAAGCTCTGGAGGCTGTGACAGCCAGAGGGACTCCAGTAACATTCTACAATGTTGCAAGGTGAGGAGGCTTTGCCCTCGGTGCCAAGAGTAACCATCTCTATAGTACTCTTTACTCTTAATTTTTTAAATTTGGATGATGATGGGCATACAGCTGCCGATTGTCATTGCTCGGAACCTGACAGGCCAAAAGAGATGGCAAAATTGAAGGATGTTTTGACCAGTCAGTGGAAAGGCCCAGATCCTATTTTAATAAGATCCAGGGGAGCCATTTGTGTTTTTCCACAGGAAGAAGATAACCCGATTTGGGTACCAGAGAGGCTAACAAGAAGAATTGAGGCAAAGGAGGACGGATCACGACCGGCCCTTCGGGACTCAGATCCTGACCTGTCTGCTGATGCTGTGGCTGTGCCCGTTGAAGTTTCAACTCCAGAATTGGACTGCCGAGTTTGAAGAGACTGAGGCTTGCCATTGCACAAGTGAACTCTACACATCTGGATCTGTCGTTTACAGAAGGATTCAGTTCCTGGATTTCTTCAGC
>NW_022196904.1:106871443-106883677 GCF_008632895.1 Mastomys coucha
ATGCTTGCTGCAGAAGGATCCTAGTGTCCGTGTGTCTTCTTGCTGGCGAGACGACTGTGCGGGCAACAGCAAGGCCATGGGACACTCAAGTTAACAAGCTGCGAAGGGGAGGCTAAAGGCCTGGGTTGCTGTCTTCATAATGTTCTTGTCCGAAATGTTAATCCTGTGAATTTGAACACAGTTCTCTGTAACTAAACAACTGAAAACATTCACACCACATGCAAAAGGAAACAGTTAACTGCGTAGTATGTCAACATTTCCAACCAGGCAGTGGTTGGAGCAGTTTGAACATGTTTTTTTGAGAGTGTTTATCTGCTGGAACACCAAAACGGTGCATTTGCTTCATGCTCTAAATATAGCGGTATCCTCTTTTCCTCTCGACATGTTTTTCAAGACAAAATATTTTGTCTGTAAAGATATGCCGAAGCTGCTGGTTGGGAGATTTCTTTTAGTTTCAACAGCTTGGAAGCAGTGCCTATAAGGGGCTGGATGTGGGAGTCCATCAAGATAGGGGGGTCACTGGAGCTGTGAAACAGACCTAAATCTCACTCATCTTTAACAGCAGAAGATTTTTTTCTTGCTCCAGGTCTGCCCCAGCCTTCGGTAGAGGAAGTAAAGGAAGCTGGATGAATGTTAATTACCCTAGGACAAACTGACATTGCTACCATCTCTCTCCAGTGATACAGGCGAGATTGCTGACATGTCAGAGAATAAAAGCTCTGTAGTGAAAGCAACAGATGTCACTCTCTCCCTATGCGGTAGTCAGAGCTATGCAACTGTTAAGGACCAGGATGAGAATCCTAGCAACAAAGCAACAACAGAAGAGAACAAGAAATGACGGCTCTGAAAGACACTTCATTCCATGGGCAGAGGCGACCTGATGCCCCAGAAACCAGCTCTTGTGGACAACAGAGAACTTCTAAGTAGAGGAGAGTATAGGAAAAACTTTCAATTCCCTAAAGCTCGGGGGGAAACTGAAGTCAGGTAGGGCAGATACAGGGAAGAACAGGTTGGAAAGAAAGAATCTGTAGAAATGGGGTTCTTCTGTGTTGCCAAGGACACACTTTGAAATTTATATATTTTTGTGTAATTGCTAAGTCCAAAGTCAGAGGCGAGAGAAACATCACTTTCTTTATTTTATGGCTGTAAGCCGACATTATGTACTCAATTTCCCACCAACTCTGAATCCCCATCACAGGAGCTAGCATGAAGTTTCACCTCTGCTACCTTGATGGCTACAGAGGAAATAGACTTTCATATTGCAACAGGCATCAAAGAGTTTCTACCCAAGCATCAGCCCACTGGTGTGCTGCCAGTTTTTATGGCAACTTGATACAGCAAGAGTCACCTAGAAAGAATGAATCTTAACTGGGAAAATGCCTCCAAATGATTGGTCTTTAGGCCAGGCTGTGTGGCATTTTCTGGCTTGGTGATTGATGTGGGAGAGCCCAGCTGACAGCGGTTAGTGCCACCTATGACAATGGACAGGCAGAACAAGCTATAGGAAGCAAACCAGTAAGAAGCCCTCTATGATCTCTGCTTCAACTCCAGGTTCCTGCTATGACTTCCCTCAGTGATGTAGAGCTGTAATAAATTTATTTATGGTGTTTTCTCACAGTAATATTAACACTCAGACAATTGAGTACATAGGGCATCCTCGATTTCTGTTAGCTGAGGGCATCTTCCATTCTTACAAATCTGCTATTTCCATATTATGCTTGGCCCTGGAAATACCTGGCAATTGGAAGGCACCTAGGCCCCCTGGAGGACTGCCAACACCCCTGAGGCTTGCCACTCCACCCTCAGGAACTCCATGGAAGCATTCTCTGGACCTATAGCCTCCTGTCCTATCCAATCTCATAGAATCTGTCCAATGCTCAGCCCCTTGCAGTTCACCCACTGCCTACCTCTCCCTGAGAGGAGCATCAGAACCTCTTATAAAAGATAGGAGACTCGGGAACAAGCCATGAGCATTCTGGGAGGATCAAATGCACTTAGGACAGAGACAGAGAAGGACAACGTCCCTGAAGTAGGAGGAGGGTGATGAGTCTCAGACAGAGTGAAGGAATGGGTAGAAGATGAGAATGAATTTGTGGTTGGGAAAAAAGACATAATGCTGATGATCATGACTAAGAATTACTTACTACATCTTAGGACAGTCCTAACTTCTCACGACAGCTTTGTAGTGTGTCATGGCAGTCTCCACTTCCCAGAGGAGGAAACTGAGTTAGAATAGTCTGATTAATTGCCTGAGCAAGTACAAAGGCTGGAGCTCAAACTGAGGCAGATATCTCTCAAATTCTGAGCACGTGAGTCAAACCCATAAGAGATACAATGACAAGAGAAGAACAAAGACAGAAAGGAGAGAATACCTTTAAAAGACAAGCTGACAAGAGTTTAACGTGTGTGTGTGTGTGTGTGTGTGTGTGTGTGTGTGTGTGTGTGTGTTTAAAGAAAACCATCAGAACCAGGAAGGTAGCTCCATGGATAAGGGCAATTGCTATGCAAGCATGACAGTCTGAGTTTGGATCCACAGAGCTCACAACAAAAAGCTAGGCCTGGCTGCACATGCCTAGACCTGCAGTGCTATAGGAGCTGAGACAGGACAATCATTAGGGTTGCTAGCTGTGAATGTAGCTCAGACTCTTCTTGAGAGACTGTCTCAAGGGACTGTGACAGAGAATAATATGACAGGATACAACCCAACACTCTCCTCTTGCCCTGCTAGCATGTGCCTAAAGGCATACTCACCCACACACATGTGTGATAAACCACACTCACATGGACACACACAAAGAAAACAGGCAATCCAACTAAAAATGGTCAAAAAATTCATAAATAGACATGTCACCAAAGAAACACACAGCAAACAACACTAGTGGCATAAATCACGCAGTCCCTGTGGAAAACAATTAGAGGATCCTCACAAACATGAACATATTTCTCACATATGGTCCACAAAAGCTGAAGACTTACACCTACACAAAAACCTGCACAGGGATATATATAGTCGTTGTGTCTACAACTGCCCAAATTTGGAAGCCACTATTAAAAATCCAAAGTACATCCACAATATGGAGTATTAGTCAGCACTAAAAAAGACACAAATCTTCAAGTCATGCATGTAGCTAAGTGAAAGAAATCAATCAAAAAAGACCATAGTCTATATAATTCTCATTGTGTGTGACATTCATGGAAAATTCAAACTGTGGGGACAGGAAAGGGACCAGTCATTGCCCCAATCTGAGAGGAGATGGAGCTAAACACACAGGGCACAGAAGATTAAAGAGCTACTGGGACTCCCTGTATGACATATGACAGTGGGTAGGTACATAGCATCCCACATTTCAAACCCAACGGGTCACAACAGAGAGAAGGTTGGTGGAGCTTCTGTAGGAGCTGCTGAGACCCAGAGAAAATGTGCAGATTTGGGATGGGGCCATTTGGGAAATTTGCTCCTTCCACTCAGTTTTGCTATGAGCCCCAAAAATCCTCTAAAAACTAACGTTAATCTGAGATAAGGATAGTTGTACCCAGTGGCTTACGTCTGTAATCCCAGCACTCAGGAGACTGGGGTAAGAGGATTGCAAATTCAAGGCCAGCCTTGGCAACAGACAAGTTCCAGGCCAGCCTAGACCACAATGTCTTTGTCTTGAAAACCACCAAATGATAACAGTGCTGATGATGACAAAGTAGGGAGTGCTGACAGTAGGGTGACAGAGGCAGGCCCACTTATAAAATCCTCTGACAATAAGGCCCTTGTCTTGATTTAGTCTCAAGTATTTGTTTTATGTTCGTGTTGGTCCTGTGCTAGACAACACTGATGAAGGAAAGAAATAAGCCTCCTGCATGTAAGAACTTAATCTCACCCCCTCTGAGTTTGTCTCAAATTCAGAATACTCAGACAGTGAACTCTACTGGGCAAAGCAACTATGTTTCACTATGCAGGCAGGAGGATTACCTTCAAGGCCACTTTATGAACCTCAAATATCAGTCCTTGCCCAGTCACATGCAGCCGGTTCATATAACAGCTATGGTGTTTTGATAGGAGGCTCCGCAGGGAAAGTCGGGTTTCAGAAGCATCACTCCCACAAAACCGTATCTTTAAAACTCAGTCTTCATTACTCCGCTTAGATTCCCAAAGGAGGTATTTGACTGGCACTCGAAGAGAAGCATTCAATTTGAGGAGGAAAAACACAGACAAAGAAACACATAGTTACACAGAATTGGAAAAACCAACCCCGCAATTAGATTCGAGTTCCTTTACATCCAAGACAAGCCTCCACTAGCACCATTTACATGAGATGCAATTCGGCCGGATCTCGAGCCTTCAGTACCATCTGCTCCCTTTGTGTAAAGCATTGTGATTTTGTGGAAGCAAGAAGTATAAACAGACCCCAGAACAGTCCATTAATAAGAGAAAGCAACAAGCGAAGGGAAATTTCATCCGCTTCCCAGCTTCTGGTCCACTCGGCATCAATGAGCAAAAGAGGCTTTGCTGATGAGTAGAGATGATGTCTGGAAATCGCCACCCCTGCCATCACTTTCCCAAAGGACTGTTTTTCTGGACAGTAGAACTGATTGGCTCGTGTTTCTGGCTCAATGGTGCCACTCTTGTTAGGTTTTGGCTAGTGGAATTGAGTTTGGTTTGACCAGCTAAGACCCCAACAGTTCGTACTGCTAACAGTTCCCAAGCGAAACTGGACTGTGTCCCTCCCATCTGTTGCTAGTTGGCTATTCTGCTATTGCCCATGATGTCATTATTGCTGCTGCTGTTAGTTTGGCATGACCTAGCTCCATTCCCTCCACCATGTGCCACTTATACAACATCCCTGGGAGCAGCTTGGATAACTTGATGGATGGACGGGATGAGGGTGAGTCACCAGAACTGCTCTTCAGCACCTGTACCGAGGCCTATCCTCTGCCCCTTCTCAGAGTTGCATGGGCTTTTCTGAGCAATGAGGATGTGAGAGAAATATCCAGAGCCCCAGTGATCTCTCAGTACAAGTGCTCATGAGGCATGTGATGCTAGAATGGTTCATGAATTCAACGGCTTAAGCTTTGATGAGAAGAAAAGATATTGGTGCTCAGCCCAATGGTGCTCAGCCGAATGGTGCTAGGCATGAGAAGAGCTGCCTTGAGAGCCTCAGTGTTGGTCTGAATACAAGGCTGGGCATAGAACTGCTCTTCACTGGAACAAAAAGGCCAAGCAGCCACACCCTGAAGGTACTGTGGCATCTATACACAGCAAAACAAGGCGTACCTTGTGCCCATTGCAGAGTCAGGGACTCAATGCTGTCCTGAAAGACTTCAGCACAAGTACAGAGGACAGCTACCTAACAGTAATTGCAGGAGGCCCATCTCAAAAGAAAGGGCATGGGAGAGATTTGAGTGAGATTTGTGTAGCCCACGTGAAGGACTCCTAAAACACATGGGTATCAGTGGGAAGAAGACCCAAGCCATGAACCTGAATCGCGTGCATACTTATTTCAAGGAGCATCGTTTGTACCAGCAGGCTAAGCTAGTAGGCATGGGAGGCTAGCTAGGCTTACATACCTGACTTGATTAACTTGAGGGTTATTAGTGTCAGCTAAAAGAAACTGACTTAGAAAAGTAAGATATGGACAAAAAAATAATTGTGCTTCACATGTCACTACCCTGCCAAAAGCTAACTCTGCCAAGGTGGTTTGAGTTTTCATAACCTTCTGTTTCAATGTTGGTTACAACAAAAATTGTCCCATGTCCAGAAGGGATAGTGCAAATTCACTCACTTGCATTTGCCAATGCAGTGCGGGAAAGTGATGTGCTCCAAGAATAGAGTTCTCAGCCCAGCTCTGATAGGAAGATCTGGGAATGTTCTACTCCAAGACTCATCACAAAGCTGTCCGGACAAAATGAAGCAGACTCTGAATCATCCAGCCTGCTTTTAGCATCAACGAGCTATTCCTAGCCAGGGTCCTCTGCATTCTGGGTCTAACAGAGAAAGCCCTATGGCTGATAACCTTCATCTGGGCCACACCTGGACCCTCTAAATTTCCACCCTGTCCTTGAGTAGGTGAGGACTCTCTATCAGACAGACTTGGACCAGTCTGAGCATGCTTCACTTTTGACAACTCCGATGTAATGTACAAAGGATTGATATTAACAGGATAAGAAAAACCATCCAGGTGCCAACTGGTGGGTGGAACATAAGTTCTCAGCCCCCTGGACGCATTAAATTAAGGTTGGGAGGCTGAACTTTGGAAAGCTAGCCAAGGCACCACCATGGGAAGCTGGATTTGGAAATCAATGAAGGGAAATGAAGGATGGGTACCACACCATGGATCTCTGCCAGCTAAGTCTTTGCTGCACAGGAATAGAGGAGGGATTGGCTAATATAGCTATATTGGTATCGTGCAGCATATGGGTGTCTTTATCTCTGCTCTCACCTCGTGGGGGAAATTGATAGAGAAGAAAGAAAGACCTAGACTTAGCAGGCAAAATAATAATAATTGTTATTTACAAGAGGGCTTCAGAATGGGTGAGCACATTTGGCATGCTGGTTGACTCAACTGACCTATCTCCTCTCCAGAGACTCTTTCCCAGTGTCTGATTACTGTCTTTTAAAATTGGATGGCACACCAAGAGCAACTGCTGTGGGGAGGAGAGGAAATGATCATACCACCTAAGGATGAGCTCTTAACTGGGTCAATGGGTCTTGAATAAGGAGGATTACAGGGAAAAACTGGAGGCACCATGGCTATTGAAAAGAATCCAGGGTGCTTCAGGATTCCACAGTGTCTCCAGCTGACTCTGACAAAAGTCTTGAACTGGCTTTGTATCCAGTTGCTCGGCTCTGGATCATAGGACCTGGAGCCACAGCTGCATCTGATAGGATCAGGAATGCACTGATCCCCCTTTGATGGAACTGTAAGGATAAGGAGCAGCTGAGGTAGCCCCGTGGGCTGCTGTACCAGACAGTGATGGTCCCATCAATTGGTGATGCTTTGGAAGTTGGGCTGGCTAAACAAGCAACTGGCCAATAGATCTCAGTTGGTTGAATCTCTGGGAACCATCCTTAGTGGAAGACAGATGCCTCACCTGAGGCCATGCTTAGCAAGTGGTACCCATCTTCAGTGTCAGGGTATAAAGACCTCACCCTTGAGGATCAGAGCACCTGTGATGTCAGCTAAGATCAGTACTGAGATTGCAGCAAACTTCCCTGCTCTCACTCCTTTTATGTACACATTTACATAGTACAGATCCTGTTAGGTTTCGTCCATCTGAGGGATCATCCAGGAAACTAAAGGCAATCCTATCTGGTCTTTCCTCTAAGGATGGTTGACTTGACTAGAGATAAGAGAAAAGAGTGCACAAAGAACAGAAAGCAACAGAAGGCATAAGGTCCCATGTGTGCATGCCAAAGCCACAAGGTTGGGGAAAGAACTGCCAATGGAGGCTGGAGAATCTGCATCTCGGAATCAGATGAGGGTGCACTGCTCACTCCTGGGGGGGGCATCTCTAGGGCTCTTATCTCTTAAAGTTTTAATTGTGGTCGATATATGTACTAGCCACCATCTTTTAATTTTCTCTGTTGTGTGTACAGTGTGTGTGGAGGCAGGAGGACAACTTTGTGGAATCCCTTCTCTCTTCCTTTCCATGGGTTCTGCAGATGGAACTTGGGATATCAGGCTTGTGCAGCAAATGGCTTTCCCAAAGCTGCGCCATCTCTCCCCCAAGTATTTATTATTTTAACCAGTCTTTAAATTTAGTACACTGTGACATCTTTGCACACATGTATCATGTGAGCAGCAACATGAGGGTTTAGCTCACCTACCATTCCAAACATCTATCATTTCTCTGTGGTAGGAGCATTCTAGTCACTTGATATTGAAAGGCACAACATGGCAGGTCATCATCAGGTTCTGTTACATCACAGAGCTCACTCCAACTACCTGGTCTTATCTTCTACAATCACCCATCTCTCCCCATCCTCCCCTCCTTAACCTTCCCCTGCCCTAGCCTTCTCTGCCCCAGCCTCTTCCCTCCCCAGCCTCCTCTCCCTCAGCCTCCTCTCTCCCCAGCCTCCTCTGCCCCAGCCTCATCCCCCAAGCCTCCTCTACCCCAAGCCTCCTATTCCCCAACCTCTTCTCCTTCACCCTCCTCTCCTCCAGGCTTCTCTCAGCCTCTGCTCCCTAATCTTAGGATCCCACAGGTAGGTGAATCTACAGCTTGTGTTTTATTCTATTTCACTCAACATTCTAACCTCTAGTCTATATTACCTCAAATGACAAATTGAATCATTTTATAGCTGAATAGCACTCAATTGTGTGTGTGTGTGTATGTGCATGAGAGAGAGAGAGAGAGAGAGAGAGAGAGAGAGAGAGAGAGAGAGAGAGAGAATTTTCTTTACTCTGTCCATTGGTGGACTCTTGGACCATCTCAACCACTTAATTCTTTTATTTATTGTCATTTTATATGATATTTGTATGTATGTGTATATAACACAGGTGCATACATGCTATATTACATGTTGGGAGATGAGAAAACAGTTTGTGAGAGTCGGTTCTTTCCTTCCACTGTGGGTTCCAGGGACTGAACTCAGGTTGTCAAGTTCCTGTGCCTTTGCCTGATGAGCCACCTCAAAGTCAGAGACAGACAGAGACAGAGAGACAAAGACAGAGACAGACAGAGAGACAAAGACAAAGAGACAGGGACAGACAGAGACAGAGAAACAGAGACAGACAGACAGAGGCAGAGAGACAGAAAGACAGAAAGAGTAGGGGAAAGAATTTTAAAGAGCTATAATTTTAGTTAAAATAGTAGTCATGTTAAAACACTGTGTGGGTTTTTCTAATTATTTCTTTAATGCCAAGGAATAAAGCCAAGACTTGAATCTACATGGCTCAGAGCATCTTCCTCTATATTTATCTTTCCCTTTTTCTCTCCCATCTCCTCCTAAGCCCCATCTCCTCTCAACCCAAGACAGCTGTGCCCTCCAATCTGGCATATCCCTGTGCTCTGAGGATTCACACTGTGTGCTGGCTGACTCAGGCATGTGGGCTTTAGGGTGCTAAGTGTGGAGAAAAGCAGCTTGAAGAGCCACCTGCTGAGGGTGCTCAACCCCAGGCCACTCATTCCTGGGCTGCTGCTCCTGCCTTTGAGTTTGCTGTCCATACATGAACAGCACAGAACTGGAGAGGCCACCAAACCTTCCAATTCAAGTGCCTTAGGTGTGCCTACCCTGGGGCATGTTGGCACCAAAGACAGTGTGTGCCCTGAGCTTGTGGTCCTGTTGCCATCCAGTGCTATTTTTCCACTCACTGAGATACTGATTCCTGACAGGGAGAAGTGCACAGTAAATGAGCTCTATCTACAGAGACCCAGGAGTCAGTGGAGGCTCCAACTGCCCTGCTGTGTGCAATAGTGCATGTTCTTGTCTTCTATGGTTCTCAGATCTTTATCTATACAAAAAGATTCTCTCTCTCATTCTCTCTCTCTTTCTCTCTCTCTCCCTCCCTCATTCCTTCCTTCCTTCTCTTTTTGTTCTGCTTTTAGTTGTTGTTTGTTTGTTTTTGTTTCTAGAAACAGGGTTTCTCTGTGTGACAGCCCTGGCTGTCCTGGAACTCACTGCATAGACCAGGCAAGCCTCAAATTCATAGAGATCTGCTTACCTCTGTCTTAGAACATGAATCTAAAGACAGTCACCCATCTTTTTCTCTTGCCTTGCTGGGAAGTTGTGGAGATACCAGAGACTCAACTTTTATTGAGAATATCACATGAGCAAGAAAATAACTTATTTTAATGAGCTAAAATAGGCTTTTGGTCTTGCTGGCAGAGAACAGTCAATTTCTAATGATGATGATACACTTCAATAAATACTTCTTCATGAAATGTGATTAGATTATTAAGGTGTTGCAAATTTTGATTGGTATATATTTTGAGTGTTTTTCTTTGAGGTAGGTACAATTATTCATTCTTACTACTCTGGATCAGATAGCATGGATTCTATGAATTATCTCAGCTAATCCTCCAGAAAGTCAGTCTTTAAATTTGCTGGGTTGATTTGTTAGTTGGCTTGTTAGTTGGGTGGTTACTTGACTGGTTGAGTGAATAGCTGGTTAGTTACTTAGTTGATTGGTTGGTTGGTTGATCACTACTTGATTGATCAACTAACTATTGGTTAGTTACTTGGCTATTTGGCTACTTGATTGGCTATTTAGTTGATTGGTTAGTTACTGAAATGAGTAATTGACTAGTTGGTTGGGTCAGATGATTGTTACTTGGCTGATTGGTTGGTTTGTTGATTGTTTACTTAGCTGATCTATTGGATTGTTGGTTGATCAGTTAATTGATTGGTTAATTGGTTGGTTAGTTAGTTAGGTTGGTTAATTAGTTAGGTTGTTTGGCTGGCTGGTCAGTTGATTTTTCTTTTTGTTTGAGTTTTGGCTTTTTCATACATAATCTTACTGTATGGCCTAAGGTAGCCCTAAACTCATGAGCCTCCTGCTTCAAATTCCCCAATGCTGAGATTATAGATATTCACTATTACACACAGCCTTGGTATTTATTGAGTGTCAGCCAAGGACCAAGCATTAATAACATGGTAAAAAGTATTCCTAGGGTTATTCTTAAATTCACAGAGCTACTGTCCAATGTGGACAAAGTTTGGGGGAAGATATAATCAAATAATTTAATAAGAGAGTATACCATGCAGGTTGAAGTTAAGATTCAGATAAAGGGAAGATGTCTATGAATGAATTAACAGGGCATTGAAACTAGACTGAGCTTGAGACAACACATGATGAAAAACTTCTCCAAAAATATGACCAATGAGACTGACTAAGCCTCAGCTAACAGTATAACTCTTTCACTGTCAAGGAAACAAATTTTCTTAGAGTGGCAGTTTGTCAGTGGCAGAGCTTGCACTTAAATGGACATCAAGAGATCAGAAGGTGACTCTGTGAGCTAAGTGTTTACTACGTAAGCCCAAGGACCTGAATTTAGATTCCTATCACCCAAGTGAAAACCAGGCATGATGGTGTCTATCTGTAACCCCAGCATTCAGGTGTGAGGCAGAAGCAGGAGGATCCTGGGAGCTTTCCCATCACCCAAGTGAAAACCAGGCATGATGGTGTCTATCTGTAACCCCAGCATTCAGGTGTGAGGCAGAAGCAGGAGGACCCTGGGAGCTTTCTGAGCAGCCAGTCTTGCTGAAACAGCGAGCTCCAGGCTCAGTGAGAGGCTCTGACTCAAAAAGTAAGTAGAGCAGTGACTTAGGAAGATTTCTGACTTCAGCCTCTGCCCTCCACGTGCACTCATATAGGCAAGCTTACACACACATGCACCAATGCACGTGTAAAAATGCATGTATACACAAACACATCTTGTACACTCTAAATAAATAAGCACCTTCATACATCTTCAGAGCCAATTTCCTCAACCCCTCTTCTATATGTTTCCATATTCCAAGTCAAACAGCTCAGCAGTTGAGAGTTACCTATAGTCAAGCATCACTTCCTGCTGGAGGACACTTTACTCTCAGCGTTTTTAATCAACCCAGAATTGTGAGGTGCAAGGTGCTTTCAGACCCACCCAACTATACAAGTGGAAGAAAAACTTTAACTATTTCAGTAAATGCACTTGGGATGGAGTCAAATATGCCATTTCTGAAGCGGCTTTTAAAAGAGGAATAAGAAAAGGTAAATAGCTAAAAGCAGCTTCCACTGAAGCCGCAATCAAAACAGCAATTAGAATCGATTTTCAAAGCACAATCAAAAGGCCCCACCCCACACCCCACACACTTCTTCAAAACAGATGCTAAGTTAATTCTCAGTTCCTTGCATTGCTCATTGTCTGGGCTACAGAGGAATTCTATAGCCCTGAATATCAGTATGAGTAATTATGTCGTGCTTATGAAGCATTTTGTAAGTAAAAGATTGCAATTGGGAGAGCAGGACAGTTGCTAGCAAAAGCACGAAGGCTCATGTTATAAGATGGAAGAAAAAGAGACAAGTGGGAGTTGGGATAGCCCCTATCACATCCTAACCCTCTGCCTTTGATGTCTCTGACCAGACAGGTATGGACTATTGTTTAATTCTTATTTAAAAATAAATCAAGAACCTAGGAACTGGGCATGCTCAGTAAGGCCTTTGATGGCAAGAATGGACACTACAGTAGAAAAGGAGCTCACTGCCGGGCGGTGGTGGCGCACGCCTTTAATCCCAGCACTTGGGAGGCAGAGGCAGGTGGATT
>NW_022196904.1:106883758-106884378 GCF_008632895.1 Mastomys coucha
AAAAAAAAAAAAAAAAAAAAGAAAAGGAGCTCACTAACAGGAAGATTGACAACTCAGAATTTTATGGAAAGGATACTCCTGAGAGAAAGTTGACCCTTCTTCTACCATCAGTTGGGTGGTCAGCCATAAAGCCTGCACTTGCATATCTTTACTCAGAATGTATACACCAGGCTGTGTGTCTGCTGCTGATCTAGTCTGACATGTAGCAAGGGGGCTGCAGAATGAGACTCCCAGACCCATTCATCTCCTGAAGCAAGTAGGCGAGTCATGTGGGTTACCGCCTCACAGGACCACATAGGATGGAGTAGTAATTTCCCAAAATCAGACTAGATTCTTGATTAGTGGGACAGAGGAAATGAGTGATAAAGAAATTAAGAAAGGGAGGAGGGAAGAAAGGAGAAGGAAAGAAGGAAGGTAAAAGTTGAGAAGAAGGCAGAGAAGGATGAAGAAGAAAGAGAGGGAAAGATGGAAAAGGGGAAGGGACAGAAAGGGTACAGAGAACAGAGGGAAAGGAACAGGGGAAGAGGAGGGAAGGGGAGGAAAGGGAGAGGAGAAGAGGGAAGGAGAGGGAAGGGGAGGGAAGAGGAGGGGGAGAGGAGGGGGAGAGGAGGGGAGGGGAG
>NW_022196904.1:106884682-106901196 GCF_008632895.1 Mastomys coucha
GAAGGGGAAAGGGAGGGGAGAGAAGGGGAAAGGGAGGGGAGAGAAGGGGAAAGGGAGGGGAGAAGAGAGAAGGGGAGGGGAGGAGAGGGAAGGGGAAAGGAAGATGAGGGAAGAGAAGGGGAGGGCAGAGAAGAGGAGGGGAGGAAAGTCTGCTCCCAGGTATAGTTTTTAAAAACTATCAAAGGAAAGTTTAGCAACTTGCTTGTGAAGCAAGATTTAATCTCTCATAAAGACAACCTCCTTCGATGCTGCATGCACTCATGAGGTGTACCTCTGGGCAACCAAAGAGCTCTGTATCTTTCCCAAAAATCAAATGTAAGCAGATCAACCATTATGCTAAGATATTCTGAATGCTAGGCACTGTCCTAAGTGCTGAAAGTTTGGCAGAGAGCAAGATATTCATAGGCCCTGCCCTCAAAAGGCCCTGCCTTTCAAGTTTGCTACTAATGAAAAGGCCTGTGGTGGTTTGAGTATGCCTAGCCCAGTGAGTGGCACTATTTGAAAGTGTGGCGTTGGTGGAGTAGCTGTGGCCTTGAAATAGATGTGCTACTGTGGGCTTGGGCTTTAAAACCCTCATCCTAGCTGCCTGGAAGCCAATCTTCTAATGGCATTCAGATGAAGATGTAGAACTCTTAGCTCTGCCTGCACCATGCCAGCCTGGATGCTGCCATGCTCCCGCCTCAATGATAGTGGACTGAACCTCTGAACCTGTAAGCCAGTCCCAGTTAAATGTTGTCTATGAGATGGCTTGGTCATGGTGTCTGTTCATAGCAGTAAAACCCTAAGACAGACCCCATATGAGAAACACGGCATTCCCCAGTGTCAGAATAGCATGAGGAGGTGATGAGGGAGCCTGCTGTTGCTGCATCATGATAACACAAGCCCTGTCTGGAACTCTCCAGCCCAGTCATGTGAAACCCATACATTAACCAGTCATGCTGTGTCCCTAATAGTTGTCATCCCACTTCCTAGCTGTTGATATCATGAGGCCCACATGTCCTCTACACTGTTAGGATGGCCTGCACGAACCCAGAGAACAAAAGAGCTTCCAGTGGGTAAGAACTAGCAGACATCTGTTGCTCCCATGGAAAATTGTGCATAAGTGCTGCCACTCAGGAAGGCAGCTGGTGCGTCTGTTAAAGTAGGGATGAAATACTGGCTCAGTGTTTAAGAATGCATGCTGCTTTTACAGAGGATCAATCAGAGCTCAATTCTTAGCCCCCATATCAGGTAATTCAGAACTACCTGGAACTCTCGCTTCAGATATCTGACACGCTCTTCTGGCCTCCATGAGCATCTACACTCATGTACACATACACATGCCCACGCACTCACACACTCTCACATGTTTTCACACCCACCATTCCAGTTCCAAGAGGTAACAAGGAGCTACATCTGTGCTAAGACTAGCCTTGTTCAGGAAATTCAGAATCAGAGGCACCATAAGCAGGAAAGAATGTAAAGAAATGGTTAGTGGCAGCAGCTAATTCATGGAGATACACCTCATTCCAAGTATGATGCTGATTCTCTGACAATCACCCGGCAAAGGCATCCCACGAACCTCCAGCTACAAGGAACACAATTGACCAAGAGCCCAACATTCACTCTGCCTGGAGATTCACCCCTATATTTGCACAGAAGTTATACATTCCATAGATGCTTCCAGACAGTGCCTAAGAAAAGCAAGGACACCGAGACAGATCTGTTGCTGGGAGAACTGGGGCTCAAAATCTCCCTGATAGGCTGGTAGGCCTATCTTCCATCCACAGCAGTCCTGTACGCTTACATCGACTTTTCCCACCCTTCTCTTCTCTTGGTGTCCGACTTGCATCATGGTCTGAGTGGTTGGTCCTCCTGCCTTCGCTGGACCCTTATTTTATTTCATGGGAATTTTCTCTGTAAAAATTGCTGTGGATTTGATCTTCTTTTAGAGTCTTTTTCTCAGAAGACTGGGGTTAACAAAAGTGAGGCCAGAAGTGGTCCAAACAGGAAATGGGATGAGAATTTGAGACCATATATTCTCTTCCCTGGAGGTAAGATATTATGGTTAGTAGGTGGTACATGGATAATCTCTGTGCAAAGATGGAACATGAATTGTTAAATTTTTCAGTAGTGGTGGTGCAAGAAAATGTTCCAGGTAAAGAGAATACTGTAGTTCTGCGATCTGAGCAATTGAGAAATGGAAGATAAGAGTGCTTTCAAAGTCAGCAGCCGGCCAGCTACTAATTGGACATATTGCTGCTCACCATGAGGACAGCAAGAGACAGACAGCTAATGACAAGACAAGAACCAGAGAGCCTCACTGGTCCGCAAAAAGGAGGCCTTTGTGTTTTGTGACAGAAATGCAGAGAGAACTGCACAGCAAACTGACAACTGCAGAGTCATGAGCTTGAGGGAGTTTACATGGTCAGCCAGGGGCCATCCTGAGTGAAGGCAAGGAGCTGACAGAGCAAACCTGAGAGCCTGTGCCATGCTAGATGCCAGGAAGAATAACCATAAAACTGTGGGTTCTGCAACCTTCCAGGCTCCGAGGCTTTGAAGGGAAACTATTCTTCTCTAGTTAGAACTTGGGGTATTGACAAAGGGTACAGAACCTCTCCTTGGATTGGGGCATCCCATACCTCCAAACTGCCTATGCTGTCTCTCCTGGATGTTTTGCCAGTAAGTGAGGTCAGCCTGAATGGAGATATGTTCAGTCTGATGAAAAAGGATAAACCTACATAGCTAAAAAGGTATTCCATAAGTGCAGACATGTTGCTTCCTCTAAAATGCTCAGTGTCTAAGAATATCACAGATACTAAGACAGGCCTGTTTTCTGGGAGAGCTTGGAACCCTATAATTGATAAGGATACAGAGACAGAAGTGACGAGGTTTAATCTTCTATAAAGATATAATGTATGCTGAGCATGTGTACAAATGCACACACCACACCACACATGTACACCACTCACATACCACAAACTACACACAACACACACACACACACAAAGAATCCAAGAAAATCCATGTAATCCCACAAAAGGTACTTTTAAGAATGTATGTTCATTCTTTATTTGTTAGGATTAAAACTGGGAACAATTCAAAATTCATCAACAGATATGGAAATTGTGACATAGAGGGCAATGGACTGAAAAAAATATAGCGGTGTATAAATTAAGTAGATCTCCAGAGTAAAAGATTGCATTGAAAGACAAGACTTAGAAGGACTATTCTGTAAGTATATTCACATTAAGCTTAAACACCACTGGCTCTGTTGTGAGAGGCACCAGGAATAATTCCCTGAACGTAAGAGACAGGAGGTGAGTGTCCATGAAGACGAAAGCAGTATTCATTTGTTTTTTTCTACTGGGGACTGAACGCCTGGCCTTCCACATGATAAGCTCAGTCAGCCACCCCTCCAGACCATGGCAACACGGTATGTTCTCTCTCCCTCCCCGCCCTCTCCCTCTCCCTGCCTCCTTTCCTCTCTCTTTTGTTCTAGTGATAAAATCTTAGTTCTCAGTCTTATGTAAGTAGTGGATATATGAATGTATAAACAAAAAAATTCACTTAAATTTGAGTAGAAAGTAGAGTGTGAGATCTCACAAGTGTAATCTTGGCATTTGAGAAGTTGAGACAGGAGGATGACTTCAGCTTTAAAGTCAGTCAAGGCTATACATGAGTTTTAGATCTGCATAGGCTACAAAGTAAAATTCAGTCTCAATAAAATAAAATAATAAAACAGGCACTAGAAAGAGGGCTCAGTGGTTAAGAGCACTGCTCTTGCAGAGGACCCGGGTTCCATTCCCAGAACCTACACAGCAGCTTACAACTGTCTGTAACCCCAGTTCTAGGGAGCCCAATATGCTTTTCCAGTTTTCATAGATATTAGGTGTGTACAAGATGCACAGATATACATGTAGGCAAAGCACCTATGCATATGAAATAAATAAGTCTAAGATTTAGTTTGGAAAGTTTTGTCTACTATATCCTGTATTTGTTATATGACAATAAATTGTTTAAAGGGCACTTGAAGGAAAGCGACATGTCTCCTTGCTTGGTAGAAGTAAGAAGAGTTTTCAATTTCTTCAATTATTCTTTTTCTTTTTCCATCAACAAACACGATGGTGAGAAAGCAAAACAGTGAGGTTACTTCATGGAAGAGAGGCAGTGCTCTGGCTTCAGACTGTCATCAGACACCAGGCACTTTGCATGCAACAACGTGTGCAGTAAACTGTCTGGGCTGTAGGAACATTACTCTTTGTCCTGGTTTTGAACAGTTCATCAAATCCAACAGCAAAGCCAGAGTTGGCAGTTGGGCTGAGCTGTACTCCCCTCAGAAATGTTCCCTAGAAATTAAAACCTGGGTCTGTAATTTGGAGCCCAGGAGCTACATTCCATTTGAGCCTCACTGTATATTGTTCTTTAAAATGTGCTAACAATGCCTCCGATCAGACCGCAATTACAGGCCTGTAACTTCAGGCCATCATTAGGCCTGGGCCAATGCCTCCATCCTACGTGCATTTTAATAGTTGTTTTGTGATATCGAGGTGCCTAATGCTTTCTCCGTCTCTTAATAACTATTCTTAGCAAATAAATTCTGTGCCTTATAATTAGTGATTTTCTTCCTAATTATGGCTTTTTCAATTTTCACATGAGATGACAAAAAAAAAATCATGTTTTGCCCAAGAACCAGCTTATTAGTTAATGAAAATTTGTCTAATAGCAGCCTTTTAGATATCCTGTCAAAATCAAAAGCAACATTTAGTGATGAGAAATGTTGCTTCTGTGTTAACATTCAATGTTAATTCCTGGGTAGAGACTTGGAATAAGGCATAGGAAGCACGATTTCTTCTTAAAAAGATTAAAATATTCCTTATGGACTCCATAGAATTTGTAAATGTTAACTCTCTCTCTTCCTCTCCCTCTCCCCCTCTCTCTCTCTCCCTCTCTCTATCTCTGACTTATGTCCCCATTTGCCCTTGATTTATATCACCCTCCTGGGATTCAGTTCCAGAGAGAGACTACTCACGCGACCCTCTCATCTGGATGTGTGTGGCACATTGCCTGGCAAGGGCACCCTGAGCCAGAACAAGTCTTCCACCTATTATTTGGTTCTGAACCATAAATATAGCATTCTGGGAGCAGAGTCTAATATTGTCCCCTAAACAAGCATCCTCATTCTCTCCAACAGATACACTCTGGTTCACTTGGCTGAGTCTGTTAATAATATGAAGGGAAGGCGAACTTTATCAAAAAGTAGTGACTCGTTTCTTCCACCTTAGCAAAATCTAAAAAAGATTTAGACACAACCCAAATGATTTACAGCTTAAATATTCATGTCCTAGTCCCAGCCCTGAAATGACATTTAAATTGTGTCTGGGGACTTTTGTTTTGAGCTTACTGTCATGGCCCACTTCGGAGGGCTTCAAAGACTAAGAGAGAGAGGAATATTTAGCCTGTTTTCCATTTCAGAGATTTACGAGGTGGCAGATGAAATTCGCTCCTGCACTCAGATGCGCCCCTGGGAATAGAAACAATGTCCGAACCCAGTAAATAAGGCTGTCTGTGTCGGCAAAGGCTGCAGTGGGTGAAATTAATATCCAAGTGATCCTGAAGTCCCTCAGATGGCTTTGTTGAAAGCAGGCTTTTTCAGTCTCAGAGCACTGGGGATGGGCCAGGATCCACATTATACATTGTTGGGCTTCAGCCACAGCCTTGCCACTACCTATTGCATGCTCATGCACTCCCTCAGCCTGTGGTAACTAAAGCTGTCTCCTAACATGGTCAAATGCCATCTGGGAGAGAAAAGAGAGCAAAACTCTCCTTGACTGAGGACCAATGTTTCAAAGGCAGACACCAGTCTTATCCCACCTCAAGTAAGTTGATTTACTTTAAGACTTTTTATTGACCCATAACACGTTTACAGAAAAAACACACAGCTCAGTGACTTGTACCCTAAACACAGCGGTAGGCAAACCAGAGCCAAGGGACCGGAAGCTACCAAACCTTCCCCCCGCCCCCAGAGCATACCTTGCTCCACCCTCTTGTTACTTCGCCCACCCATTCTTAAAGAGTGGATATTCTTGGGACTCCTGGGTTTGGGTTGGCCACACCATTAAAGAGTCATGGTTAGTTTTTGCCAACATGGCACAAGCTAAACGCCTCAGCTGAGGAAACATCTCTGTAGGGTTTGCCTGTGGACAAGCCTGTGCTGCATTTTCTTGACTACTGACTGATTGAGAGGGCCCGGCCCACTGTGGATGGTGCCACCCCGGCTCAGTAGTTCAGGATTGTATAGGAAAGCAGGTTGAGCAAGCCATGAGGAACAAGCCAGGAAGCAGTGTTCCTCCATGGTCTGTGCTTCAGTCCTTGCCTTTGGATTCCTACCCCAACTTCTCTTCATGGCAGATTACAGCCTATAAGCTGAAATAAACATTTTCTTCCCCAACTTGTTTTTGGTTATGATCCTTACTACAGCAACAAAAAGCCAATTAATTAATACGCACTGCATTTCTGTCACTTTCCTGAGACAAATGAGGGGGAAGTCATTCAGTCACACAAGTTTATGGATGATTACTAGCCAGATCATTATTATCAACCTGGAGAACGAGGCCAGATCCTGACGTACGAACTCCTGTTCTGGACAGGTTGGGCAGATGAATCAAAGGATCAGGAACAGAGGAGAGAGCTCAGAGACTAAAAGCACTTGCTACAAAAGCATCAAGAGCTGAGTTTAGATTCCCAGGACCCATGTGGAAAGCCAGATGTGGACACATGTGTGCCTATAACATTGTGGAAAATGGGAGACAGAATCTCTGGCTTCCAGATGAGCTTCAGATTCAGTGAGAGACCCTATCTCAAAGGAGTAAAACAGAGAATGACACAAGAGGCTCCACAAATGTCCCCCTATGTCTCCCATACATGTGCACATTCATACACACATACACACATACACACACACACACACACACACACACACACACATATGGACATTCTCAAACAATAATGAAGGTGAGGAGGGAAAGTATATGAAAATATCATAAATAGGGACCACCACTGATGTGGAGATCAGAGGCTTTTCTGAAGTGCATCTACTAAGCCATGTGAATGCTGGCAAAGGGACACAAATATGAGGAATGGAGAAAGAAGTGTTCTAAGAAGACACCACAAGAACAAGAATGAAGAAGGCTGGAGGACAGGGAGCAAGGTCAAGGTCAAGAGAGTGTGCTGGAAGGCATGTGTGTGCTGGAAGGCATGTGTGTGCTGGAAGGCATGTGTGTGCTGGAAGGCATGTGTGTGCTGGAAGGCATGTGTGTGCTGGAAGGCATGTGTGTGTGAAGCAGCTCCTGGGGCTCTGAGAGCAGAGGAGGGAGCTGAAATTCATTCCAAGCAAAATGAAAATGTGATGAGTGTGGCGAGGAGATGCTCTGGCCTGTCTGTTAGTAATATGAATAGTTCACACTAGTTCTGCTCAGGGATGGATTTCAGGTAAGTTGTAAGGCAGCTAGAAGATCAAGTACAAAAGTCCATCTACCTCCTCAGACTGGCCTTTCACAATAGACACACCCTTTCGGGATTTGAGAGAGCCCATGTTCTCTCCACATTCATAGACATGATCTTCCCTCTCTCCCATCAGAATTTGTCCATTCTGTGTCCTATGAGCTACATGGTATGGGAGAATGAAATACAGTGCCCAAGACTGAAATATGATTTAGATTTATATATAATTGGTTTTATTTTTCAATTCTTCTGTAACTGATTTTATCTATTATTTGATGGTATGAAACTGTTATATATTTCAATAGTGATTTTTAGTCATTGTCACTGCCCCTCTATGATAAAAGCAGCCTAAATGAATTTATGACAATGAAGTTATCCCTGAAGAAGATACTAGTAGGTGTCCTTCAGTCTGATCAGAAAGATAAACAAGACTCCACAGGGTGAAGCACTTATTAAACAAAGTCTAAGATGGTGTCCAACGGTAAAAATCAACAATGGCAAAAATTAATATACACCTTTTGGGGTTGGTGGGATGGCTTGGTGGCTAAGACCCTTGCCACCAAGTCTAATGACCTGAGTTTGATTCCCAGACCCACATGGTAAAAGGAGAGAACCAACTCCTTCAAGTTGTCCTTTGACCTACACACATGCACCATGGTACACACACACACACACACACACACACACACACACACACACACACGACCCTTGAAACAAAGAACACCCAATGGCCCAATACCTTCAGCTGTGATTCTGCCTGGTTACTCTGTCAATCAATTATTCCAAAGTAAATAATTAGTAAGTTTCCAGGCATAAAGTTGGGCAATTTTCACATGCATTCTTTCAGCTAATTTTGTCAATCACCTCTCAGCAGATTCTGTCAATGCTCTCAGTTTACAGACCCCGAGCCCCCATGGGTCCCATCAAGTCACCCGTTGGCTGAAAGGTCACTCCAGCAGGACTCAGCAGGACTGGGATTGAGGCATGAGACTTACACCAGCCCTGAAAACCAAAGTTACTCTTTGAAACTTTGGGTTTAGTCTTTCCAGCCAAGAGGAAAGAGAAAATTATCAGCAATTTAATTTTTTTTTTTCAAGACAGGGTTTCTCTGTGTAGCCCTGGCTGTCCTGGAACTCACTCTGTAGACCAGGCTGGCCTTGAACTCAGAAATCCACCTACCTCTGCCTCCCAAGTGCTGGGATTAAAGGCGTGCACCACCACTGCCTGGCAAGCAATATAAATTACACTATTAACAAACTTGTGAATTCTGGGAATATTTTCAATGAAATTCAGGGTTTAGTAACTAAGCGTGTACTAACCAGCTAGGAACAAAGAAAACCATATTCAATCAACAGACAGCAACTAGTGTTTAGACAGCTTCTAGTGTTTAGAAGACTCATTGTGTGATAAAAAGCCAGTCAGTTTTTTTCTTTAAAGGGATAACTTGTCCAAAAAGATTTTATTTTCATCTACAAGTACATACACAGTATGAGCATATTCATTCTCTAAAGCAGGGAATATAGTTGGCTTTACGCTCTTCAGAGGGAAATGCCACTAGTGGCTCTGAGCTTGGTGAGAGAAGCCGTCTGTTAGAGGAATCAGATGTGCTGCAGCTTGGGTCATGTCTAGACTGCTGTAGCTCCTGTGTTTCAGCAGCTTTTTTCAGAGGTCCTGTCTTCCCTTCAGACAACTCAAAGCTGTTTCACTGTGTGGCTCCCTTCTTTGGAATAGTGGACAGCATCTCCATGTAAAGAATATAAATCCTGACAATAATGCCCTCAGGAATCCCAGACACGCACAATGACACAACTGGTGGTATCTTACTTCAACAGCAAAAAATCAAGCAACAGTTTTCAAGGAAAAAAATCAAATTTAATTGATATGAAAAGCTGTTCTCCCTCTCCTTTAATTAGATGAATGAGGTGCTAAACAACAGGAGTCACTTTTCACTTAACAACGATGGTAAGCCAACATGGCATTCATAGAGTTACAGAAAACTTTTTGTCATTCACAATCAGTCAACATTCTTAATGATACCTTATTACAAATATTTCAGATTAAGGGTAGGAAAGATAACTCAGTGCTTAAAAGTCCCTGCTATGCAAGGATCCCCAGAGCCCAGGTAAATGCCAGGTGGGTGCAACAGCAACCCTTTAATTACAGACCAGAAAAGCAGGTAAGATCTTCAGAGCAAACTGGCTAGTGATGCTAGCCATATCAACAAGTTCTGGGCTTGATTGAGAGACCCTGACTCAATGAATAAGGTGAAAGAGGCATTAAGGAAGATACCCAGTGTCAGCCTCAGGCCTACACATGCATGGCATACATGTGCACACGTCTTCACATGTGCTTGCACAACATATGCACTCCCCCCACACACATCCATGTGAACACACATACATCCATACACATGAAAATAATAATAATTTTAGATCCAGACCAAAATTGTAAATTCATAGCTCTTCAAGGCATTTCATTACAGCATGCAAATCGACTATCATTTTCTAAGTGAAGAAATTGAAATACAGAGTATTCAAGATCACACAGCCAAACATTGGTCATATCCTTCAGCCTGTCCTTCTCGAGATCCTCCCTGGAAGATCTAGGAGCTCCTCATCTTGAATTCAGCACATATGTATTAAAGAACATGGGCTTATTGAGAATTTCCTGCATATTTTGATAATATTTATCCTCCTATAATTCTTCCTAGATCCACCCATCTTCACTGTTCCTAACCACCCAACACCATGTTCGTTTCTTATTTCCCTATCAAGACCAATTTGCATTCAAATGTTGTGTTCAAATATTCTTGGATATGTGGCCTTCCATGGAAGTGTGGTCAACCAATCAGAAACTACACACTTAGAGGAAGCTTACTCCCTTACCCCCCAGCATCTAACAACTGCTAATAGCTCCTTGGACAGGAGTGGGACTTCTTTGGTTAAACAGGTGGCCAAGCTAAATGAGAACCTACACTTATTCTGCTAAGTAGGTATAGCATTAAACCAACTCCTAATGGTTTCTCATTCTACTCAGAGAGCAGTGCATCTCTCAAGCATTATCAGTGAGCCTTCTGTTTGTAGTAGATGGTGATTAACACAGAGACCCACAACTGGGAAAGGGACAGATAGTAGTAAGAGACTACAGAATGTTCAACCATAAAAGAACATAGATACCACCAGGCAGTGGTAGCGCACGCCTTTAATCCCAGTGCTTGGGAGGCAGAGGCAGGTGGATTTCTGAGTTTGAGGCCAGCCTGGTCTATAGAGTGAGTTCCAGGACAGCCAGGGCTACACAGAGAAACCCTGTCTTGAAAAACAAAAACAAAAAACCAAAAAACAACAATAACAAAAAAAGAACATAGATACCACATGCCATTACCCAAGTCTCAGGATCACTTATGGAAGAAGGGGTGGGAAGACTGTAAGAACCTGAGGTGGTAAATGACTGTGGGAAAATAGTGTCTTCTGAACACAGTAGAGAAGCTGCATGTAAGCTCACAGAGATTGTCAGTGTGCACAAGGCCTGGGTAAGCCCAAGCCAGACCAAATCCTAGTGTTCACCATCAACTTAACATTTCTGTTTACAGAAAGAGCACAAAGTTCCATGTACCTAATGTTTTATGAAACATGGTCATGCACCAATGCTCACTGCTGTTCTGGGACCACTTGAAGAAAGACTGACCCAAGAATAAAGCATCTTTCCCTGGCCATCAGTGCAGTTGCGGAATTCAACTATTCTAAGCTTTGTTTTCATTGCTTAAGAAAACTGTCAACCGACAGAAAACACCCAAAATGCACATTTACTTCGCTGCTCTCTTGGAGTGCTACACCTAGCTTAGTCTCCGTCATCAGCACCTAGAGAGCGACAAACATCTGGTAGCTTCCTGTCCCTGGGGACCATTATTCCACGAAGAGATAGGAACTTTTAACACCTTAAAATCATCATGAGAGATCCTCCATACATAAAATTATGCATAAAAAGGGATAAGAAAATGTTCCCTTCTTAGCTCACAAGCCTAGTTCACAATACCTGCCTCCTGAGCCACATATATGCAACCAGTTTTATGCATCTGAGTGATGCCCCTGGATTCATTCCAGCTACCCATCAACTCCCATCTCACAGTGGAGGAACCTCAGTGTGTTCCTGTCCTTCAGTCAAAAAGTCAGAATAAGAAAAACCCATTCTCCTCAGACCGAAAGAGTCGTATGGGTCTGTCTTCAGGCATGGCCACACTCCATGAGTCAGATAGCCCTTCCAAATCCAGGAAACACTGCAGCCTTTGGCCTAAGAGCATCAGTGACCATAGTGTCATGTGTTGAGCTGATAATAAAGGTGCTACCAACCCTTCTTTCTTACCTCCTGAGTCTTTCCTAGTTATGATAATCCTGAGATCCGAAGTCTCTGCAAGTCTCCCTCAAGCCCCATAAACACCCTCTGAAGTCTAGGAGAAACTAAAGTCATGAAGTTTGGCAGGAACTTCCTTGAGTAAGTCCTAGATCTACCTCTTACTGTGTGATCTTTAAAATGTACAAGACATTTTTCTGGTTGCTCTCTTACACAGCAGTAAAACAAGGCCTTTCTCTTATAAACTGAAACTCACATACAGGCAGCCTGACATGGCATGCACAGTGACTGAGTCTCTGCTGTTTGAGTAACTCAAGCCACTCCCTTCTTGCCAGCAATCTAGAGTTGTAGCAACTACAGCATTTAACATGACCGCCTGCCCCTATTACCCTCCTTCCTCCCGCCTAAGTCCAACCACCCTTGACTATTTCTCTTCAGGAGTACATCCTCCCTGACAACTTCACACTTGCTGGGTCTGTGTCCTTGAATCTTTCCAGAGACTCACGCTCTTGCCTCTTAAGTCTTTGTTCAAAAGTCTCCTCTCCAGAGGCCTCCCTACTGAAACAGTAATAGTGATTCTGTGTGTGTGTGTGTGTGTGTGTGTGTGTCTGTCTGTCTGTCTGTCTGTCTCTCTGTGTGTCTTTCTGTCTCTCTCCCTACTCTCTTTCTCTCCATCTCTCCCTCTCTCTTCTTCCTTCCTCTTCCTGTCACGTTAATCTTATACATTGAATCATCACTCTTCAGTATTCTATATACTTTCCTGTTTTTCTTGTTTAATGTACCTCACCCTATTAGAGGTAAAAATTTAAAAATCCAAGCACAGTGACCTTTCTTCCACACCATGGCAAATCCCTATTCCTGATTCTCCAGTGTAGGAACCTTTATTTTGATACAAGATTATAGTCTGGTCTTAAATTCTCTTATGTAGCCCAGGCTGGTCTGAAACTCATACCCACCCCACCCCTGCCCTGCCTCAGCCTCCGGAGTACTGGGATATAGCATTGGAGTCCCAGGGCAGAGATTTTGGGCTATTCTGTCTACTACACTCTTTCTCCACAGCATCCAGATATAACAGGTGAGCAATAAATATATGTAAAGTGTCATTTCTTCCTGCTTGGCCTTGGCCCTTCCCACTGAAGAAATTCTAAGAAAAAAAAACATGGTTTCTTTTTCTTCCATTTTCTGGGTACACACACACACACACACACACACACACACACACACACACCTTTCCTTTTACTTATATAGGCACATCTGTCTTTCCCTTTCCAGCTGCCTTTTACACAAGAAGGAATGAGGTGAGGCCTAACAAGGAGACAGAAGCCAAGTTGTCTGTCTTCATTGTGGATGGCGAAAACCAGGGAGAAATGGAGCTAGGTGCCACCTGAATTGCACAGTTTGTCATCTCTGGCAGGAGTCTGTGCTGTCTGGAGAGGTAGTCAGCCTGCTGTTGGAGGAACACGCTCTTACCAGAAGCAAGTCACAGCCTAAATTAGTGACCCACCTAGGACGAAGACCAAAGCCCAGAGCACGCCGGACTGTGCCTTGCCCTTGACTTGCTCCGTACAAAGGATGCACCGTATTTTATTTTCAGCCAGCAGCCAACAAGTGCCTTTTATGTGCATCACGGTGCCTACTTCATCTCGGACTCACTCCTGACTTTACAAACCGATCCTGCCACCAGCCTCCTGAGGTTCCCTGAGGCTGCATGCAGTGTAACTCAAAGGGGTATCTTAATCCTGGTGAGAAAAGAGACACTAATACCCAGTGACCCTCTCTAATTGATGCCTCTCCAAGGACTCTGCCCTCATAGAGAAGAGCTAGGTATTTAATAGAGAGCAGAGGAGGGAGAAATGGAACAGGGGAGTCTCAGCTTTTGCTTTTTAACTTGTGCATCGTCAGACCTTTGATGATACAGTGCGTTCCTCTGAGTCTCCGGTCAGTGAAGCACTTACTGTATGAGACAGCACAGGCCCTCTGGGGTGAAAGCAGAGCAGAATATAAACTCAGATGTTGGGGTTCCCCTGGTACTCGGGGTCCTAACTCACATACTGCCTTACCTCCTATGTTCTCTCTACAACTGTTCTTTTTTCTTCTCTCAAACTAAAGACCATATTTTTTAATTATCTAAACAATTTTGACAAAACAATACATTTTCCCTTTTGATGACATTGGAAATAAATACCAGCTCTGCCATCTTCCAAGACTCACTTTACACAAATTCCACCTCCAGTGGAGCAGCCCTTGTATCCAGAGAAGAATAAGACAGTGTAGGTGTCAGAGAACAGCACAGGCTCAGCTCACAAAGCTCTAAACGTGGGATGGAACGGCAAGGGGTGGGGAGCGCCGACCGGGAAGCAATTTGCTACTTTCTGGTTTAATTAGAATCAGATAGTGTGCAATAGAATCGTCACCTGATAACATAATTCTGTCAAACATGGAGGAGTAATATTCGAGTGACTGAAGCATGAACATAATTCACCTCAAGCAAGAGAGAAATTGTATTAGCAAAATGCCTCCAGATCCACTAATTAATTTACTATATTACGCATGGCAGGAAATGGCAGAGAACAGGAAAAAGCTTGTTTTTTTTTTCTGAATTAGGGATATGACAAAGGACATGTCTCCCCATAATTCATGTCTGCGATGGGATTCCACAGGGTAGATCTGGAGCATAGCAGTGAGTGGTGGACTCGGGGCTCAGCCACTTAGCTGGTGTCACGAGCACTCAGTTCTCCATGTGCTGTCTTCATTCAGAGAACTCCTTGCTCAATAGAAATGTCCTTCTGCACGTGGCCTCTGAAATGGGAAATTCTCAGACCCTTGGCTCACTCATCACCAGAGATGGACAGTCCTCTGCTCTGTTCTGTCTCCTGTTGCTCACAAGTTACAGATTTCCTAATGAAGGTAAACAAAATAATACCAGACACAGCCTGCTTTTACTCATTTAACCAGCAAATAATGTAAGTATATGTGTGTATATGCAATGTTTCAAAGTATCTGTATCCTGTGGGATGGCAGGATAAGGTCACAACATATATATAACCTTGAAGAGTAACATTTCTGTGCTGAGATTAGTGAGTATCTATACTCTTAGCTATTTTCAAGAACACTGGCCACCATACTGAACTCTGCACCATTTTTATTTCTCCTCTAAAGCTGGTCAGCGAGCTCTGGCAGCCTCACTCTGATCTCTGCTTCTGTAAGTTCCACTGACTCACATTCCATGTGGCAGTCCCATGACCAGGCACCTGCCCTTCTCATCTTGTCTTATTTCTCCACATAATCTCTACCAGGCTGATCCACATTGTCACCGACAGCAGACTTCCCACCCTTTGCAAGGATGACTGGCATTCTCTTGTACATGCTCACATCTGTATGTATGTGGATCATACTTTCTTTGAGCATAAATGCATTGTTGGGTATTTAAGTTGATTTCCTACTGTGGCTACCATCAATAATGCGATAATGAACACGTGGGTACAGTGTCTGACAGACTGATGTCGTGTCCTTTGGCACTCAGTAATAATTTAGTTAAAATGCAAAACTTGTATATGGAAACCACAACAATGGTTAATGACCATGTAAAGGAGTCTAGATAGATGAGAGATGTTCTATATTCATAGGTAAAAAGTACTGTTAACATAGAACTTCTTTCCAAGTTAGTCTATAGAAGTGTCATTTCTATCAGAATCTTAGAAAATTGATACGCACACACATATGCACAAAGGACCAGTAACTAATAAGTCAAAACAACCTAGACAGAGCAAAGCCATACCAGAAGGTTTTCAATTCCTGATGTCAAATTTCACATACATTTACAAAGACACAAAAAAGAGGCGTCGCATCTGTATGGTGTGCTTTCTTTCATAAGTAGAACCTAGAAATATATATATATATATATATATATGTATATATGTATATGTGTATATATATATATATATATATATATATATATATATATATATATATAGAGAGAGAGAGAGAGAGAGAGAGAGAGAGAGAGAGCATGAGAGTGTAAGGGAGACCATTTGGGAAGAAGAGGGGGACCAGGGACCAGGGTGATGGGAAAGGAGAGAGTAATGGGGCATAAAAATGACCAAAGTGGCATGATATATTCAAGCAAAAGTGTCACTGTGAAACCCATCATTTAGCACAATGAGTAAACACCAATAAAAATTATAGCCAGGCAGTGGTGGCTCACGCCTTTAATCCCAGCATTTGGGAGACAGATGCAGGAGGATTTCTGAGTTTGAGGAGACAGTCTGGTCTACAAGTGAGTTCCAGGACAGCCAGGGCTATACAGAGAAACCCTGTCTCGAAAAGAAAAGTGTGTGTGTGTGGGGGGGGACAAAATACCCACAGAAGGAGTTGCAGAGACTGAAGGAAGAACAAGCCAGCCTGATATAGCTGTCTCCTGAGAGGCTCTGACAGTACCTGGCTAATACAGAAGTAGAGGCTCACAGCCATCCACTGAATTGAGTACAGGGTCCCCAATGAAGGAGTTAGAGAAAGGACCAAAGGAGCTGAAGGTTTGCAGCCCCTTAGGATGAACAACAATATGAACTAACTAGTATCCTCAGAGCTCCCAGGGTCTCAACCACCAACCAAGGTCTGCACATGGTGGGACTGATTGCTCTGGCAGCATGTGTATAGTAGAGGATTGCAAAGTCAGTCATCAATGG
>NW_022196904.1:106902609-106925600 GCF_008632895.1 Mastomys coucha
GGGGAGGGGGCATGGTGGCAGGTGGGGAAGGAGGCATGGTGGCAGTTAGGGGAAGGAGGCATGGTGGCAGTTAGGAGAGGAGGCATGTTGGCAGTTAGGGGAGGGGGCATGGTGGCAGGTGAGGGAGAAGTCATGGTGGCAGGTGGGGAAGGAGGCATGATAGCAGGTAGCAAAAGCAGGAAGCTGAGAGGCTACAAGAAAACAGAGAAAGTAAACTGGAAGTGGGGTGAGGTCACAAATGTTCAAAGCCACACACTTGACATACTTCCTCTAGCAAGGCCACACTTCATAACAGTCCTGAACTCCCCCAGACAGAACCAGCAGACAGGGATCACGTGTTCAAATACCTGAGCCTCTGGGGGACATATCTCATTCAAAGTACTACAGCATGTTGACAACTACAAATAATCCTGATGAAAGGCATTGAAGATGATCTAAGTGGGTAGGACATAAACTATGTTCATGGACTGGAATACTCAATAATCTTAAACTATCAGTTCTCCCTAAATATGAGCTCAACACAATTCCATTCAAACTCTCAGAGTTCTTCTGTAGCAGGGCAAAGGATCAAGAATAACCCAAACAGTACTGAAAAAAAGATGGAAAAATTGGGAAACTCACACCACCAGAGTCCAAGGTCTGTTATAAACCTACAATGATCAAGACCATGTAGTATCAGGAAAAATAAACACAAAGATCGATGAAACAGAAAAGAGTCCAGAAAGGTCCATGTCAATGCTGCAGCTCACACTTCACAAACCTGCAAAAGCAATTTGGTAACACTCAAACACTCAGTGTCCCAATACAAAATAACAAAACCTGATCCATACTCAGTACAATCTGCAGCCATTACCTCAAAATGAACCACAGACCTAAATGTAAACCTAAAATTATAAAACATTTAAGTGGGAGGAAAATTCCTGCAATCCTGTACATAGTTGACATTCTGACATAGCCACATGTATAAAGAATACATAAGATAATAAATAGCAAGGCTGTCGATGTATCTCAGTGGTAAATCACTTGCCTAGTGTGCACAAGGCCCTGGGTTCAACTCACAGCATGGGGGAAAAAAAGGAGAAGGTAGAAATGGAAGAGGAGGGTGAGGAGGAGAAGCAAAAGAGAAAGGGGAGGGAAGAGGCCCTTCCTATCTCACTGTCTGCTTCCAGCCTCTTGTGAGGTGAGCTGCTTTGCTCTACCATGCCATCTCCACCAATATGTCCTTGTTACTGGCCCAGAAACATTGAACCAAGGAATCATGGACTGTAACCTTGAACAAAAACAAATCTCTCTAAATATTGTCTCTTTCCAGTACTTTTTGCAATGACAGATCATCCCCCCCAGCCATAAGATGTGCCTTTCCTGAATAATAAGAGGATAAAACCATTGGTGCATGCAACAAGTTGTAGGACTCTCAAATACTGAAAGAAAAAATGGCCTCCTGCTGCATGGTTCAGCCAAAATGCAACATGGAAACACTACAAAGATGGAAGGAGAACACTGGCTATAAAGACACAGGACAACTGGGGGATGAGCAGAATATTCTAGTGACATAGACAGTAGAATGACAGTAGTGATGGCCATATGGCTGCATGTGTTATGAATGTGTGACAGAGTAGAGTTGAGAGCCCAATGCTTGCCAATTTACTGCCCTTTGTGATAGAACAAAAGACATGAAATATTGTAGATGCTCAAAAGGGTGAATTCTACTGTGGACAATTTAACACCATAAAATGGTGGGGTTTGTTGTAGGAAAATATGCCTTGATATTTATTTTAAAGCAAAATGTACATTCCTCAGCTCATAATGCAGTATCTGGAACCATGCCTGCCCATACCGATGCTGGATATGTTCACAACATGAATCCAGTCACAGTGGTTGGAAGTTTCTGACACTGGAAAGATAGCTATTCTTGTCTTCTCTGTACCTTATTCCATACATTTCTGGGAGCATATACACCTCCTAGCCACAATGTTCAGACCTGTCATGAGCACAGCACCCATGTCAGGACATGTGAGTCCTTTGGGATATTTTCCAACTGAAGCTGCTGAGAAAGGTCCCATTCTTCCCTCTTGGGTCAGAAGAGGTGGTCCAGACTAATCTGAAGCAATGTTCCTTCTTCAGCAGAAATCTGCCTTAGTCCCTGGAGGTAACATGAGAGGGCTAAGGGAAGAGAGTGAGACCATCAAGGAATGCCGTGGAGGCATGAGACCTGGTGGCCCTGAGGCCAGAAACCTGTGTAGATTTGGTTGCATGAATGCATGATTCCTCTTTTTAAATGGCTAAGTGGGTAAAGGTGCTTGCTACCAACCCTGTCTACCAGAGTTTAAGCCCCAAAATACACATCATGGTAGGAGAAAACCAACTCCCACAAGTTGTCTTCTGACAGGCACAAATATATAAATAAATAAATAAAATTTAAAAATTAATTAGTCTAAAACAATTATCAAAATTGTTTTTAGATTATTGTTTTAGAATTAGGTAGATTGTATCTAAATAATCTAACAATAACTAATCTAAAGCCATCATCTGCCATTAGTGAGCTTTGAAAACCAAAAACAATAGTAATAATAGTGGCCAATTATTAAGTGCTCACTCTGGGCCTGGAACACTAATTTCCCTTAGTAATTCTTAATACAACCCTGAGGTCAGTAATCCCTTCATGCAAATTGTATGACAAATTGACAAGATGTTGAGAGGTCAGGTAACTTGTTTAAAATCATACAGTTAAAATATTTATCTACAGGCTGGAGAGATGGCTCAGCAGTTAAGAGCACTGACTGCTCTTCCAGAAGACCTGAGTTCAATTCCCAACAACCACATAGTGACTCACAACCATCTGTAATGGCATCTGATACCCTCTTCTGGTGTGTCTGAAAAGAATGGCAGTGTACTCATAAAATAAATGAATAAATCTTTAGAAAATATATATTTATCTACACTGCATGGATAGCATTTTTTATACTTTTAAGTCATTTAAGGTTGGATTACTCCATTTTCTACTGTTATAGCAAATTATCTGAGGCTGGGTAGTTCAATAAGTACTTGCTTTGTAAGCGTGAGGACCCGAGTTCAACACTCAGAAGACATTTTTAAAAGGCAGAGTTGGTGGAGCATGTTGGCAATCCCAGAACTGAGGACTTGGGGAAGCAGAAACAGGCAGATCTCTGAGATTCCCTGACCAGCCAACTTTGCCTAATGGGCAATCTCCAAGCCAATGAGAGGCCTTATATCAAAAAGCAGGATGATTAGCACCTGAAGAACAACACTCAAGGTTTACCTCTGGCCTCTACCTATATGTCAATAGTTAGTTAGACATGATAGTTTTGAATTTCTAATATCAGTTTTACAGAGATGCACAAAATAATACCAATGATAATGATGATGATCACAATGAATAAAATATGAGCATCCCAGAGCAGACTAGAGGACATCAAGTGAAGAAGGGGCCAGTCTTGACGGTTTCTTTAATGACCCACTTGTGAGCATTAAACAAGATCCCATAAGAACTACATTAGTTCCTCCCAAGGAGAGGAATCCCGGCAACCTGATTAGCCTGTACTGAGGCTCTAACTCCTCAGAAGCCACCACATTGGAGACTGAGTTTCTAAAGAACAATTCCTGAGTAGGTATGGGCACCAGAAGAAACACATCCAAACCACATCAGAGGAGAATGTGTCAAACTCTACCTTTGGTTTAATCAGAGGTCCTCAAATAGGAGCACACATTAAGTGTCACATTATTTACTTAATGGCCCCACTGGCAGCGAGCGCCTTCCTCACCCTCCTCCAAAATGCTCTGGATTCTCGAATGAAAGATACACATACACATACAGCTTTATTTTTAGCATGTCCTAAGCAGCTCAATGGCTGGGCCACTCCCAAACTTCCACATTGCTAACTCCTTCCCTCCAATACTCCTGAATCTATATTCCATCTTTGCTACCTCAGACCCAGTTAGGGGAAGGGCCCTTGGGACTGCTCTTCCCCAGCTCTTATATGGCTATATAAGAGCCATATAAGAGCTCTCAAGCCTGATCCTCCTGCTTCCCTGGAAATGGTGATTCTAAATCCTGCCTCTTCCCCGGGTCCCCTAGCCCAGGAAATCTAAATTTTCTCCTCTGTCTCCCTGCCCACCCATTGGCCACCAGCCATTGGTAAACTTTATTTACCGACTAGAGCCAACTTGGGGCAGGGACCAGAGTCTTACATGCAGATGTGTGAATTCCCATGTAATTTGGGAACCCAGTTAGCATAATATAAGCAATAGACCAAATCCACAACATAAGTGTGCCAAGGATACTTTCAGAACAGTCCACATCCCAGAAGCCACCAAATCAAATTCCCTCCATTCAAACCTGAGTGCTGGCATTTTAAAAAGCTTCCCAGATGATGCTCATGTATGGTCAAAGTTGAAAGACCCTGAGCCAAAGGTCTAGAGTGCCTACCATCACAGTTGGCACATGGTGCCGGCATCCAATATCCCCACCACAACAGAATTCAGAGTATGCTGTACCTATCCACGTGTGATTTGCAGAATCAAATTTGGATCTCACTTCAAACACTCTATTAGGGGAAATAAAGCTTTTGTGAAGGAGTTTCTTCATAAAATAAAATAAAATAAAAAAGAGGTTTTCTATGTTGGTTTGTATAGTGTTGTTTACTTGGGTCACAGAAGGAGTTCATCAGAACAGAGTGGTCCTAAGCCTTGTTACTGAGCTCCAGTGGCATGTGCCTCTTACCAATACATCTCACCATGCAAACAAAAGAGAGACAGAGAGAATACTATGAAGATCCCCAGTGGGGTCACCATGCCGTCCTGTCCGTCCACTCCATCCTGTCTTTAATGCCTGAATGACAATGCAACAAAAACTGCTGTCACTTGACAGTGGGGCCTCGTGCCTGCTTTTATTCTGCTTTCGAAAGACGTCCACAAGGATAAAGATTCTTCCTTTCATGGAAGGCTCACAGAAAGATAATCCACCAGGCTCTTGGGTTGTAGGGAGCTAATTCATTGCCCCATTCATTATTCTGCAGAAAGAGCTGCTTTTGGAGTCTTCATACAGAAACAAAGTCAGGCTTTTCTGAGTTTTATTCTTTTCTCTGGACAGACCAGGTTACTTTAGATTCCAGTGCCCCCAGGACAGAAAGGCTAGCTGAAAACATGAGCTCATACCTGCTGGGGCAGAGCCTGACATACAGACATGATGTCCTACACGGCATGAAGACATTCATTTCTCATACTTCTAGATGCTGACAATCTAAGAACAAGAGTAGGGTCCTGATGACAGCTTACTTCCTGGCTTACTGAGTCTACACATGTTAAAAGAGAAAAAAATTATCCTTCTGTTTTCTGCAACGGTGCAGCTCTGATCTTCGGGTCCTGCCCTCATGAAAGCATGTGACTCTATCTGTCCCTTCCCCAGAGGTTTCCTTCCAGATCCCACCACATTGAAAGCAGGAAACTAACACAAACTTAAGAGATGCCTATTCTGTAGCACTCCCCTCAGCTGCAAAAACAACCCCTAGAACAAAACCCAGGGTAGGTCCTGGGGAGATGGCTCAGTGAGCAAAATGCCTGCATTGCAAGCTCGGGACCTTTCTTCAGACCCCTAAATGCATGTCAAGGAGCTGAGTGAGCTGGCAAGTGCTAGTGATCCCAACTGTACACACTCCAGGGACATGGATTCCTGGAGATTTGGGCAGCTAGCCAGCATGGCCTTCTCGTCAGGTTCTGGTCGAGGAGAGACCTGTCTCAAAGAAAATGAGTAAGAGGTGGAACCCGGGGAATAAACAAAAACAAAAAGAAAGCAAAAACAACAACAACAACAACAAAATCCCTGTCCACCTGCCTCCTTTGTCTTACCTGCTAACACCATAGCTACTCAGGAAAGGTCACATGTTCCTGGGGCTCCCAGAGAACGTCCAAGTCTGTTTCACTTTTGTCTTAGTTTTTTCATTTGTGATAACATACCATGACCAAGGCAACTTACAGAAGAGATTATTTGAGATTTGCAGTTCCAGAGAGATGAGAGTCCATCAGAGTCATGGTAGGAAGCACAGCAGGCAGGCAGGCAGGCATGGCACTGGAGCAGCAGCTGAGGGCTCGCATCCTGACCTACAAGAAGGAGGTAGAAAGAGCGACGGGGAACTCCAGGCATGGAGTAGCACTAAAGTGTGCCCCTAGCAACCCACCTCCTCCAGTAAGGCCAATCCTCCTAATCCTTCCCAAGCAGTTCTACCAACTGTGGACCAAGTATTCAAACATATAAGCTTATAGGGGCAATTCCCATGGAAACCACCATACCATTTGTCTTAGACGTCAATCTATGGGTCTGGACAGATGGCTTAGAGGCTAAACCACTTCCTGCTCTTCCCAGAGACCCAAGTACAGGTCCCAGGACTTAACTTCAGCAGCGTGCAACCATCTGTAACTCTAGCTCTCCAAAGGAGCTGGTGCCTTCTTTGGACATCTATAGACACTGTATCCACATCCACATACTCTACCTTTACCCTGGATACATATACACATAATTAAAAAAAAACAAAATAAATCTTGAAAAAAAAAAAATCAAGCCTTGGGTCCATAACAGTAAGCAGAGAAATGAATACTCATTCTGTCTGGGTCAGGCACAAGAGCCATGAGATGCCTCCCCGCTGAGTTCTACTGATATGGAGAGAGGGCAATGGATGACGTTAGAGGGGAGAAAGTGACAAGCACCTACTGCCCACTTTATCCCATGGGGAGAAGACCATGAAACCCTCAGGACTACTGTGAAAACAGAATTAAGAACGGGCAACAGCAGGATGTGGTGACAGGCACCTGTAATCCCGGCACTCAGAAAGCTGAGGCAGAATTATCATATGCTAATTAACCTAGGCTTCAGAGTGAGCTGCTGCCTAGGGAAAAAAAAAAAGCTTAGTGTGAGCCATCAGGGTAGTACTAGATGGCACTGGCTGGTACTAAATAAATGGTTCAGTTAGTAATGCACCTGCCGTGCATGAGTGAGGAGCTGGGTTCAGAGCCGGGAAGCACACAGTTGTAATCCCAGCACTGAGGGGATGGAGGTATGGAGATCCTGGGAGCCCCCTGGCCAGCCAGTCTGGTTAAACTAATGAGCTCCAGGCTCAAGGAGAGACCCTGTCTCAAAGAATAAGGTGGAGAGTGATTGAGGAAGACACCCAGCTTCAAATTCTGGCCTCCAGAAACACAAGCTCACACATGCGTACACCACACTCACAAAATAAAAATGAAACTTACTAAATTTATTATACACCTATCCCTGTATCTTGGTATTTTAATCCCATTAGGACACACCCTTGGCTTTCTCATCTTCCCTACAATGGCAACCGCACATCTGAACATACTTTGCGTATGCTCAGTAGAAAACATTGTTTGGTCTTCCAGTCAGAAAAGGTCTTTCATTGAGACCTGACCAAGATAAGTAACTTCTCAAGAGGGAACCTTGAGAACAGTGCCCCCAGTTGCTCTCAGAGAGGAATTAATCAGCCCTCTAAAATGCAAGTGCATCTAAGAAGGGCTTTGTCTTAAACACCAGCTACCAGCTCAGCTAACACTGCAAAACAGAATGAATTATAGGGCTGGTGGGACCCATCATGGACCATAGAGGCAAATAGATAGGAAGGTACTGATGGTAGAGGAAGGCGAGTTCACTGAGTTCTGCCTCCACACCTGCTTTATCCCCAAATCTGAGTTATAAAGCTACATAAAAGAGTAACCACAGCTGTGACCAGAAGAACGTGCTAGATGTGTCAGCCAGGCTCCCTTGGTGTGTGTGTGTGTGTGTGTGTGTGTGTGTGTGTGTGTGTGTGTGACATGAGTGTGACTGTCCTAACCCAGCACCACTGTGCCCTTCCTGTGTGGCCTGGGACAAACACAGATCCTCAATTAGACCTCATTTCTTTTTTTTAGACAAAACAATAAATTGTACAGAGATGTGGTTCTGTTTCTTCCACTTCTTCCCATAGGGTGTCCAGGCACTGCTCAGGCACACCATATGGGGAAGGATGGAGCAAAGTCCAGAATGGGTAGGTAGGTCAGCAGGATCGGGTCTGGCAGTCAATGTTGGAGGGAGGAGGTCTTCTCCGAAGATTTCAGTGTGGCAGCTCTTTTAGATGACATTTAATGAAACAGCTCTCTCAGATGGCATGCAATGAAACAACTTGTGCTCATACAGTTTGTTCAGGATGAATCAAGGGCTGTAAATATGAACCTTGGAAAGTGGGAAGGGTTTCTTCTTAGTACGAAGTTTCATTGGCTGAGGCTTAAGGTTCTGGGGATACCTGGAGAGACATTCCAGGAAGCTGAACCTGTAATTTTGCCAAGGATTATGAAATATTAATCAAGTAGAAGACTGGGGGGTTCAGGATCCCCAGATCAGGCAGAGAAAAAGAAGACCTGCTAAGAAAAGAGAATTCTTCATCTTGCCCCAGTCTCAGGAAAGCTGTCCGGACATGGTAGGTATGAGTATCTACACATTCGAGATGCATCACAGAGACACATGACTAGTTATAGAAATGGTTTATTAAGGGAGAGATACAGAAAGGCCTGGAGCTATTCCATGCCTCCCCTCTGATAAGAAAGGAGAGAAGGGCTGAAGTGAGACCCCCAGTGACCTTTTATGACATAGCATGCACTTCTCCCAACTTCCTAATAGCTGGGCTGTCCTGAGTGTACTCCTTTGGCTGAATGAAACCCAGATGGACTATGGGCTGCCTCCTTCTATGGTAATCTCTGATATCTCTCTGTCTCACAGGTAAGACCTGATGGAGCCAATGCCCAAACTCAAGCAAAGACCAAGCGTGTAGGTTCTCCACAGCCTCCTAAAGCTCCAGTCACCAGGCAGGTATTTCAGATACACCTCGTATGTTCTTCTGAGCTAACAGGAGGACATTGATGGTGAAAGAATGGTTGGTCTTGTCATCAACACCACAATTCACAGAAGACCCCAGGACATACGTGTGTGTGTGTGTGTGTGTGTGTGTGTGTGTGGGTGGGTGTGGGTGTGGGTGGTGGTGGTGGTGGTGGTGGTGGTGTTTAATTGAAATTGCATATTGTCTGTATAAAATAATGGGTTACATCATGACATGTCCACTGCATATTTGATCATTATCTCCCATACACACCCCTTTCTTGTAAACATTCCCTTTTCTACTTTTCTTTACTATTTTTAATCTAGGTTCCACCAATGAGATAGAGAGAGACAGAGATTCTGAGTCTGCCTTACTTTCCTTCACAGGATGACCCCCCACCTTCCATCTCTTTTCCTGCCAATCACATATCTTTATCCTTCTTTGTGGCTGAATAATACTCCACTATGTATATATGCCACCTTTCCTTTGCCCAATCATCTCTTGATGGACATTATGTTGATTCCATCCTGCTCACTATAAAAAGAGCTGTAGTAAACTAGATGTGCCAATGTCCCCATGACATGGTGACTTAAGTTCCTTTGGGTAGATACTCAGAAATTTTGCATCTGGATCATATGGTAGTTCTATTTTTAAGTTTTTTTGAAAAAATACATTTTCAAAACTAAAAATAATAGAATGAATTATTGTGTGCTATTTATACTCAGGTAACCCACTGGTATTTAAAAGGCAGCCACCAAAGCCTGAAGTACACTTCCAAGCAGGAACTGATATTTATTGAAAAGGTGTTTGGAAGGTTACAGAAGTAGAAATGACCTAAGGAACTTTTCTGCTCAGTTCCTTCCTCCTGTGGGTTTAGAAGAATTCATGAGGCAAGATGACCTTTGCAGAAGCATCATTACCTGCTACCTCTGTGACAAATGGGTGCAAAATCACACCCAGAATGATGGCTTTTGTCATGGGACACCTCTGCTGGATGCTGTCAAAACACTTTAAAAGAAGATATCATATCTCCTGTCTTGCCATGAGAGCCACTTTCAAGCTATAACAACAACAAAATGTACTTGTATATTCATCTTGTGATACTTATTGGCTAGACATGATGGTTACAAACTACACAAAGCATAGCTTCCACCCCTAAGGATCTCCCAACCCAGAGGTGATTAAGAATATTTCTAGGTGTACTAGAAGAGTAGTCAAAAGATCTAAGACCTTGTAGTGGGGATGTGGCATGGTAAGTAGAGGGCTCGTAGGGGTTCCTGGGTTCAATCCCCAGCACTGCATAAAGCAGATATGATAACCCATCCCTGTCATCACAGCACTCAGGAGGTGGAAGCTGCGGGGGGTAGGGGGATTAAGGGGTTCAAGGTCATTCTCAGCAGCTAGTTCTGGGGTGAGAGAACTGAGTTTTTATCACACCTGTTTTATTATCAACCTACGCAAAACTCCAGCACAGCTTTTACCCTCACTGAGCCTCAGTGTCCTCATCTGAAAGATGCAGATAATAACAAATTATGAAAGGAAGAAAGGGGAAAAGAAAGAATTAATGAATATGGACAGGTTTCTAAAGCAAGATCTAAAAAGAACAAGCCAAAAATGGGAAACGGGAAGTGCTAGGCAACATTAAATCAGGGTTTCTGCTCAGAGAGGAACTTCAGCTATAAATGGAAGGCATTAGTAACTAGTGAAGGGTTACATGCAACATCTAAGACTAGGCTTGTTTTCCTACCCAGAGAAATCCCTGCAAAAGAGGAAGAAACACTCAGAAAACCAATTGAGAGGCAAATGGACAAAGCCTTTTTGAAGAAAGTGAATGGATGATGAAATCCTAAAGGGTGGAGATGCCCAACCTCGCTCATACTCAGAGCAAAGCAGATTCAACCACGGAACACAGCAGATCCGCAAAATAATATAAAGTTAGAAACAAGTGCTAAGAGATTCAACCTAACATCTCCAAGACACAAGCTCTCTACCCCCCAGTGCAATTATCTACTTATTTACCCAGAAAAATCCCTGCGAAACCATCCTGCACATTCATGCATAAGGCTATCCAGCACTGTCTGGCATGTGACAGCAAAGACTGATGTCCCCATAAGATCATAACTAGGGAAAGAGATAAGCAAATGGTGATCCCTGCACGTGGCAACTTCTGAGCTACTGATAGAATTTACTGACTTAGATTTACAGACAGCTACTCAGAAGATTTCTAAAATAAATTGAGTAAGGAAAATGGAGGGTTTCCTTTTCAATTCAAACCATTTATGAAAATTAATAAAAAGAAGATAACCATGTATTTTATCAATATTTACATATATCTAAATAAACATGAAAGGGAAATTGAGAGAATGTATATTGTATGTATTAGGATGTTTGCATGTGGAAAAGTTAAAGAGGACATGGGGATAGAAGAAAAAAACATAACAAAAATGTGAGGACCCCTCTCTGATCAGTGAGTGAAGTAATATCAGTTCATCTATCTTGTACCCATGAAATAGCAACTGAGTGCATACCCCAAAAAGCAGAGAAAGTGTACAGTACAGTATCATGTACAGTATCATACTTAATTTTCATTGTGGGGCACTTTGCAATTTTGAAAACCAATAGAAGGTATTCTAGTTTTCTTTCTATTGCTACAACAAAACACTTTGATAAAAAAAAGCAGCAAAAGGAGGATTAGGCTTATTTGGCCTACAATATCAGGTCCTGGTCTATCATTGAGGGGAAGTCATGGCAAGAGTTTAAGCAACCAATCATATTACATCCACAGGCAGAGAAGAGAGAATAAATGCATGCCCTTGCTTGCTGCTGATTTTCTCCTGAACAGTGAAGTTCAAGACCCCTTATGTAGGGAATGGTGCTACCCATAGTGGACTATGTCATCCTTCCTCAATTAGTAATCAAGATAATCCCCTACTGACAAGCCTATAAAACAACCTGATGAAAAAGGTCACTCAATTTAGACTCTCTTTCTGGGCAAGTCTAATTTGTGGTAAGTTGACATTTAAAGCTAATCATCACAGAACAAAAGAAACTTTCCCCCAGGACACAGAGCAAGTTGACTACAGAAGAGGAATTTGAACTGGGGTTGTGTAATTCTGGAGGCAGTACTCTTACCAGCATGTTTTACAACCTCTGTGGAAGAAAAAAACAAAGTGCAGACATATTCAATTCTTTCACTCACATCCGAGTTTTCTTAGAATCTAAGATGTTCACTGATACAGACTTATTTTTAGCTGGATAGCAACACCTGACCAAGCAAAATAACCACTTGAGCCCAACAATTTCACAGCTTCTAATGAAAAACAAAACCTAAACAAAAACTGTTTCTCACAGCCCATCATTTCACATGATGCAGCAGCTTCTACCTTAAACTATCTTTTCCCAAATATGTTTCATACAATTTTCAATGCCAAGTGTACTGTTACATAATAGTCAAAAATCTCTATATAAACTCAATACTACTTTTTTTCACCATAACAAAAACCTTAAGAGTAAATTTGCTTTCTAAAATCATATTATAATAAAAAATGAACTTTTGGAATTTCCTGAGAACCAAGTACTGATAGATCTAAAATAATACCGTGTGCATTATCTATGCTTGAGTAGATAGGGCAGGTGGGTATGTAGAAGGGTGGAAGGGAAGATGAATAGATGGAGGGGGATAAAGGTGGGTAGGTGTGTGGGTACAATATGAACAGATAGATGGATGAATGGATGAGTTGTGTGGATGGATGTTTGCATAAGTAGACAATGATTCAATGGATAGACAGAAGAATGAATGGATGGTGGGGAGGTGAATAGATACATAAATAATGTTATTGGTGGATAGGTGGGTAGGTGAGTGGAGGAATAGATCAATGAGTAGGTGTGTAGATAGATGAATAAATAAATATTTGTGTGGGGAGATAATGAAAGGATAGTTGACAAGTGGGTAGCTGAATGAGTGAATGGATGGTAGGTGGATGGGTTGATGGTGGGTAGATTAATAGATCAATAAGTAGTTGTGTATATTAGTGAATAAATGAATATATGGGTGGATAGATAAACAGATGGATGGATAGAAGGCAAACAGGTAGGTGGATGAGTAATGGATGGGTAGGTGGATTGGTGGGTGGATAGCCAGATGAATAAATGCATGTGTAGGTGAGTACATGGTGGGTGAGCGGGTAGATAGGTGGGTAGATGTATAAATAAATGAGGGGTGTGTAGGTAGATAATAGATACATGGATAGAGGGATGATGGATGGATGGATGGATGGATAGAAGTGTGAAAGGATAAAACACATGCAGTCTTGGATCCAGAGCAAGGAATTTTAATAACATACTTAGATGCTTCTACGAGAACATCAGGGTGATTCCAGTGTATTCAACTCTTTCAAAGGGATCTCTTGAAATTGTAGTGCTATTTTAAGTTGGCATTTTCTCTTATCTTCCAGGAAACTTATTAAACTGACATAGGTGCCAGCAGCCTGGAGCATTGCAGCTGTGTGACTTGGTTCAAAAGCCACCCTGGGGACCCCAAGGCCTGAAGATTGCTTCTTGTTCTTTTCTCTCAGTCTTGGTGTTAGAAGGAATGGTGATTAGGAAGCTCATCATTAACTCAAGAGAATGTCAGTGCTTTCAACTAAGGAAATCTGTGTGGGAACCCAGGCTGGCTTTTATGCCTTGGGAGATGTTTCTCCGACATGTGCCCTTTTTGAGGTGTCAGTCCCACCCACACAGTGCTATAGCTGCTGTGGAGACATCCTCACTTACTCTCTCTCTCCACAGGGAGCTCCTGGGCTTCCCAGCATACTCCAAATGCTGGGCAAAGTCACCAGGATTCTGTAATTTATGTGCCCAAGGTCTCAAGGCACCAGAGACTAAGAAATGAACATTTACAGCTCAGATTTCTAAAACAATCATTTCATTTTCCATAAATGATTTCCCCAGTGGACTTGTTTCCATAAGAGCTTTGTCCGGCACCATTAAGCAATGCCTTGCCTGCTTATAAGTTATAAGGAGTTCAAATATAGATGCTGTTAAGGCTTTTTGGCATAAAAATGTCTATGCTGTTTTCTGCTTGGTAAGCCAGCCTAATACTGTCTCTTTCAAAAAATGTAGAAAATGTCCATGTACTTCCTAAGGTCCAGATATTGGATGTCTCCCCAGATATGTACATATATAGAATCCATGTCTTAGGCTTGGTCCTCAGGATGCCATTTTGGGGAGGCACTGGAGGACTTAAGTAAATGGAGTTTTATGGATGAGCCTGAGGTCACTGGGGGTGTTTCCTTAAGGAGAGCTATGGAACCATGACCCACCCTGTTTCTCTGCTCCTCTTTGTGAGCCTTTTGCTTTGGTACATGTTTCTCACAACTATTATCTGTACCACCTTCCCACTGGTGACCCTTGCTAAGCCTACAGTATGCACTTGAAAACTGAACCTCAAAAAATATGACCTAAATAAAACTTTACTCTGTTGAATTTTGTAGTGCATTCCTATAGTCCCAGAACTTAAAGGTAGGGGTAGAGGATCACAGATTCATGATCAGCCTGAGCTACACTTCAAGACCCTATCTAAGTAAACAAACAACCCTTTTATCTTTATAGAGTTAATTGCTTCCAGAATTTTGTTATGGTAACATGAAATTGATTAATATACCTACATACGTAAAAATGAATGCAAACACCAAAGATTTCTCAACCCCATAGAATATCTTTCTTATTTTTCTTTTCTTTATTTTTCTTGAAATAATTTTTTTTTTACTAATTAAGTTATTTAATTACTTTACACCCCAATCCAGTTTCCCCTTCTCTTTTTTCTCAGTCCCTCCCTCTTTTGTCCTGTCTCCCCAAAGTCCACCCATCCTCCATTTCCCCCTCAGAAAAGGGGGGGGGCTCTGAAGGATATCAACCAGCCTTGGTATATAAAGTGGCAGTAAGACTAGTTCCTATTGAAGTTAAACAAGGCAGCCCAGATAGGGATCCACAGGTAGGCAACAGAGTCAGAGACAGCCCCTGCTCCCACTATTAGAAGTCCCACATAAAGACCAAGCTGCACATTTGTTACATATGTGCAGAGGGCTTAGGCCCAAATCATGCATACTTTCTGGTTGAAGGTTCAGACTCTAAGAATATCTTTCTTAAATTCCAGTTGAAGGAGGAAATTTTAGGGCTACAAGATGACATATGGCAAATGCTAGTCCCTGGCCTATGGTAATTTATTTAATATTCTTAAGCCTAGATTTGCTCATGTGTAAAGTGGGAAGAAGATGCATGTTATAAAGATTCTTATTCTGTAGGAAGCCTACTTCATGCAAATCTCTTGAATAAGGACTAGGAATTCAAAGATGCCAGAGTATATAAACCCAAAGTGAGAGAGGCACAAACCAGCTGTACAGTACATTAAATGCTGGTATTGGAGGCCAGGAAGCTGGGCAAAGATCAATTTGGGCTGAGCTGGCATCTGCATCTGCTCTTGCCCACTTCCTTGAGACTAGAGAATCACTCAGCCTCCCTGAACTTCCTCTTACACACAGGGATAATAACACCATTCTTTGTTTTATAATTTAAATTACATCTGCTTAATAAGATACTGCACCCTGTGTCTAGTCTATAAAAAGTGCTAGTGTTGGGGCTGGGGTGTTAGCTCAATGCATAAAGCACACACTGTGGAAGAGTGGAGACTTGATTTCAGATCCCCAGAACCCAGTAAAGTGAGACTCAGCAGTGGGAGGCACTCACAGAAAGAGCCTCAAAGAAAATGAAGTCAAGGACCAATACCTGACACTGTGCTCTGACCTCCACGCTAGCAGATACACTCAAAGTACAACATACCAAGAGAGAGACAGAGAGATAGAGAGAGACAGAGAGAGAGAGATACAAAGAGACAGAGACAGGCAGAGAGAAACACACAGAGACACTTATGCATACACAGAAGGAAGTAGACATGGTGTGGCTCACTGCTATGACCAAATAGCTGGCAAAAAGCACCTTAAGGTAGGGAAGATTTATCTTGGCTCACAGTTTAGAGTAATCCAGTCTTCCAGGAGGGAAAGCACAGTGGAGGAGTAGTTTGGTCTGTAAGGAATGCTGGCACTCCTCTGCCTTCTCCTCTGCCTTTCTCTTTGACTCAGGGTAGACCCTCAGTCATATGGGGTAGTACCCCATAGGATGCTGCTCCCCACATTCAGGGTGAGCACTCCCTTCTCTACTAAACCTCTAGGTCACCCTCACACTCAAACACAAAGCATTTATCATTAATGTCCTGGGTGCCTCTTAATCCAATCAAGTTGGCAATGGAAAGTAAGCATCACCAGGAAATAGGGTTTATGTGGTACATCACTGAGGAGGCAGCACTCGTTCCTAGTGAGACAGACATAGTGTCTGGGCAGCTCAAGTTGACAGCATAGATTTATAGATCAGGAAGCAGAGGCTGGGACCAGAAACAGATAAATGACTCATACCTAAGGAGTGACCAGCTACTGGGAGTGGAACATGGGGAGGGCAGGGCATAGCTCTGGTATAGTATAGTCCCAGGGTGAGGACCTGGGCCAGCCACCAGCGGATCTGGCAATGAGAATTCTTGGGAAGACAAAAGATGTGCTGAGCCATGATTCCCTGGACAACAGTATTTGCTCAGCCCCAAAATACTCCCTTACAACTGGTGACATCCTATTGCCCTGGATGTTGTGTCAGAGGTCTTGACTACACTGCTCTTACCATGAGACTACTGCAAGTTGAAAATATACATGTTCAGCATTCTTTTGGAGCCAGTAGCAGGAACCCAAGTCAAGCTGATGGATCCAACCTTAGTCTTGGCCATATGTTAGCAGTAATCTGTCTTTTTCTACATCAGATTAGTTCCTTGATTTTGTCTTCCTTCAAACGATGTGATTCTTGGGAAGACAAGATCTTGTTCTTTCAGGAATGGCAATAAAAAGAAACGAATTTGCTTTTCTAATAGTTGTAGTAGAAAGCCCATGATTTTCACCAGCTCTGGTTGGCCCAGTTTGATGATTGGCAAGATCTGGGTCTTGCTCTCCCCTAGTATTGGCTATAAGGTCACTTGTCCTGGGAACTGGGTAGACATAGGTTCTCAAAGGAAAATAGGAGTGTCATTCAAAGAAGAAGCATAGATACAGTGATACGTACCTGAAGTCCCTACTGTTTAGAAGGCTGTGAGTTCCAGACTAGCCTGGGCAACATGATAGATAGATAGATAGATAGATAGATAGATAGATAGATAGATAGATAGATAGATAGATAGATAGCAGACAGAATTCTAGTTTGCTAAACCACTCAAACCAAAAGCCACTTGGAGGAATAAGAGTTTTAACTCAACTTATATTTCTAGGTCACACAGGGAAATATGTCTAGGTCTAGGTCGATCACTGAGGGAAGTCAGGAAAGGAACTCAAGCAGGAACTGAAGCAGAGACCATAGAGGAACACTGCTTGCTGTTTTACTCCCAAGCTCATGTTCAACTATCTTTCTTATACAACACATGTCCACCTACATAGAGATGATACCACCCCCCAGGTTAGGGCCTCCTGCATTAATCAGCAATCAAAATAATGCCCCACAGATACACCCATAGGCCAATGGAGGCAAGTTTTTAATTGAAGTTCACCCTTCCCAGGTGTGTAAAGCTGATAGCCAAGATTAGCCATCACAGGTAAGTAGGCAATTAGATATCCAGATGATTGATTGATAGATAGTCAGACAGACAGTCAATCATGAGTTGAACTCAGGTATCTATCTAAGCAGAATGCAGCAGGTGTCAACTGTTCTTTATTGAGCATGTCTGCCTGTATTCAGAAGTCAGCCTCCTCAGGGACAGAAGAGAGTCAGAGTCAGCAAAGCACACTTTGACCATTCATTACTGCAAATTCCTCACTGGCTGATCACATAGCATTTAATCTCAAGAGCAACATGCTTCCTAGTCTGGGGTTTTGAAAAGCAGAACAAAACTGTGACTCAACATTTCCCAAAGCAGCAGATACAACTGTGGCTTGTGAAATGAAAGAAAGTAAACAAGAAAACACAATCTGATGTGATTTAATAAAAGATGTATTTCCAACCACTCCTCCCGGGAATCCGGGCCCATTTTCTTTCTACTGACTGCTATTATCTCTACCTTTATTGAACAAAGACAACCAGAACACAGCTGCCAAGGATCAGTGGAGAAAATCATTCTTTTATTAATAAGATTGTTATTAGCAAGGAAAAAAAATCCATGTTTGGGGGTTTGCAGGGAAGTTTCAGGTCGTTTAGAAGAAATATGGCTGACTGCTGCCAACATTATTTCAAGCAATTTCATGATCAAATGCCCTATTAGGTTGTTTAAAATTTTTATAGGGATTGTAAATCAGAACTATTTTCTATTTGCCCTAAATATTTAGGTGCTACAGGGAAAACAGATCAAATCAAAGGGTATTGTACACATTTTTTACTGACATCTCCTGGAACGGTAAATCATCCGACTTGTAGCACAGAGTTCCGAAAGAGCATTTCTGAACGCAGCATCCACAGATTCTCCTCCACTCTCATTAATGGGTGGTTTGAGCTGCAAAGGCCTTTCTGTGGTGCCGATGGGGACTCCATGTCGAGATTCAAAGGATGAGCCTCAAAGATTCCTGGGAGGCTTGGGAGTCGGCTCTGTTGATAAAGTGCTTGCTGTACTAGTACAGGAACTTGAGTTTGAGCTCCAGAACATACATCTAAAAACCCAGGCATGATAACACACACCTGCAGTCCCAGTGCTGGGGAGAGCCTTGGGGCTCAGTGGCCAGACAGACTAGATACAGGGATGAGCTCTAAGTCAATGAGAGCCCCTTCCTCAAAGATGGTGGATTGAGTTCCACAGCACGTGCGCACACACACACACACACACACACACACACACACACAAATGAATAAAATGCTTCAGACGCAGAAGGCCAATAGCTACCTGTGAGATGTATATACCTGGATGTAGCTATTTTTTGATTTAGGGGATTCAGCCTCCTAAAACATATGGGCACGGGCATAACGATAAAGACTCTGGGAGGGTTAATACAGCTTTAGCTACAGATATAAAAAAGAAGAAGAGGAAGAGGAAGAAGAAGAAGAAGAAGAAGAAGAAGAAGAAGAAGAAGAAGAAGAAGAAGAAGAAGAAGAGGAGGAGGAGGAGGAGGAGGAGGAGGAGGAGGAGAAGGAGGAGGAGGAGGAGGAGGAAAAGAAAGAGGAACAGGAAGCAATCCTGTGTCTCTCAATATGACCCTCCTGCAATCCATGGTGATAAGAGCACACAGAAGGAAATGCAGCCATTGAAAAGAACAAGATAAACCCAGAAGAAGAAAATTCAAATCCCTCCCAATAAAAGCTGCTAAGCAGAAGAAAAGAAGGTGGCAAGGAAAAGGTATTAAAAGACCCCCGTGGGGAGACCACCACTCAAATCTCAGGAGGATATGCACCCAAGGAATCACGAGAGACTATCTTGATGTAAACACATGAGGCAGTTTAATATCAGAGCTCTGGATTGACTCGTATCTCACACAGGAGACAGATGAACCGACCACGAGCCTCGGGGGTTAGGGGTTTATATAGGAAAAATGTCTGGGGGAACAAAGGAATCAGTGTGGCTATATATGATTGGCTAGTTCAAATATCAACTATATTACGTGCAGAACAGAGTGGAAAATTCCTAAGGTTAGTGTTAATCTGAGTCAACAGAGCATCTGACCTTAAACCATATCTAAGAGGACCAGATGGCCCACTACTCAGTGTCTGCCCAGACATGTCCTTGCATGGTTTTTTGTTTGTTTGTTTGTTTTGTTTTTATCTTTATAATTTATGTCGTTTTGACCTGCTAGTTCTCGGGATATCTAACAGCCTGCTTGCTTCTGCCCAGGCTTATTTGGACATGCTCAGCCTTGGTCCACTGTGTTTTTCTCAAACCTGCAATTTTTTCATTAGCCAGCACAAGTCTCTAATTTAACTCTTTCATTATGAGACAACATTTTGTATTTTTGAGCTGAAGTGCAAGTATCAAGTTATGTATCTGCTCTTGGAAGAAGAAGGTAACATTTGGCTCTGTGGAAGAAACTGAAAACATTTATGCTGTTTCATCATTTGTTTTTATTTTTGTTTTTAAACTTTATCACGTGTGCACTTTGAACTTTTAAATAAAATCTTAAACAAAAAAGAAATGTGGCCAGGTGTGGTGGTACATCCTGGAGGCCGAGGCAGATGGATTGTGAGTTCGAGGTGAGCTCTGGATTACCCAGTGAGACCCTGTTTCAAAGAACAGAAACAGGGCCTTGCTGTGCACCCACCAGGAAGAAACTGGATATACTGTTCAGAAACCCATTGCTTCCCTGATTGTAGCAGACTGCATTCTCTCTCTCTCTCCCTCCCTCCCTCTCTCTCTCTCTCTCTCTCTCTCTCTCTCTCTCTCTCTCTCTCTCTCTCTCAATAGACCTGCACACTCTGTACCTTTGCCATCATCCCACCACAGTGGGTCACATGCTCAGACCAGACCCAAGGATGTCCACTGTGGCGACATGACTCCCACTATCAAGTAAGTTGGACCAGAAGCTTCACTTGTGCCTCTGAGCTTTAGCTCCACTCCATGCCCTTTGCAGATCCCAAATATCACTATTCCAGTTTGAGCAAGGGTGGACAGCATAGTGGACCACTCCATGTCCTGGAATCAAGCCAAGTTAAGCCAACAGAGCCTAGCAGAACCTCGGGGTACATGCTGACCCATGAGCAAGAGAAATAACTGCTGCGAGCAGGTCCTGATGGGCTGCTTGTTACACAGCTTGACTCTAGCCTTATGTGACTGATACACAGGAGAAATTAGAATACTTTGGCCCAAAGTCTTCTCAGGGCCATCACAATGACCCTCATGATGCCCACAAGTTTTCTCTTTCCACAATATAGTTCATGTCATGTGTCCCTCTACTATAAATGCCTCTGTCTACTATGCCTGTTTTGCTAACTCTTGAACATGTAGGTAATTTTGGACTCAAAACAATGCCTACACAAGTTAAATTTTATTTCACTCTTTTGCCTAGTAAATGTAAAGATGGTGGAAATGTTCCTGAAAAGCTACAAGATTCCTGTTGTTTTGCCATGAGTGCCTCTCTGCTCCTACATTCACCTCATGGTCCAGGAAGGCTGCTGGAGCTCCAGCTACTACAGCCTCACTCTAGTCGGTGGGGATAAAATTAAAAGAACACCGTTCCTTCTTCCTGTAAGGAAATTTCCAGAGACCATAATTTCTGCTTGTTTTGCTTTTTTGTTTGTTTGTTTGTTTGTTTGTTTTATAGAAACTCAGTCACATGGGCATACCTAGCTGCAGAGGGATTGCTTATTTTTACTATGTCATAAGCCAGCACCTTAAACCATAGTAGCTTAAAACAGTAAGACTTTACTTAGTGTTAGATTTGTAGGTTGGCGGCCTCTGCTGGACTCAATCCAGCAGCTTCGTGCTCCCCTCTGATGGCTTCCCGTCCTTCAGTGGCTCCTGTCAGGGGATGCAGTGATGCCTGGAACTCCCTGTGGGACTCTCACTGCCTTTCCCTGTGTCTTTCACTCCACAGAAGCCTGACAGGATTCCAAGAGACTGCTCCAGACTAACAGGAAGCTACCTCCATCACATGACGTGGGCCAAAGAATCAAGATGGGTCTGCAAGCATGAATCCTTCCTCTAAATAGGAATTACAAAGGCACATCCCAGAGGTGTGTGCCCATGGAGAGGGGGCCAGTGTGGGCATTACTGTAAGCATTATTCCACAAAACTGCAGCCTTAATTCTAGGGCTGTGTTACTGTGGAAGAGGAAAGAAATGGAAACTGACAGACAGCGTGAATTTTCTGCAGCACAGATTTAAAACTACCTAAGGCAAGCACAGGGGCAAATACTTAGAAACCCAGCAGTTGGGAGTCAGGAAAGAGGATTGCAAATTCAACCCCAGCCTGGGCTGCATAATGAGGTCCTATTTCTAAATATAAATAAATAAATATATTTATTTATTTTTAAAATGCACTTCCTCAAGCTGGATGTAAGAGAGTATGCCTTTAAACCCAGCACTCATGAGGCAGAGGCAGGCAGATCTCCTTGAGTTTAATGCCAACCTGGTCTACTAAACAAACAAACAAACAAATAAAATTCACCTCCTAAGCCAAGCATGGTAAGGCAGAAGCAAGAAAATCCTGAGTTTAAGACCAACTCCAACTAGGGTGATATAGTGAGACCCTGTCTCAAAAATACATACATACATACATACATACATACATACATATATACATATGTATATATGTACATACATACTTATACAGTTAACACATTTTTTAAAAAATAAGATGTCCATATCTCCTCCTCCTTGGTGCTCTTCTTGAACTAAGATTCTGATCACAGAGCTTCCTACCTGTTTGCACTGTGGTCTTTGTAGAATTATCAATGAAGGGCTTCCCTCCTTTAGTCAGAGTTTTGGGGGATAGAAGGGAATTCTTGAAGCTATCATGAACTTGGATCCCACCTTCACTGAGATGTTAACATTTCTGTTGACTCAAGTGTCCTTCTTACTTGAGTGACCAAGCGGTAGGGGACAGGACTATATGGTCTTAAGACAGCCCACACTGGTCTGAGACCACATGACCCAAAGCTAACATGACAAATCCCCACTAAGGTCTCTAAGGATTCCATCAGTTTCCCAGGACTTGGAAGGACATGCTCTCCTCATCGTAGAAGAACTGGAATGAGTCCACGGATAGGCTGGCATTTTCTTTCTCCCTTTATCTTCTTCCCCCTTCCCAGTGTGGCTAGAATATGAATCTGAAGCCTCTATCCTCTTGTTAGGAAGGTCCTCATTTGGGAGGTGCCAGACCATTAAGAAGAGAAAGAAATCCTTCAGCAACATTTCCTGCCAGCTGCTGGGAATTGGGATGGAGGCGGGGCACAGGAGAGGAAGCAGAGCCACTAAGAGAAGAAACTATGTATCAAATAAGAATTCTTAGTGTGTGGCTCAGGCAGAGGGCTCATGAATAGAATCCCTGTGAGTTTGAGAGGCCAGCCTGTCTACAGAGTGAGTTCCAGGACAGCCAGGGCTACACAGAGGAACTCTGTCTCG